>NC_141535.1:125265000-125577500 GCF_021556685.1 Rattus norvegicus
ACTATTATGACATTATTGGTACCCAAAGAATTTATAAATTGTCCACAGTCCTTATCAATATTCTCATAGCTTTCCCACAGAAACATTAAATTCAGTGTAATTGCAGCAATCTCTCAATAGCTAAATCTAACTTTAAACAAAATAATTAACTTAGGGCATTTCCTACGTTTTAAAGTTACTTCAGGTGAGGAGGAGCTTACTCAGCAGTTAAGAACACTTGCTGCTCTTGCAGAAGACCAGTTCTGTTATCAGCACTCAAATCAGGAGGCTCACAACTACCTGTAATTCCAGCTCCAGTGAATAAAAATAAAGACTTATTTTACATAAGTTTCCTTGGTCAGTAACAGATACATAGACCAATGAAATAGAATAGAAGCCAAGAAATAAACACATGTGTGCTCAGGTTTCTTTCTTTTTTTGACAAGGGTCTCAAGACTATTCAGTGGGGGAAATATATCTTTTCTTTTTTTTTTTTTCTGTTTTTCACCTGTTTGTTCCCGAAATTGTAAATGAATAAGTTCAGTAACGGGGCGATTGAAGTATTTGGCTCAGCCACACCCTTATTGAAGTAACTCCTCTTTTTTTTTTTTAATTAACTTGAGTATTTCTTATATACATTTCGAGTGTTATTCCCTTTCCTGGTTTCTGGGCAAACATCCCCCTCCCTCCTCCCCTTCTTTATGGGTGTTCCCCTCCCCATCCTCCCCCCCTTGGCACCCTCCCCCCAACAATCTAGTTCACTGGGGGTTCAGTCGTAGCAGGACCCAGGGCTTCCCCTTCCACTGGTGCTCTTACTAGGATATTCATTGCTACCTATGAGGTCAGAGTCCAGGGTCAGTCCATGTATAGTCTTTAGGTAGTGGCTTAGTCCCTGGAAGCTCTGGTTGCTTGGCATTGTTGTACATATGGGGTCTCGAGTCCCTTCGAGCTCTTCCAGTTCTTTCTCTGATTCCTTCAACGGGGGTCCTATTCTCAATTCAGTGGTTTGCTGCTGGCATACGCCTCTGTGTTTGCTGTATTCTGGCTGTGTCTCTTGGGAGAGATCTACATCCAGCTCCTGTCGGCCTGCACTTCTTTGCTTCATCCATCTTGTCTAATTGGATGGCTGTATATGCATGGGCCACATGTGGGGCAGGCTCTGAATGGGTGTTCCTTCTGTGTCTGTTTTAATCTTTGCCTCTCTATTCCCTGCCAAGGGTATTCTTGTTCCCCTTTTAAAGAAGGAGTGAAGCATTCACATTTTGATCATCCGTCTTGAGTTTCATTTGTTCTAGACATCTAGGGTAATTCAAGCATTTGGGCTAATAGCCACTTATCAATGAGTGCATACCATGTGTGTTTTTCTGTGATTGGGTTAGCTCACTCAGGATGATATTTTCCAGTTCCGACCATTTGCCTATGAATTTCATAAAGTCATTGTTTTTGATAGCTGAGTAATATTCCATTGTGTAGATGTACCACATTTTCTGTATCCATTCCTCTGTTGAAGGGCATCTGGGTTCTTTCCAGCTTCTGGCTATTATAAATAAGGCTGCGATGAACATAGTGGAGCACGTGTCTTTTTTATATGTTGGGGCATCTTTTGGGTATATGCCCAAGAGAGGTATAGCTGGATCCTCAGGCAGTTCAATGTCCAATTTTCTGAGGAACCTCCAGACTGATTTCCAGAATGGTTGTACCAGTCTGCAATCCCACCAACAATGGAGGAGTGTTCCTCTTTCTCCACATCCTCCCCAGCATCTGCTGTCACCTGAGTTTTTGATCTTAGCCATTCTCACTGGTGTAAGGTGAAATCTCAGGGTTGTTTTGATTTGCATTTCCCTTATGACTAAAGATGTTGAACATTTCTTTAGGTGTTTCTCAGCCATTCGGCATTCCTCAGCTGTGAATTCTTTGTTTAGCTCTGAACCCCATTTTTTAATAGGGTTATTTGTCTCCCTGCGGTCTAACTTCTTGAGTTCTTTGTATATTTTGGATATAAGGCCTCTATCTGTTGTAGGATTGGTAAAGATCTTTTCCCAATCTGTTGGTTGCCGTTTTGTCCTAACCACAGTGTCCTTTGCCTTACAGAAGCTTTGCAGTTTTATGAGATCCCATTTGTCGATTCTTGATCTTAGAGCATAAGCCATTGGTGTTTTGTTCAGGAAATTTTTTCCAGTGCCTATGTGTTCCAGATGCTTCCCTAGTTTTTCTTCTATTAGTTTGAGTGTATCTGGTTTGATGTGGAGGTCCTTGATCCACTTGGACTTAAGCTTTGTACAGGGTGATAAGCATGGATCGATCTGCATTCTTCTACATGTTGACCTCCAGTTGAACCAGCACCATTTGCTGAAAATGCTATCTTTTTTCCATTTGATGGTTTTGGCTCCTTTGTCAAAAATCAAGTGCCCATAGGTGTGTGGCTTCGTTTCTGGCTCTTCAATTCTGTTCCATTGGTCTGTCTGTCTGTCTCTGTACTAATACCATTCAGTTTTTATCACTATTGCTCTGTAATACTGCTTGAGTTCAGGGATAGTGATTCCCCCTGAAGTCCTTTTATTGTTGAGGATAGTTTTAGCTATCCTGGGTTTTTTTGTTATTCCAGATGAATTTGCAAATTGTTCTGTCTAACTCTTTGAAGAATTGGATTGGTATTTTGATGGGGATTGCATTGAATCTGTAGATTGCTTTTGGTAAAATGGCCATTTTTACTATATTAATCCTGCCAATCCATGAGCATGGGAGATCTTTCTATCTTCTGAGGACTTCTTCAATTTCTTTCTTCAGAGTCTTCAAGTTCTTATTGTACAGATCTTTTACTTGCTTGTTTAAAGTCACACCGAGGTACTTTATATTATTTGGGTCTATTATGAAGGGTGTCGTTTCCCTAATTTCTTTCTCGGCTTGTTTCTCTTTTGTGTAGAGGAAGGCTACTGATTTATTTGAGTTAATTTTATACCCAGCCACTTTGCTGAAGTTGTTTATCAGCTTTAGTAGTTCTCTGGTAGAACTTTTGGGATCACTTAAATATACTATCATATCATCTGCAAATAGTGATATTTTGACTTCTTCTTTTCCGATCTGTATCCCCTTGATCTCCTTTTGTTGTCTGATTGCTCTGGCTAGAACTTCAAGAACTATATTGAATAAGTAGGGAGAGAGTGGGCAGCCTTGTCTAGTCCCTGATTTTAGTGGGATTGCTTCAAGTTTCTCTCCATTTAGTTTAATGTTAGCAACTGGTTTGCTGTATATGGCTTTTACTATGTTTAGGTATGGGCCTTGAATTCCTATTCTTTCTAGGACTTTTATCATGAAGGGGTGTTGAATTTTGTCAAATGCTTTCTCAGCATCTAATGAAATGATCATGTGGTTTTCTTCTTTCAGTTTGTTTATATAATGGATCATGTTGATGGTTTTCCGTATATTAAACCACGTCTGCATGCCTGGGATGAAGCCTACTTGATCATGGTGGATGATTGTTTTGATGTGCTCTTGGATTTGGTTTGCCAGAATTTTATTGAGTATTTTTGCATCGATATTCATAAGGGAAATTGGTCTGAAGTTCTCTTTCTTTGTTGTGTCTTTGTGTGGTTTAGGTATAAGAGTAATTGTGGCTTCGTAGAAGGAATTCGGGAGTGATCCATCTGTTTCAATTTTGTGGAATAGTTTGGATAATATTGGTATGAGGTCTTCTATGAAGGTCTGATAGAATTCTGCACTAAACCCGTCTGTACCTGGGCTCTTTTTGGTTGGGAGACCTTTAATGACTGCTTCTTTTTCCTTAGGAGTTATGGGGTTGTTTAACTGGTTTATCTGTTCCTGATTTAACTTTGGTACCTGGTATCTGTCTAGGAAATTGTCTATTTCCTGCAGATTTTCAAGTTTTGTTGAATATAGGCTTTTATAGCAAGATCTGATGATTTTTTGAATTTCCTCTGAATCTGTAGTTATGTCTCCCTTTTCATTTCTGATTTTGTTAATTTGGACACACTGTGTCCCTCATTAGTCTGGCTAAGAGTTTATCTATCTTGTTGATTTTCTCAAAGAACCAACTTTTGGTTCTGTTGATTCTTTCTATGGTCCTCTTTGTTTCTACTTGGTTGATTTCAGCTCTGAGTTTGATTATTTCCTGCCTTCTACTCCTCCTGGGTGTATTTGCTTCTTTTTGTTCTAGAGCTTTTAGGTGTGCTGTCAAGCTGCTGACATATGCTCTTTCCTGTTTCTTTCTGCAGGCACTCAGCGCTATGAGTTTTCCTCTTAGCACAGCTTTCATTCTGTCCCATAAGTTTGGGCATGTTGTACCTTCATTTTCATTCAATTCTAAAAAGTCTTTAATTTCTTTCTTTATTTCTTCCTTGACCAGGTTATCATTGAGTAGAGCATTGTTCAATTTCCACATATATGTGGGCATTCTTCCCTTAGTGTTATTGAAGACCAGTTTTAGGCCGTGGTGGTCCGATAGCACGCATGGGATTATTTCTATCTTTCTGTACCTGTTGAGGCCCGTTTTTTGACCAATTATATGGTCAATTTTGGAGAAAGTACCATGAGGGGCTGAGAAGAAGGTATATCCTTTTGCTTTAGGATAGAATGTTCTATAAATATCTGTTAAGTCCATTTGGCTCATGACTTCTCTTAGTCTGTCTACGTCTCTGTTTAATTTCTGTTTCCATGATCTGTCCATTGATGAGAGTGGGGTGTTGTGTGAGGTGCAATGTGTGTTTTGAGCTTTAGTAAGGTTTCTTTTACGTATGTAGGTGCCCTTGTATTTGGGGCATAGATATTTAGGATTGAGAGTTCATCTTGGTGGATTTTTCCTTTGATGAATATGAAGTGTCCTTCCTTATGTTTTTTGATGACTTTTAGTTGAAAATTGATTTTATTTGATATTAGAATGGCTACTCTAGCTTGCTTCTTCTGACCATTTACTTGGAAAGTTGTTTTCCAGCCTTTCACTCTGAGGTAGTGTCTGTCTTTGTCTCTGAGGTGTGTTTCCTGTAGGCAGCAGAATGCAGGGTCCTCGCTGCGTATCCAGTTTGTTAATCTATGTCTTTTTATTGGGGAGTTGAGGCCATTGATGTTGAGAGATATTAAGGAATAGTGATTATGGCTTCCTGTTATATTCATATTTGGATGTGAGGTTATGTTTGTGTGCTTTCCTTCTCTTTGTTTTGTTGCCAAGACGATTAGTTTCTTGCTTCTTCTAGGGTATAACTTGCCTCCTTATTTTGGGCTTTACCATTTATTATCCTTTGTAGTGCTGGATTTGTAGAAAGATATTGTGTAAATTTGGTTTTGTCATGGAATATCTTGGTTTCTCCATCTATGTTAATTGAGAGTTTTGCAGGATACAGTAACCTGGGCTGGCATTTGTGTTCTCTTAGGGTCTATATGACATCTCTCCAGGATCTTCTGGCTTTCATAGTTTCTGGCGAAAAGTCTGGTGTAATTCTGATAGGTCTGCCTTTGTATGTTACTTGACCTTTTCCCCTTACTGCTTTTAATATTCTTTCTTTATTTTGTGCGTTTGGTGTTTTGACTATTATGTGACGGGAGGTGTTTCTTTTCTGGTCCAATCTATTTGGAGTTCTGTAGGCTTCTTGTATGCCTATGGGTATCTCTTTTTTTAGGTTAGGGAAGTTTTCTTCTATGATTTTGTTGAAGATATTTACTGGTCCTTTGAGCTGGGAGTCTTCACTCTCTTCTATACCTATTATCCTTAGGTTTGATCTTCTCATTGAGTCCTGGATTTCCTGTATGTTTTGGACCAGTAGCTTTTTCTGCTTTACATTATCTTTGACAGTTGAGTCAATGATTTCTATGGAATCTTCTGCTCCTGAGATTCTCTCTTCCATCTCTTGTATTCTGTTGGTGAAGCTAGTATCTACAGCTCCTTGTCTCTTCTTTTGGTTTTCTATATCCAGGGTTGTTTCCATGTGTTCTTTCTTGATTGCTTCTATTTCCATTTTTAATTCCTTCAACTGGTTGATTGTGTTTTCCTGGAATTCTTTCAGGGATTTTTGTGACTCCTCTCTATGGGCTTCTACTTGTTTATTTATGATTTCCTGGAATTCTTTCAGGGATTTTTGTGACTCCTCTCTATGGGCTTCTACTTGTTTATTTATGATTTCCTGGAATTCTTTCAGGGATTTTTGCGCTTCTTCTCTGTAGGCTTCTACTTGTTCTCTAAGGGAGTTCTTCACGTGTTTCTTGAAGTCCTCCAGCATCATGATCAAATATGATTTTGAAACTAGATCTTGCTTTTCTGGTGTGTTTGGATATTCCGTGTTTGCTTTGGTGGGAGAATTGGGCTCTGATGATGCCATGTAGTCTTGGTTTCTGTTGCTTGGGTTCCTGCACTTGCCTCTCACCATCAGATTATCTCTAGTGTTACTTTGTTCTGCTATTTCTGACAGTGGCGAGACTGTCCTATAGGCCTGTGTGTCAGGAGTGCTGTAGACCTGTTTTCCTGTTTTCTTTCAGCCAGTTATGGGGACAGAGTGTTCTGCTTTCGGGCGTGTAGTTTTTCCTATCTACAGGTCTTCAGCTGTTCCTGTGGGCCTGTGTCTGGTGTTCACCAGGCAGGTCACTTGCAGCAGAAAAGTTGGTCTTACCTGTGGTCCCGAGGCTCAAGTTTGCTCGTGGGGTGCTGCCTACGACCTCTCCGAGGCGGCAGCAACCAGGAAGATCTGTGCCGCCCTTTCCAGGAGCCTCCATGCACCAGGGTTCCAGGTGGCATTTGGTGTTTTCCTCTGGCGTCAGGGATGTGTGCAGAGTGCAGTCTCTTCTGGTTTCCCAGGCGTGTCTGCCTCTCTGTAGGTTTAGCTCTCCCTCCCACGGAATTTGGGTGCAGAGAACTGTTTATTTGGTCTGTCCCTTTAGGTTCCGGCAGTGTCTCAGGCGCAGGGGTCCTGCCGCTCCTGGGCCCTCCCCCACAGGAACCCAGAGGCCATATACAGTTTCCTCTTGGGCCAGGGATGTGGGCAGGGGTGGGCAGTGTTGGTGGTCTCTTCCGCTCTGCAGCCTCAGGATGCCCACCTGACCATGCGGTGAGGTCTCTCTCCCACGGGGTTTGGGAGCAGAGAACTGCTGCGGGCTGGGTTTGGGACTCCTGGTAAACACAGGAAGTGCCCGGTCCTAGAGGAATTTTGCCTCTGTGTGTCCTGAGTTCACCAGGCAGGTCTCTTGCAGCAGAAAAGTTGGTCTTACCTGTGGTCCCGAGGCTCAAGTTTGCTCGTGGGGTGCTGCCTACGACCTCTCCGCGGCGGCAGCAACCAGGAAGATCTGTGCCGCCCTTTCCGGGAGCCTCCGTGCACCAGTGTTCTAGGTGGCGTTTGGTGTTTTCCTCTGGCGTCAGGGATGTGTGCAGAGTGCAGTCTCTTCTGGTTTCCCAGGCGTGTCTGCCTCTCTGTAGGTTTAGCTCTCCCTCCCACGGGATTTGGGTGCAGAGAACTCGAAATATATCTTTTCAATTAATGGTGTTGGGAAAATCGAATATCCACATGCATTGCTGCTGAACCCAGGTCCTTGCTGAATACCAAATTTAAAAAAAAACACTCCAAGTAAAATTTTTAAGAACTAAATAAACCAACTTAGGGGCTGAAGGGCTGGAGAGATGGCTGAGTGGCTGAATGTACACTGCTCTTACAGAGGACACAAGTTTAGTTCCCAGCGTCTGATGAGCATTCACAAGTGCTGGTAACTCCAGTTCACAGGAGCCATTATTCTCCTCTGGACTCTAGTCACCTGCACTCACACATGAGCAATTAAAGGACAATCTTTAAAGGACAAAAGAAAGTTAATTTTAGAATATGTAAAACTTAAGTGGACATTTCTCTAGAAAAGGTAAGGTATACAAGTAAAACCCCAGCACACGAAAAGAATCGTGACATAGTCTTTGACTAGACAAAAACTAAAAGAATAAGGAAAAAACCTACAATGAGATACCACTAGGTCAAGCGAACTAAGTCGTGTACCCCAGAGTCCATGTATTGAAGCCTTAAGCCCTCTTGTGAGTGTGTTTGGTGATAGGGCCTTTAAGGAGGCGATAAATGAGGCCGTGAAAGCAGCATCATGTTGTTGTAAAGTGCATTTTCTGTGTAAGGAGGTTTATAAGAAGTCATAGAGACAACAGGCATATTTCTTTATGCCTCAACAAAAAGCAGGACATAGCAAGATGGGAGTCACATGAAAGTCAGGAAGTTTACCAGAAATCAGCTCCGGTTGATTGGGGGGTGGGTGGATGCTGAGGATCAAGCCCCAGGGCCCTGTGCCTATTAGGCAATGGCTCTGCTAGTGACTTCCCTTGCCACCGTTGGTTCTGAAACAAGGATTCATAATGGAGCCCAGGCCAGTCTAGGACATACTATGTAGAACATGCTGGCCTCAAACATGTGACCTCTTTTTCCTCTGTCTCCTGCATGCTGGGATTCCAGGTGTGAGCCACCCACCACACGGAGTGTCCTAGTTTGCTTCTCTGTTGTGGTGATAAAACATTGGCCAAGATCAACTCAGCAGAGGAAGAATTTATTTCATCTTACAACTCCCAGGTCACAGTTCATCTCTTAGTGACATGAGGACAACATTTCAAGGCAGGAACTGAAACAGAAACCATAAAGCACCACTACTTACTGGTTGCTTTCATATACCCTGGGGGCTGGTCCCTCCTACATCAGTCATTAATGCAGAGAATGCTCACACAAACTCGCCCATAGATAAGCTCTGGTGGAGGTAACCCCTCAGTTGAGGCTCTCTGCCCACACTACCCTAGTGCGTGTCAAGCTGACAGAAAACCAGAATACCTTTCTACTGGTCATCTTGTTCTATAGCATCTAGCCTCTAGGATTTAAGGAAATATGTTTCTGTGGTTTAAGCCAAACCATTCTGTTCTGTATTGTTATAGCCTATACTTCATTGTAGAAGTATGAAAATTTCTGAAAATGTTGGTGAGGAGGGAGACAAACTGGAATCTTCTTGCATCGCTAGTGAAGATATAAAAGCTGAGTTCAGCATTTTTCTCAAAATGTTATATAGAATTACTGTATAGCCTAGCTATACTATTCCTAGATGTCTACCCAGAGGTATTCTGCTCATGTGTATTTGGGCATATATGTATATGTGTTTTGTGTGCATACAGGTGTTCATAAGTGTGTTCCATTCATGTTTTGTTCAGGATAACTTTAGTTGTTATTCCTTAGACCCTCTCTGCCTTTTTTCAATACAGGCTCCTGGACTAGCCCTGAACTTGTATAGAATACACTAGGCTGGTTCCCTTGTAAGGCCCATAGCTATGCCTTTATCCATCTTTCCCCACCACTAGGATTACAAGCATGTGCTATGGCTTTCTGTTCAGCCCTTTCTGGAAGTCCTAAAAACATTTTTCCCATCATACTGGTTTGATGAAAGTAACATGGAAATAAAATGAATAACTTTGAGGGTAGGAAGGAAAGTAAAAGTTCATGGTTAATAGGTAAGAGTTGGACATGCTAATAGAGTCTGGGGTAGGATAGTGGTGGTGATCATGCAATGCCAATGAATTATAAGCTTATAAATAGTGTTTAACATGGTCATTTACATTATATATTTTAACATAAGCACAAAAAAGGCCATTACTTTATTAGAAAGGTCTTTAAGTATCAGTGGGAGAAAACCTTTAGGTATTTGCCTCTGACAAATTCAAAGTTTGTAACTCATTTTTGCTTAAAAACTCAAGTGTTAGCATTGGCAATACTCAATAATTGTCTTGATGTTAATGACCAGTCAAGGCAACATCTCACAAATAATGAAGCCGGGAGAATATAATCATCATTGACTTTAATTAAGACAGTGCTGTGGCAGGTAAGATAGCTCAGCAAATAAAGGCACTTGCAACTGACCCTGATGATCTGAGTCTTCCCCGAGGACCCACTTAGTGAAAAGAAAGAACTGGTGTGTGTGCATTGTCCTCTGACCTCTCCCTGTGGACTGCAGCATGCATGTGGAAGTGCACACGCACATGTGCACACACACACACACACACACACACACACACACACACACACACACATGAATACATACATATTTTTTAAAAACAGTGCTCCATGAGAAAGCTGCTATTTTACCTCACAGCTTAATCACAAGGACTTTACCACAAGACATCTGCTTTTTAATAGACCATGAAAGCATTGTGTTTCTATTTCTTTTCTTTAGACTGTAGTTAAAAACAAAAACAAAACAAGAAAGTTCACTGTCTTGACTATTCTTGTGTGGGTGGGTACGCACCCCCATGTATGTGTGTCTATAAAGGGTAGAGAGGTCAGTATTGGTTGCTTCCTCTGTCACTCTCCACCTTTCCTGGTTTGACACGATCTTTCACAGAACTGGAGCTTGCCATTTTGGCCACAGTGTCTGATCAGCGAGCACCAGGATTTGCCTAGCTTCCCAGTCCCCGGAGTGCTGGGGTTGTAGATGTGTGCTCTGTATTGCCTGAGCGTTTCCCAGCCCAAGCTTTTTCAGGGTGCAGTGATGAAGGTTTTAAGAACATTCCTGGGCTGGAGAGATGGCTCAGTGGTTAAGAGCACTGACTGCTCTTCCAGAGGTCCTGAGTTCAAATCCCAGCAACCACGTGGTGGCTCACAACCCTCTGTAATGGGATCTGATGCCTTCTTCTGGTGTATCTGAGGACAGCGAGAGTGTACTCACATACAGAAAATAAATAAATAAATCTTCCCACCATGCAAATCTGGAGCTCCTGTGCTTTTGTCAGACAGAAAAGATGAGTGCCCCATGGCTGTGATTTCATAAAGTTAATTTTTCCACTTAACCAAAAACATCCAAAAGTGGAAGTTCTTCCTCCTCATTGCAGGCACACAGTAGGAAAGAATACAGTCACTAGTAAACTGGAGCACGGCCTCAGCTTTTGTCAGCACACCATTACTTTTTGTCCAATTATGTGGAAACAGTTTGGCTTTGCTGGCTTTGGGAAGGTTCTCCTGTACCCACAGGGCCTGCACTTTGAAAACTGCTGATGTCTTAGGAAGGTCTTGGTGGCAAGGTAGAGTTGGAGGACTCGTGAATCCAAGTGGAAGAAGAGGAAGGCCTAAGCTTAAACAATGGGTTCACATGGAAACAGCCAGGCAGCAGCTTCTTCAGAGGAAGACTGGCTTAGGCAGATGGAGGTGTGACTTTAAGAAGGTGAGCTTTTTGGTTTCACCATGTTGGATTTTCTCTCACATTTCCATCTTCGATTTTAATCTAGTTAATTAAGTTGAGGTTTCACAGTATTATAATGCTGAGAAGAGCCTAAACTGGCAATTAACCTGGGAGAATAAATGATGGATTTTCTTCTTATCTTCTTGGAGTCTAGTGAATTTGTGACATTGTTCTGAGTGATCCTGTGTGTGACCTGTGTATCATTCCTCTGTCCCCTGTGTCAGTAGGTAAGACTAGTGCTGCACCACTCCGCAGTCAGTGATAGAGAAAGATCAGTGCAGATTCCGTTATGTGTACACAGGCACATAGAGGATGGACCTTGATGCCGGGACTATTCGTCAACTCCTCTCTACCCTACTCACTGAGGCAGAGGTTTTTGGTCAAAGCCAGAGTCACTGATCTTGCTGATACTGCTAAGCTGCTAGACAGGATCTTCTGTGTCCACCTCTGAAGCTGGAAGGGCAGGCGTCTTCCTGGCTTCACAGGAGTTCTCCTGAGGAGAGTCCAGCCCTCTTGTTTTGGGTGAACCACTGATATACTTCATTTTGAAGACTTTTTCCTCTCCTCAAACAGCAGTTCAAATGTTTCACCTTCAGAAGCTGCCCCACTCACAGGAAGCTGCAGCTGCATGCCTCAATCATTCCCAAAGTTTGAGCATCCTTCTCATGAACTCCTGAAGGAAAATGGCTTTACCCAACAAGTGTACCAGAAGTATCGTCGAAGGTGCTTAAGTGGTAAGATGCCTGTCCTGTGCAAGCTGTATTGCTGTTACAGGAGATTCTAAAAATTAAATTGTCACTTCATAGCTGGCCAAATAGTCTTACCTTTCATTTATGTTTTCCTGTGCTTTTTTAAAGTTTAAACACACTAGTAAATGAATCTATTATATTCTTCTTGTTACTGTTGACAAGTATTCATAACTTGAACAATGTGTCCTCAATTTGGAGGAATCTCAGTTATGGTTTTAGTGTTGTATTTTTGTTTTGTTTTTACTTTTTTCATTGTGAGTTATATAAAATGCTTGCTATCTTGGCATTTTATTAACTCTTTCCAGAGAGAAAACGCTTGGGAATTGGACAGTCACAGGAAATGAACACCCTCTTTCGTTTCTGGTCCTTCTTCCTCAGAGAGCACTTCAATAGGAAAATGTATGAGGAATTTAGACAACTTGCTTGGGAAGATGCAAAAGAGAATTACAGGTCAAACGTTTCTTAATGCTTTTTTTAAATTATTTTAATCACAATTCGAGTTTTGAACTGTGAAAAATAACCACAATGTAACTGGAATGAGAATTGTATTTGTCTTCTGTTGCTAAATAATAAACAACTCCTAGACTCAAAACAAGCATTTGTTAACTCCTAACGGGTGAGGAGGGGTCTTCTGGGACCCATCTCACCAGGGAACCCCAGCCTGAGGCTCCTCATAAGGTATTTCCAGGGCTGGTCTTTCCTCAGGGTCTTCTCAGGCCTCGCCCCTTGGCTGTTGGCCAGAGTATCATTTCCTGCTGCCTCTCCACAGAGTATTTCTCAGTGTCACTACTCGCTACTCGCAGAGCAGTGATCTAAGAAAGAATAGCAGCTTCCAAAGCAGGAGCCTCATTGAATAACCTTTCCTTAGAAATGACAGCATCTCTTCTACCATACGGTATTGTTCATACAAACTGGCCCAGGTACAGTAAAAGAGACCTACATGAGATTGCAGATCACAGAAGATAGGGTCAGCAGGGATTCAGTCTAGCACCGAGCTGAAAGTTCTCTCCTACCTAGAGAAATGTCTCAGTGAAGAACACTTCAGTTCCCAGCACTCACATCAAGTGTCTCACAAATGTAACTCCAGTCCTAGAGGATCAGATACTCTCTGACCTCCAAGAGGGCTTAAACACATGGGGTGTACATACAGCCAAGTAGGCACACAGACACATACCCCTAAATAAAAAGAAATGTTAAAACCATTCTCTCTTATGCCCCCTTCATTGTGGACTTCCCTGCACATGCATGGATAGCCCCAGATTAATGCATGCTGAGAGCCGATGCAGATTTAAGACTTCTTGAGATGACAATCTACCCATACAAGCAAGACTTCTCATGCCGAATGTCCTGTCTGTTCTCATTCTGTTCCTCTCTCCTCAGTGGCTCTGCCCCTGAGTGGTGGAACCCTGTTGTTTTTTTGATCCACAGTCATATTCTTGTCCCAGGTACTCTAGGTGGTTATAAGAAGATGCAGGGAAATGCTTTTTTGATTTGTAAAGTGACTTCATAGTCCTCTTGTCAATAGACCTGCTAGGAATATACTTTATAACCACCCAGCTAAGCATGTACCATTATAATTGAAGAGGTAAAAATGTGGACTTTTCAGATGGAAGAGTGTATTCAAGAAACAAGCATGACATTTAAACTTTGCATTAAGAAAAATCTAAAACACTTCCAATGTCCTTGAATCTTTTCACCACTTCTTAGGAAATAACACTGTCCTGCCCTCATTAGAAATTTGAGTTCCATTCCAGCGTCCATGAGCTGAAGCAGGCAGAAGGATGGCAAGTCCAAGGCCAGCTAGGACTGCATAGTGAGTTCTAGGGTAACCTTGAGTATAGAGTGAGACACTGTCCCAGAAGGCGAAACAAAGAAATACCTCCTGAACTGCTCTCTTGTTACGGTGTGTGCCATGCTCGCTTGCACAGTATACACTGTGAGGTGCTTCAGTATTCTAGCAAAGTCACAACTTCGTGCTTTTTCTTTCCTTTCCATAGGTATGGGTTAGAATGTCTGTTCAGGTTTTATAGTTATGGACTGGAAAAAAAATTCAGACAAGAAATTTTTAAGGATTTTCAAGAAGAAACCAAAAAAGACTACGAATCTGGTAAAACAAACACTCACTCACTTTGGAAGTTGTAGACTTGAATTGGTCAATAACTAGGAAAGGAAAGCAAGGTGACTCAGTGGGTAAAGGCACTTGCTGTCAGACCTGGCAACCTCCCTGTAACCTTACCATAATGCAAGGGAAGAACCTACTCTGAAAAGAATCTCCCCACATGTGCACCTTTGCCTGCACATGTGTGCACATCCACACATGTGTGCACACACACGGATATACACATGCATACATGTGCACAAACACACCCATAAACACTCATATAATTTAAAAAATAAGAAAGGAATTTGCAGATTTTTGTCTTTGGGACAATCGTTTAAGATAGCCCACTGTTGTAATTCTTGGTGAAGGTGGGGCACCCTGCAGTAAGAAGGCTCCTCCTGTTAGGTGCCTTGACCTTACAGAGGTATGTGTCAACATTAACTTCTCAACAGACATGGCTGCTCATTGGTACTCCTTCTCATGAGCATAATAAGGTATGCTTGGCAAGGCAGAATTATACCACAAGGAGTGTAGGCTGTGGTCCAGACCCCTAGGTCTGAGCCTCTTCCCCTTTCTCAATAGCCATGTGACTTAGGCCAGTTCCTCCACCCTCCAGCTCCAGTGTTCCCATCTGCAATGCAGGCAGAAGGAACTATCCCACCAGGTTGGGTACATGTGGTTCAGATGAGTTTGATATTTGATAGTACCTGTTAAACGATCAGTAGATATTAACTGCCACCACTGCTAATTCACTGTGTGTGGTTTATTGCCAGTGGGATCATATGCACAATAGGTTTGTTAATTCCATATAACATAAATTCTTTTATTATTAAGGTCAGCTGTATGGACTGGAAAAATTTTGGGCCTATCTGAAATATTCTCAATCTAAGACCCAGTCTGTTGACCCAAAACTTCAGGAATACCTCTGCAGTTTTAAGAAGTTAGAAGACTTCCGTGTTGATGTAAGTTTTAATTTCTTTTCTCTATTGTTTTTATCACTTGTATGACTTTATAACTTAACAGACTTTCATAATGTTAATCTTAAATTTGAGGCTGTTAACTTTGAACTTTTAATTTTTGACATTGAACTTTGAAAACACGCCCAAAAATAAATAAGAAAATTACCATATACTTTTTTCATTTAGATTTCCAAAAATTGGGGGATGCAGAGATAGCCCAGCTGGTAAAGAACTTGCCACACCTATGTCAGGTTTCCCCAACACCCATATGAAAGCTGAGCACAGTCGGGTGAGAGTGTGGGAGCAGAGACAGGTGCCTTCCTGATGCCCAGTGGCCAGCAGTCTACCCCACCATGAGCTCCAGGGTTAGGGAGAGACCCTGTCTCCAAAGATAGGTGGAGGCTGACAGAGGGAGACGTCTGCCATCAACCTCTTGTCCTCACATGAACTCGCACACAGACAGACACACGCACACTCATGAACACACACACACACACACACACACACACACACACACACACACACACACACACACACACCTTGTTCTGTGGGGCCTGTGTGTTCTCACTCTGCATGGGCAACAGAACCAGATCCGCACACTCCAACTGCCTCTCAGCCATTTCTTTTATACCCTGTCCTCTTTAGCTTGATAGAATTGAAGTTCCAGAAACCTGTAATTTAGCAGTTAGATTTATATGTTAAATTATCAATCCATAATTCATCCACACAATAAATTCACTGCTGACTGATAAAGATATAAACTGCCTACCTAGACAAGATAAAATTGACCTATTCACCTAAATCTGAACCATCCTCCTCTGTCTTGATCCCCTCCTTCCTCCTCTCTCCTGCCTTACAAAACCTTGTCCCTGCCCCACTCTCTACTGTCCAACTGTATATCTCTTTGACAACAACCTACAAGCTTTGGACAGTTTTCTGTGCTAAGAATTGAGCTGAGGGCTTGTACATGCTGAGTGGGTGCTCACCACCAAGCTGCATTCTCAAAGATGCGTCAAGGTTTATCTTCTCTTTCAAACATTATTTGGTTTGAGCATGTGTGTTTGTACATACCGTAACAACGCACAGAGCCCAGAAGAGGGCTTTGGATCTCCTGGAGCTGGAGGATGTGGGTGCTGAGAATCTCAACTATGGTCCTCTGTAAGAATAGCCAGTTCTCTTAACTCCTCCTTCTCCTCTTCCTCCCTCTCTTCTTCCTCTTCCTCCTTGTCCTCTTCCGATACCTCCTCCTTTTCCTTTTCCCTCTCCTCATCCTCCTCCCTGTCTTCTTCCTCCTCCTCTTCTTTTTCTGTTGTTTTGTTTTTGTTTTTGTTTTTCAAAACAGGGTTTTCTCTGTGCAGCCAATCTTAGAACTTGCTCTCTGCAGATCAGGCTGGCCTCGAACTCACAGATATCCTACCTGCCTCTGCCTCTAGAGTGCTGGAATTAAAACATGAGCACCGCCTGGCAGCAACTTTCTACTTTTTAATGTGCTTTTTCCATATAATTTTTATATAGTGCGATGACACATGCATTTCAAGGTTCTTCATAATGAAATTAGTGTCAGGGGTAAGCCCAGTGTGCATGCTGCTCTGGATTGGATGGGTCCCTGGCATCACAAATTAAAGCAAGACTGCTAACTGGTGGGTACTTTATTTGATTTGATTTCAAGTGGAAAAGAAAAGGTTATATCAAGAAAATTACAAAGAAGGAAAGTGGAGGAGGAGAACCCTAAAAAGTATAAATGTTATGCTTGCCTTGACGTCAGCCACAAATATAAACCCTCAGTTCTAAATATAGCAGAGGACAGGAAGATGGTTTTGTTGTTTTAATTCATTTTTCAGATTAAAGAATATTTGTCTAACTATACACATATTGTTAGATTTGTAATGGTGTAACTGAAACAGACCCCAAAGCAGACATTTTTTTCTTTTCTCCATCTTTATTAAATCAGTTATTTCTTATTTACATTTCAATTGTTATTACCTTTCCCAGTTTCCAAGCAAACATCCCCTTAACCCCTCCCCCTCTACTTCTGTATGGGTGTTCCCCTCCCCATCCTCCTCCCATTACCGCCCTCCCCCCAACAATCCCGTTCACGGGGTTTAGTCTTGGAAGGACCAAGGGCTTCCTCTTCCACTGGTGCCCCTACTAGGCTATTCATTCAAAGCAGACATTTTAAATGTCCCTGTTCCTGCTTGCATTATGGATTTGACTTTAGTATTCTTGGTAATACTGTCTAGTCCCTCTAGCATAGGAATCCTGGATGAAATGTCAAACTGGCTGGTGGCTGTTTGACCTGTCACCTTTTCCATTCAGCTGTCATTTAACCATCAGAGCTGGAGAAGCCTAGAATAGGAGCTTGGTGATAAAGAAGGGACTGGAACTGCAATGCATCCAAGAAGCTAAAGGAAGGTCAATGAGGAAGTGGTCTCTGTACTTATGCCCTGACTTACAGGAGAAGCTTCTCACGTCTATGCTGACTGAAGTAGCAGTCCCGTGTGCCGAGGAAATATAAATGCAGTCCCGCTAAAGTCTCTAAGCACCAGCTCCAATCCCCTGGTTAGAACTTCAGGCTTAGACTCTGAGGGAAGTAGCGAAAATGTCTGCTCTGCTGTCTTTCATGCCTTGCAGCCCCCTACCAGTGAGGAATTTGGAAGAAAAAGACATCCATCTACTTCTGGGGAGGAGAGTAGTCACCACACACTTCCGTCCCACTGTTCAACACCACCAAGTGCTGCTGAGCCTGCATCTGCCAGGGAGCTGCAGTCCCAACAAGGATGCGCAGGAGAAAGGCACAGGAGCCCAGTGACAATTCACAGTGACAGTACGGCCTTGACCTCTAGGGGTGAAGTACCAGGGAAGCGATGTTGACACAAAAGTCGTGTGTTCTTGAAGTCAGCATTGGCTTCAATGTGTATGTGGGTAGATCTTCTGATGTTTAATTGTGATAATCAGAAAAACAAAAAGGAAGAAAGATTGTGTCCTTTTTTTCTAGCAAGATGAATTCCCCATGTTTTCTCTGATTCCACAAACAAGGCCTGGTTAACCTTAGGATCCTGTGGGACCTTTGCCGTCAGGTTTCCTTGAAGGGCACTGTTTACAAGAACAAAATTCCTTTATTACATTTAAACACACACAGGAACACCTGACGTTCCGGCACATTCCTCTTACAGGAGATACAGGGTGTTGTAGTCATCTACAGAGTCAGTCGTCTCCCTGCCAATCCCTGTTTGAACATGTCAAAAGCAAGGGGGGTTATGTACATAGGTTTTAAATTCAGAAACGGATATGAAACATACTTTTATTTTTTTCTTGTATATACTTAATTTGAAGGAGATTTTCCTTTCCTCCCTCTCCCTTTTTTCCTTCCTTCCTTCCTTCCTTTTTTCCTTCCTTCCTTCCTTCCTTCCTTCCTTTTTTCCTTCCTTCCTTCCTTTTTTCCTTTCTTTTTTCCTTCCTTCCTTCCTTCTTTCCTTTCTTTAACAAAAAAGGAATGCATAGCAGACTGTAGCTGATGATGCCTGTGGCTCTGGATACTACTTTTCCCAAGTCAAACCCAATTTCACCACTGCTGTGTTGATGTGGAACTTTCTGAAGTGGCATAAGCTGGGTATATACAGACAGATTGACTTTTGTGATTCTACAAAAACTTGCACATATAATTGAAAGCTGGGTGTTTACTGGAATAGCTGTGTAAATAAATGAATTTGTTTTGAATGTGCCTACTGTTTACATGTGCAGGTGGGTGTGTCACAAGCAGTCACATTACCATTCACCTAGGAGAAGTGCTTAGTATATCCATTTTGTTTCTCTTCATTTTGTCCTATACTCATCATTGTTTTCAAGAGATGTAACAAAGTGATTTTTAATTCTTAGTGCTATTGTAACTGATGTAAATAAATAATCGTTTTAGTTAATAATTTAATAAATTATTTTGAATTATCTGAATTGACTTTTAAATTTTATTTATGCTATATTTACAGTGCTGTCATATTTTAATTCTACTAGCAGCAATTGTCTTTATGTTTCATTAATGAAGTTCCAGTGACAAAGTTCTTAGGTTCATTTGTACTGGACACAGCATGATTCAGAAGTACTTTATCGCACTAGCAGAAACACCTAGTTTCAATGCATGACATTGATTATTGTCTTTCAGAGGAGACGGGCTAGCTTATCTTGTTCTCATAAGTTACATATTAAAATACTTCCTGGGGATGTGACTCAGTGGTAGAGCACTTACCAAGCATTTTCAAGGCCCTGAGTTCAATCCTCACTACTTGGGGGAAAAAACCTTAAAGTACACACATACAGTGATATCGCTGGGGTAAAATGCTTGCACAGCACTGTCATGCCAGACTGCATCCTTAACAGAAAAAGGAAAGTGGGAGAACAGGCAAGAAACAAGAGAGGAAGGAAAACATAAAGAAAAAGATAGAAATAATACAATCTTTTTGAGAAATTAGTTACATAGCAGCCCAGTTTATTGTGCACCAAATCTGTGTATCTCCTGTTGTTGGCCTCAGCTATGGCCAAGGTTTGGCTTTTATAAACAACCAATTAATTTATTACAAGCCAAGCTATGTGTATAATTTTGGAGTTACTACCTAGAAGAAATCTCAAATCTCCAGATGCTTACATTCAAACTATCACACCTTCCTGATACCCGATACTGGGGTTCACCAGTATGTGCCTCCCTCCATCTTGTAAGCACCAGTTACAAGTTTTTCTCCCCATTAAACTGGGGGGAAATTGGACTGTTTTCATCTTCTTGTCACTTAAATCATTTTTTACACTTTTGGGACACACACCACCATGAACATGTAGCAGTCAAAGGAGGTGCTTGTCCTCATCGTGTGGGTCTGGGGGATTGAACTCAGGTCATCGAGGTTGGCTGACAGGGTCTTTACTTTCTGAACCGTCCTGCTGGTCCCATTGTCATCTTGCTCAAATTACTGAGTGAGAACTTGTACTGTCTGTTGATTATATTATTTGTAGGTTGCTTGGTCATGTCTCTTTTATTCCTTAGTGGAGTGATTGTATTCATTAGTTTATATGACATTTTACTCACCAAGAATATTAACCCCCTGCTGTCTGATTTTACATTTAAGTACATTTTAAAACCATTTATTTTTATTTTACGCTCTTTGGTGGTTTGCCTGCAAGTATGTCTGAAGATGGTAGATCCCTGAAACTGGAGCTACAGATGGTTGTAAGGTGCCAAATGAGTGCTGGAAATTGAACCCAGGACCTCTGGAAGAGCAGCCAGTGTTCTTAACCACTGAGCCATTTTTCCAGCCCCAAGTATACTTTTTGATAAAAATTAAAATTATGTCCCCTTAATTCTAAATGTAAAACTCCAGCAATAAAAAGATTGGTGCTTGATGAAAGGAAAATACTATAAATTGACTATGAATCTAAGTGATCACATCCACAATTTAAGTCCCTCAAGATCCCACCTTTCCTTTCCTGGGGTAGGCCTGAGGCCCACACCCGTCACCCCGGCAGGCTGTGTAGCTGAAGTTGACCTTGACTCCTGATCTTCCTCCACTTTGATGAACACTGTGGACTACCTTGTCTGGTGTAGCTTTGATTTAGATATTTCTGAACTTGTTTTGACAGCTGAAACCTCAGCCTGGCATGCTGTGATGTTACCACCTTCTGTTGTGTGCTCAGCCTTTTCCTGCAACTAATCCTTAGGCCCTAGAAACTTAATTATTCTTTCATGGGAGACAGATCCAATAATACCCAATTGTATAACCACTAGATGGCAGAATAGAACATGTCAGAGCTATCGTCTTCTGTCATAGGAGTGAGAGAGAGAGAGTGTGTGTGTGTGTGTGTGTGTGTATTTGGTGTGTGAGTTGAACTCTTACTCCATCTTGTGGTGTTATAGAATTATATCAAAGACTTGAATTACTAATATCCATACATTTCCCTGTTACTAGTAAATTAGACTGAGCTGTTTCATTATTGGAAGGGAAACACTAAATTTTCGTTTACATGTGTGGCCAACATAAACTATGTAGTTAAATCACTGGTAAAGAGGTCCTGCCTGGGATCCCAGTAGAGCATTCTCTTATAACAAACAAGTTACCACACAGCTGGGCAGATAGGCAGGCTAGGAACCCTGAAGCAGGAAAACAAGACTGGGTGCTCATTGGTTAGACTGTATTTTGTCTGATTAGTGGCTTCTGATGCAGACTTAGATAAGTCCTTGGGGACGTTATGGTTAGAAAAGAATAGAACCCCCATTTTCCTAGAAAATACAAACCCAAAATGACCATATTTATACCAAACTATTCAGAAGTAATGTTTTTCTGGCCTTAATAAGGTATAAAGAATTTGTTCCAAGCTTAATTAAGAACCATGTTGGGCTGCAGAAATGATGGGTTGTGTGTGTAGCTGCCCTTACAGATAACAGAGTTTGAGCCCCTCAGACCGCACATCAGCATTTCATGATTACCTAAATCTCCAGCTTTGGCTTCTGTGGTCACCTGCACACATGTGCACAGTAGTAAGAATAAAATACTTAAAAAATCATCTATATCCTTTTACTGTTTGCCATTCTTTAAAATATGTTACCAAGGATTGAGCCAAGCCTCTCTTTCTAAGCAAGTACTCTAAATCTCTCTACATCCCCAGCCCTGCTTCCAATAATATTTTTCTCTTGGCCAATGAAGGAAGAGTTTGGCTAATAGAATGCTTTCTAACAACACCTATTACTGCAGCGAATTCTAAGCCAGAATGCCATTGCTTTTGTATTTTTCCAGGTGATTCTGAGGCTATGAAGCAATCTGTTTTTCAAGGTGGGTGTTTTGTTTTGTCTGAGACAGGACCTCATTGTACAGTATATGCTGAACTTGAATCCAACCACTCTGTGCTTCAGCATAGCCACGGCCCGCCCCCGACCTACCAAGGCACCACACCCATGGTGTTTGAAAAGATATTTGATTTTTATTATAACGTAGCTATCTCAGTCCCGTAATGTTTAACGTCCAAATTGGTTTGCAATTACCTATCACTAAGTATAATCTAAGGCATGAGCTTTGAGGAGAATGATCCACATAAATTAGCAGACTCCTGTGGGTTTAAGGTAAGAAATTAGCAGCTGCGACTGTGAAACTGCTGTCTGTGGAGTTCAGGCTCCTTCAGTCACAAAGTCCTGCTTATCTCGGGGTGTTGCCAGAACCCGAGCAGAGAAATTGACACAGCGCCTGAGATGAGGAGCCCCATGTAAACAGCTGCCAAGACAGCTCTGACTGGCCAAGGCACGATCCCTCTAGGAAGTTACAAATGTCCCTTTAAGTGTTCTGTGTAATCAGTATACTTAAAGCTCCTGTCCTTTGTACTGTGCTTGCCTGCGGATAACTTAGGACTGTTTTTCCAGCCTTGTTTGTGGCAGGTTCACCTGCTTATCAGAAACAGGACTGAACAGCTGACTAGGGTGAGTTCCAGGAAGTGTAGGTACGGGGTTATGAATTGGAAACACTGCCACACTCCATGCCTGGCAGATGACCCTCCAGGAACTGGACATGAGACTGTCTTGCCGTGGTCCCTCCCATCCAGCAGGGGCACCACACATTCTAAGCTGAACTTTTCCTGCTTTACAGAACTCGTGTTTTTGTTCACGTTTAAGAATTTGCCCCAGGAGTTCTTCTATAGCTTTTATAACAACTTTAACAGTAGCTGGTTTCCTATCTTCTGTAAATCAGTTTTATTACCCGCCTTTTCCTCTACTTAGGCTGAAACTGATTTAACAGACACCCTAAGTCATGACCAGCCCCAGCCTGCTTCATTCCCATTGTATATTTTAGTAAGCTTTACTGGTGTTAATGTTCAAAATTATAGTATAGACTTTAAGAGGCCCAGGTGAAGTCATTCATATACTCTGTAGTTCGCTAGTAGTAAAAAATTCTTTTAAAAAAGACAATTTATTATACTTATCTGAGTACACTGTAGCTGTCAGCCACACCAGAAGAGGGCATTGGATCCCACTATTGGAGAGCCAGCATGTGGTTGCTGGGAATTGAACTCATGACCTCTGGAAGAGCAGTCAGTGCTCTCAACCACTGAGCCATCTCTCCAGCCCTATAAAAGTTGTCTTTCCCCTTTTGAGTTAGGGACTCATGCAGCCTAGATTGGCCTTGAACTTACTATTAGCAGAGAGGAGCCTGAACTTCTGATCCTCCTGACTCCACTTCCTGAGTGTTAGCCTGAGGGAAGCATGCATCACACACTTTTCTCGAGTCTTCTTAATGCTTAAAGATTCCATAAAATGCAAACTTGCTGTGCTATGTGGGCAGCACCTTCACTTTGAAATACCAGTGTCCTGGAAACAGTTTTAATGGCTGTTTCTGAAGCACTGTGTTCTCCCGTCTTGACTGGGTTTGAACTGTTAATGCCTAAATCATGCCGAGCTGATGTAGTACTGGCTCAAATGGTCACAGCAAAGGTGTTTTGAGGAAGAAGAATTAGCAGGGGAGTTATGGTTCCGTCAAAACTTGGTTTTCCATCAGAGTCGGCTGCTGCAAGTAAGGGCCAGAAATGCTGTCTCCTGGCCACAGCTTTTTCCACAAAGCATGAAGAGAATAGGAAGAAAGAGAACGCCTGAAGTCCACGTGCCATGCACACAGCCGTATCCTGTATGAATTCTTAAACTTTAGAAGGGGAAGTCTTTCAAGTAGCACTGTGACCTATAAAACACCTACTGTGGAGAGGGCAAAATTAAGTGACACAGAAATGCAGTGCTTGTGGGAATCCATTCAGTAGAACGTTCACGAGACTCAAGTATGGCTATTGCATGCAGCACCAACAGTGTGTGTGTTTTAAATTTTGTGTGACACACTTGTGATATGTCTTTGGAGAATCCTCGAACCAGAAGCTAGATACAGTGGGTAAAAAATAACTCCTGTGCTGGAAACCAGCTACTGTTAAAGTTGGTTAAGGACCAAAGGAAGACATAATACCTCACAAGTGTGTCAAAATATCCCCATTGGGGGGCCAGTGAGCTAGCTCAGTGTGTAAAGGTGCTTGCCAGAGCCTGACATCCTGGGTTCAATCCCCAGAACCCACATGGTGAATGGAGAGAACTGACCCCCTGCATGGTGCCCTCTGTGCATGCCCATGTACACACACATACACACAGAGGAGTGGGGAGGAGAACTGGGAGGGAGGGAAGGAAAGAGGGAAAGAGAGACAGAGACAGAGACAGAATATCAATATGACAAACCTCCAGCCCTTCCATTTAGTACTGGTAAGTTGGCCACACTTTTAATGCCGGGACTCAGGAGGCTGATGCAGGAGGACTTCAAATGCAGGGTAACAGAGCAGGCACATCTTAGAAACAGTGGCAGCAATGAAATGCACACACTGTCTTACGCTTTGGGCTGTCAAGTCAGCTTAGTTTAATAGAGGGCTTTAAACAGAGGATCTTCCCAAGGCAGCAAGAAACTTTCCAGAACAGATTATATGAACAGAGATATTCTGAACCTGCCCATTTCTAGATCTTCAGCTCTCCTAGCGTTGGTTTTTCTGACAGTGTTCAAGCCCCACAGAGGCGGGCCGCTGCCAAACCCGAGGAGTTAATGAGTTTCTCTTTATGAATCTCAGCGGAGGAGGAAGTTTTGTGTGTTTTTGGCTTGTGTTCACTATGTTATTTAACAAGAGGGGGTGTCAAAACATGTTTTAGTCAGATCATAAGTGCCTTTTGATTATTGTGAATCCTTATATCATCTTTTTTTAAATTGTCTGTTTACAAAATGTATTATTTTTAAATAGTGCTACAGTGTGTTTTGACACAGTAGCAGCAGTAAGGAAGAGGGGACTTTGGAGTTGAGAAGCACCATGTCCGTAACAGGCTACCCCAGTGGGTGTTAATCTACTACAAAATTTAAAAAGTACAAATGAAGTTCTCTCTGACAGAACTGGCTTTGGTATTAAAAAGAGTGTTGGCACTTCCAGGAAGTTAAAAAGTATCTACTCAGGTAAAAGTTAATCAAATCTCATGTCTTTGAAAATGAAAAACGTCCTACAGACAGAAGAGGACTTAGCTACAGGGTAGGGCAGGAATCATCTCAGGACATGCAGTGCAATCAGAGATCCACACGCGGCAGGTGGTGCTGGAGGACTTGTCCCAGAAGATACCAAGATGGGTATACGTTTCTGTCCTGTGGAGTCCAGCAGGAGTCCCACTAAGTGCAGCCCTGCAGCCCTGCAGGACTCCTCTTGCTGAACCTCACCCACTCCACACTGTGCCTTGTCTCAGCCGTGCCCTCGGAGGGGTTTTCTTCCTGCCCCTTTTGTGTCTGCCATAGCTTCCTGACTTCCACATCCAAAGTCATGAGCGGGGGTCTGTGACTTCAAAGCCAGCTTTGCTGTATCCCAAGACCTGTCAAAAAAAAAAAAATCAAAATGAAGCAAGAATTAGTTCTGGCCCTCTGTTCCGAATGGGCCTTCGGCTGCCCCAGCTCCCACAGCTCCTGTCCCTCGAGCTGTTTCGGGATTTGGCTCGGCTTCCCTTATGCTGTCTTGGTGTTAGGGGTTGTGTTTGGGGGTAGATTTTGCTTGTTTTAGGTTTTGTGGCTCTGGGACTTCTGTTGTTTTTAGGTGATCAGTTAAAGGAAGATTAACATAAAGACAGAAAAATGACGGGGGGGAGGGAGAGAGAGAGAGAGAGAGAGAGAGGGAGAGAGCGCAAGAGAACCCCTGCTAGCTGTGGTTATGCAGTATATAAGTGGACAACTAAAATGTGCAACTTTTGACTCATCTTCATATCCTAAATATTATGTAGCAAGCAACATGGGATGGAGAGACAAAGATGTCCCTTCTTGGGTCATGGGGCTTTAGGCATGTGAGAGGGAGATGCAGTCCCTCTGCCCGCCCGCCCGTCTGCTTTCCCAGGATACTACAATTGTTTGTTCATAGATGCCCATAAGCTCATGGAGGCGGCTAGGAATTAAGTTGCTTATTAATTCATTTAGTCATGACCTACATATGGTTGAATAATCACAGGGCCATCTGTCCTCCTTAATTAACATGCAGAGATGAAGAGATTTCTCTGTTCTTCTGTGGGTGGTGAGAATCCTATCAAGAGGCCCGGAGTGACTTGTCAGGAGCCCTGGCAATTGCTCTGAGGCCAACAGCCAATAGGGGCGGGGTTTGTTGTTCGGGCTGATTGAAGTTTGGTTATGTTGTTGTTGGTTTTGTTTTCATTTAGCTTTTTGTTTGTTTGTTTTGTGTTTTGAGACTGTGTTTCTTTGTGTAGCCCTGGCTGTCCTGGAGCTAGCTCTGTAGACCAGGCCTCGACCTCACAGAAATCTACCAGCCTCTGCTGTTGGATTAAAGGCATGCACCACCATGGCCCACCCTGGTTATTTTTAACGGACCTCCTGTTGGGACCACACTACAGCTGTGGGGTCACCAGCCACCACATCAGCAGCCTGGTGAATGAATAGCTTATAATCTTCCTCACACGTTCAGGAGGGAAAAGGGACCTTTCCCCAGACGACCAGGAGCTTCCTCTGCCTCAGACTTCCCAGCTTCTCCCTGGTCTTTTCTTGGCTGTGTGACAAGAATGAAAACAGGGTGGGACAGAGAGGCTTCTTATCTGCCCGAGCTGATTGGGTAAGAAACTGTCAGCCAAAACTCTAAGCAGTGAACTTTGGAGGATTTTTTTTTTAAAGATTTATTCATTTATTATATATAAGTACACTGTAGCTGTCTTCAGATACACCAGAAGAGGGCATCAGATCTCTTTACAGATGCTTGTGAGCCACCATGTGGTTGCTGGGAATTGAACTCAGGACCTCTGGAAGAGCAGTCGGGTGCTCTTAACCACTGAGCCATCTCTCCAGCCCAACTTTGGAGGATTTAATGAACTTCCATGACTAGAAATCCTACTTGATGTCATCAAACTGCTGACCAAAATTGCTTCATGACTCTGGAGAGATGAAAGATCAGTAGTCATGTGGATAACAACACTTGTAAGTTAGCAAGCTTCACAGCGTTGCAGGGACTGCCGTGTACATGCTCAGTGTCAGTTAAGTATAACCCCATGTATATAGGTCATGAAAGGAAGGGAAAAGATTGAGAGGGCATCTTCAGAGAGCTAGCAGACTCATTGCACTCTCCCTCCCTCCCCCTCTCCCTCCCCTCTCCCCCTCATACACACACACACACACACACACACACACACACACACACACACACACACACGTGTGCACGCACGCGCACACGTTCATCTGCACACTCAGGTATGTGTGCATGTACACGTAATGTGCATGTGGAGGTTGATATGGATGTTGGGTATCTTCCTCTAGCTCTCTCCACGTTATTGATGAGACAGTCTCTTATTGAGCCAGGAACTGATTCAGCACCATCAGCTAGCCAGCAAGCTCCCGGGATCTCCCAGTCTTCACCTCTCCAGAATCAGGACCACAGATAGGCACTCCGTGTCTGACTTTTTACATGGCTGCTAGGACTCTGAACTCAGGTCCTCGTGCCTTTGCGGCAGTGAGTTTACTGAGTGAGCCATCTCTCCAGATCCAAGCCCGTTGCTTTTCAGTGATGAATTGGGACTTGTCCTCATTTTCTGTCTTGAATTTTTTTTTTGAGACAGTTATCTCTGTGTACCCAAGGCTACCTCCAATTCACAAGCCTCCTGCCTTATTAGCTCCCTAAGTCCTAGGGTGACAGGCATGTCCTGTCAGGGTATGGTCCCCATGGGGAGTAGCACTACTAGGGGGTGTGGCTTTGCTGGAGCTGGTGTGGCCTTATTGGAGGAAGTATGTCATGCAGAGGTAGGTTAGAGGTCTCCTGCTATGCTCAGCCTCTGCCCAGTGTGGGTGACAGTCTCCTTCTGGCTGCCTACCTTCAGATCAAGACGTAGAACTTGTTCGTTTTCCAGCACCATGTCTTCCTGGGTGCTGCCATACTTCCCACCAAGATGATAATGGACTAAACCTCTGAAACTGTAGGCCAGCCCCAATTAAATGTTGTTTATAAAAGTTGCCATGGTCATGGTGGAGAGCCACAGCAATGTAACCCTGACTCATACACATGGCTAGCTAGAACATTAATTAGTGTTCACGCTCTCTCCAACTCTCTTTTTATCTGCAGTGATTCTCATCCTTCCTGATGCTGTGACCCTTTAGCCCAGTTCATGCCGTGGTGACCCCAAACCATACAATTATTTTTGTTGCTACTTCATAACTGCGATGCTGCTACTGTTATACATTGTAGTGTATTCAGGGTATCTGATATGAGACCTCAAAGAGGTCACAACCCACGGGTTGAGAAACTGTTGCATTATAGTATGGAATTTGATGGATTTTCACTTATCGCTTAGCCGCACCCACTTGTCCATGACTATATTACATAGCTACCTTACTCTTCCAGGAGTGAAATGCGGACCATTCTGAGAACAGGCATGACTGGCTCTTAAGGTGGAAAGCTCAGGATAGAGGGATGGCTCAGTGGTTAAGATCATATTGACTCCTGTTAGAGGACCTGGGTTTGATTCCCAGCTTCCATGTGGCAACTCTACTATCTGTAACTCTAGTCCCTGGGATCCCTCTGCTCTCTTATAGCCTTTTTGGACATTGCAGGTGCATGGTATGTAGACATACATACAGATAAAACAGCCATATATAAAAAGTGAATAAATAAGAAAATTCAACAAGAAAGCATGACTTTGGAGGCTTCCCCCTTTTCTTTTGCATGTGTTTGCAGTGTCAAGTCTAGCTGCATAAAATGACCTCAAAAAGCTTAAAATGAACACAATTGATTTGCACCCTTAAGTTCAAAACTTATAAAGGTGTATGTTTTAGTTAGGATTCTACTGCTGTGAACAGACACCATGACCAAGGCAAGTCTTACAAAGGACATATTTAATTAGGGCTGGCTTACAGGTTCAGAGGTTCAGATCATTATCATCAATCTGGGAGCATGGTAATATCCAGGCAGGAGGAGCTGAGAGTTCTGTATCTTCATCTGAAGGCTGATAGTAGAAGACTGGCTTCCAGGCAGCTAGGATGAGGGTCTTTTTTTTTTTCTTCATCTTTATTAAATTGGGTATTTCTTATTTACATTTCAAATGTTATTCCCTTTCCTGGTTTCCGATCCAACACCCCCCTAACCCCTCCCTCTCCCCTTCTATACGGGTGTTCCCCTCCCCATCCTCCCCCCATTACCACCCTCCCCTCAACAATCCCGTTCACTGGGGGTCCAGCCTTGGCAGGACCAAGGGCTTCCCCTTCCACTGGTGCTCTTACTAGGCTATTCATTGCGACCTATGCAGTTGGAGCCCAGGGTCAGTCCATGTATAGTCTTTAGGTAGTGGCTTAGTCCCTGGAAGCTCTGGTTGCTTGGCATTGTTGTTCATAGAGGGTCTCCAGCCCCTTCAAGCTCTTCCAGTCCTTTCTCTGATTCCTTCAACGGGGGTCCTGTTCTCAGTTCAGTGGTTTAATGATGGCATTCGCCTATGTATTTGCCATATTCTGGCTGTGTCTCTCAGGAGAGATCTATATCTGGTTCCTGTCAACCTGTACTTCTTTGCTTCATCCATCTTATCTAGTTTGGTGGCTGTATATGTATGGGCCACATGTGGGGCAGGCTCTGACACACTTCTTCCAATAAGGTCACACCAGCTCCTTCAGCCTCTGTTCTACACTTTGCCTCCCTATTCCCTCCCAAAGGTATTTTTGATCCCCTTTTAAAGAAGGAGTGAAGCAAGGCCACACCTCCAAATAGTGCCACTCCTGGGTCAAACATACTCAAACCACTACAGTGTGGCAATTGAAACTGTGGCCCTGACATACATACAGATATGTACAGACAACCAGAAGTCAACCTCCACATGCACAATGAGTTCTGACAGCAGTGCCAAGACAAGCTAATAGAGAAACAACTACCATTTCAACCAATGGTGCTTAGGAGGCTGGTCTGTGGGCAAAAGAAGGAGGCTGGACATTTGACAGCAGGCACAAAATTAACTCAAAATGCATGGAGCAAAGACCTAAAGAGCTAACACTATAAAGCTTTTGGAACAAAGAGTCAGGAAGATCTGTGTGACAATAGTATCTTAACAAAAGCAAGGGCAGCAAAAGAAAAAAATAATCAGTGCATTTACTTCACCAAAACTGTGAGCAATGTATTAGCTACGGCGCCATAGCTAATCCCTGAACTGAGTAGGCTAATGGAGGAAAGGGTGACTTTGGCTCACCAGAGTTTCAGTTCATCATGGATAGTATGTTGTAACAGCTCAGCTCAGGTCTTCAGGGACATGCAGAGGAGGCTATGCAGTTCACATCTCAGAGGATCAGTAATCAGAGTGAGATCCAAATCTGGGACAGTATGTAACCTTCGAAGGCCTTCCCTGGCGACCTGCCTCTGCCTGCTAGACCTACCTTCCAGAGTCTTCCAGAACAGTGCCACTGCCTGGGAAAGAAGTGCTCAAACGTGAATCTGTGGAGGTACCAGATACAAACATCTGGGTATCAGAGGACACCATAAAGAAAATGAAAAGAAAAACAAAAACAGAAGAAGCACACATGGTAGAAAACATTTTCAAGTCATTCATCTGATAAGAGGTCACTCTCCAGAATATAGAGAGAAGTGTAACTCAGCCATAGTAGGGACAACTCTAACACGCACAAAGGATTTCAACGGATGTGGAGAAATGTACATTAGGAACATGGAATGCAGAGTTGGGATGAAATACTTGAATGTCTGCTAAAAGTCCAAGGAAAGCCGGGCGTGTTGGTGCATGCCTGTATGCTCAGCAGCCCAGGGTCAGACACAGAGGGCCCCGAGCTCACCAACCTGCTTTAATGTCTGTCTCTAGTGTTCTCCAGCCTCCAGTCACTGGTTCCCCCAAATCCCAAATCTGCAAATATAACTTGGTTGTATCAAGGACTTGTCCAGGACTCTGATTTTTTCACTAGTCCGAGGAAAGGAATGAGATTCAATATTTAGGGCAGAGGAAGCTGGGAGACACTAAAATTAACCTAGATGATTATTTTCCATTATTTGTTTGCTTATTGATACATAGTGGGGGCAAACCTCATGTTTACATTTGTTTAAAGACAAAACAAGGCAAGTGTGGTTCACGCCTATACTCCTAGTGCTCAGGAGACAGAGGTAGAAGAACTGCAAGCTCAGGGCCAGCCTGGGTGGCGTAGTTCCAGCGTAGCTTGGTTTATAGAGTGAGACCCTGTCTTGGAAACCAAAACCAACAACAAAACCAAGTATGGCACTGCTGGGTAGTACAGGTCTATGCCTCTCAGCTACCTCAGAGGCTGAATGAAGCAGGAGGCTCACTAGAACCCAAACGCAGAGGCCAGCCTGATGAAATAATGACTCACCATCTCACCAAAACAGTAACAGTGAAGCCCAAAAAACACTAAAACCCAGTGTTTAAAAAGGCTTTTCGGGGCTGGGGATTTAGCTCAGTGGTAGAGCGCTTACCTAGGAAGCGCAAGGCCCTGGGTTCGGTCCCCAGCTCTGAAAAAAAGAACCAAAAAAAAAAAAAAAAAAAAAAGGCTATACAATCATACGTTTGAATCTCACCTGATGGTGTGTCTATCTAGAAGGATAAATTCCTTTTTTTTTTTTATTTTGTCAGAATTGGTAATTCTCATTTCCTTTTAGAGGAGCAGTTATGAAAATTGTTTGGTTTGTAATAATATCAAGAAGAAGGAATTAGTGTTTGCAGAAGTTTAGGACCACGGAGGAGAACCAAATGTCACCAAGTGTGGGGCAATGGACCATGAGAGGTACCTGATACCTAGTTGAGCTAAGGCTAGAAGCATCAGAAACCCTGAATGGATGGTAGGAGCTTTGCCTGCTCCCAGGCACCAGGCCCCTGTCATTAGCCACAGCTCCCCCATAGATTTGTGGCCATCAGCCACATAATGGCAATGCCCCACGTCCCCCACATATAGAAAAGAACATGATCTGTGATCACATAGGCTCAAGACAGATCTCCATGCTAATGAGATACCTAGAGGCCTCCTGCAAAAGGTGTTTAATCTCAGGCTCACCCTGAGAAGGGGAGGGGGTATTGTTCTACAAATCCACTTTCTGCCATGACAATAAGTGCCTTAAAACCATGGGCTGCCTCTTTTCATCAGGATCTGCCATGGGGAGCCATGGTGAAGGTCTAGTCTACCATAGAAGGCCTCTCCGCACTTCCTGCCATGGCAGACATCAAGCCCACCACCATCAAGGCAGCTCCTGAGTGTCTGAGAGCCTGGGAACTCCACAGACCCAGCCTCTTTGCAGGCCCGGGGACCCCCAGTCAGCTCCGGCTGTCCCACGCCTCTCTTGGGAGTAGAGACTAAAAGGAGCAGGGGTTAAAGATCATTCTACAGTTTGAAACTAGTGGGGGTACATAAGAGACTGCACCCCCCACCATTGTGGCTCTCTGATAGTATCCTGTAGCAATTAGACACAGCATTAGGTACAGAGTAGCAAAAGAAGGCAAAGCCTAGTGGAGCCAGCAATGAACAGGGCATAGCCACTATTCACAGAATATGCACAGAAGACAACAGTACACATTCAAAATGCACAAATGGAGCTGGAGAGATGGCTCACTTACGAAATGCTTGTGCAAAGCATGATGCCAGAACCCTTACCAAAAATCCAGGCATGGTGTAATTCTTTTTTTTTTTTTTTTTTTTTTTTTTTATTTTTTTTTATTTTTTTTTTTTAATTTACTTGAGTATTTCTTATATACATTTCGGGTGTTATTCCCTTTCCCGGTTTCCGGGCAAACATCCCCCTCCCCCCTCCCCTTCCTTATGGGTGTTCCCCTCCCAACCCTCCCCCCATTGCCGCCCTCCCCCCATAGACTAGTTCACTGGGGGTTCAGTCTTAGCAGGACCCAGGGCTTCCCCTTCCACTGGTGCTCTTACTAGGATATTCATTGCTACCTATGGGGTCAGAGTCCAGGGTCAGTCCATGTATAGTCTTTAGGTAGTGGCTTAGTCCCTGGAAGCTCTGGTTGCTTGGCATTGTTGTACTTTTGGGGTCTCGAGCCCCTTCAAGCTCTTCCAGTTCTTTCTCTGATTCCTTCAATAGGGGACCTATTCTCAGTTCAGTGGTTTGCTGCTGGCATTCGCCTCTATATTTGCTGTATTCTGGCTGTGTCTCTCAGGAGCGATCTACATCCGGCTCCTGTCGGCCTGCACTTCTTTGCTTCATCCATCTTGTCTAATTGGGTGGCTGTATATGTATGGGCCACATGTGGGGCAGGCTCTGAATGGGTGTTCCTTCAGTCTCTGTTTTAATCTTTGCCTCTCCCTTCCCTGCCAAGGGTATTCTTTTTCCTCATTTAAAGAAGGAGTGAAGCATTCACATTTTGATCATCCGTCTTGAGTTTCGTTTGTTCTAGGGATCTAGGGTAATTCAAGCATTTGGGCTAATAGCCACTTATCAATGAGTGCATACCATGTATGTCTTTCTGTGATTGGGTTAGCTCACTCAGGATGATATTTTCCAGTTCCAACCATTTGCCTACGAATTTCATAAACTCGTTGTTTTTGATAGCTGAGTAATATTCCATTGTGTAGATGTACCACATTTTCTGTATCCATTCCTCTGTTGAAGGGCATCTGGGTTCTTTCCATTTTCTGGCTATTATAAATAAGGCTGCGATGAACATAGTGGAGCACGTGTCTCTTTTATATGTTGAGGCATCTTTTGGGTATATGCCCAAGAGAGGTATAGCTGGATCCTCAGGCAGTTCAATGTCCAATTTTCTGAGGAACCTCCAGACTGATTTCCAGAATGGTTTTACCAGTCTGCAATCCCACCAACAATGGAGGAGTGTTCCTCTTTCTCCACATCCTCGCCAGCATCTGCTGTCACCTGAGTTTTTGATCTTAGCCAATCGCACTGGTGTGAGGTGAAATCTCAGGGTTGTTTTGATTTGCATTTCCCTTATGACTAAAGATGTTGAACATTTCTTTAGGTGTTTCTCAGCCATTCGGCATTCCTCAGCTGTGAATTCTTTGTTTAGCTCTGAACCCCATTTTTTAATAGGGTTATTTGTTTCCCTGCGGTCTAACTTCTTGAGTTCTTTGTATATTTTGGAAATAAGGCCTCTATCTGTTGTAGGATTGGTAAAGATCTTTTCCCAATCTGTTGGTTGCCGTTTTGTCCTAACCACAGTGTCCTTTGCCTTACAGAAGCTTTGCAGTTTTATGAGATCCCATTTGTCGATTCTTGATCTTAGAGCATAAGCCATTGGTGTTTTGTTCAGGAAATTTTTTCCAGTGCCCATGTGTTCCAGATGCTTCCCTAGTTTTTCTTCTATTAGTTTGAGTGTGTCTGGTTTGATGTGGAGGTCCTTGATCCACTTGGACTTAAGCTTTGTACAGGGTGATAAGGATGGATCGATCTGCATTCTTCTACATGTTGCCCTCCAGTTGAACCAGCACCATTTGCTGAAAATGCTATCTTTTTTCCATTGGATGGTTTTGGCTCCTTTGTCAAAAATCAAGTGACCATAGGTGTGTGGGTTCATTTCTGGGTCTTCAATTCTATTCCATTGGTCTATCTGTCTGTCTCTGTACCAATACCATGCAGTTTTTATCACTATTGCTCTGTAATACTGCTTGAGTTCAGGGATAGTGATTCCCCCTGAAGTCCTTTTATTGTTGAGGATAGCTTTAGCTATCCTGGGTTTTTTGTTATTCCAGATGAATTTGCAAATTGTTCTGTCTAACTCTTTGAAGAATTGGATTGGTATTTTGATGGGGATTGCATTGAATCTGTAGATTGCTTTTGGTAAAATGGCCATTTTTACCATATTAATCCTGCCAATCCATGAGCATGGGAGATCTTTCCATCTTCTGAGGTCTTCTTCAATTTCTTTCCTCAGTGTCTTGAAGTTCTTATTGTACAGATCTTTTACTTGCTTGGTTAAAGTCACACCGAGGTACTTTATATTATTTGGGTCTATTATGAAGGGTGTCGTTTCCCTAATTTCTTTCTCGGCTTGTTTCTCTTTTGTATAGAGGAAGGCAACTGATTTATTTGAGTTAATTTTATACCCAGCCACTTTGCTGAAGTTGTTTATCAGCTTTAGTAGTTCTCTGGTGGAACTTTTGGGATCACTTAAATATACTATCATGTCATCTGCAAATAGTGATATTTTGACCTCTTCTTTTCCGATCTGTATCCCTTTGATCTCCTTTTGTTGTCTGATTGCTCTGGCTAGAACTTCAAGAACTATATTGAATAAGTAGGGAGAGAGTGGGCAGCCTTGTCTAGTCCCTGATTTTAGTGGGATTGCTTCAAGTTTCTCTCCATTTAGTTTAATGTTAGCAACTGGTTTGCTGTATATGGCTTTTACTATGTTTAGGTATGGGCCTTGAATTCCTATTCTTTCCAGGACTTTTATCATGAAGGGGTGTTGAATTTTGTCAAATGCTTTCTCAGCATCTAATGAAATGATCATGTGGTTCTGTTCTTTCAGTTTGTTTATATAATGGATCACGTTGATGGTTTTCCGTATATTAAACCATCCCTGCATGCCTGGGATGAAGCCTACTTGATCATGGTGGATGATTGTTTTGATGTGCTCTTGAATTCGGTTTGCCAGAATTTTATTGAGTATTTTTGCGTCGATATTCATAAGGGAAATTGGTCTGAAGTTCTCTTTCTTTGTTGTGTCTTTGTGTGGTTTAGGTATAAGAGTAATTGTGGCTTCATAGAAGGAATTCGGTAGGGCTCCATCTGTTTCAATTTTGTGGAATAGTTTGGATAATATTGGTATGAGGTCTTCTATGAAGGTTTGATAGAATTCTGCACTAAACCTGTCTGGACCTGGGCTCTTTTTGGTTGGGAGACCTTTAATGACTGCTTCTATTTCCTTAGGAGTTATGGGGTTGTTTAACTGGTTTATCTGTTCCTGATTTAACTTCGATACCTGGTATCTGTCTAGGAAATTGTCCATTTCCTGAAGATTTTCAAATTTTGTTGAATATAGGTTTTTATAGTAAGATCTGATGATTTTTTGAATTTCCTCCGAATCTGTAGTTATGTCTCCCTTTTCATTTCTGATTTTGTTAATTTGGACACACTCTCTGTGTCCTCTCGTTAGTCTGGCTAAGGGTTTATCTATCTTGTTGATTTTCTCAAAGAACCAACTTTTGGTTCTGTTGATTCTTTCTATGGTCCTTTTTGTTTCTACTTGGTTGATTTCAGCTCTGAGTTTGATTATTTCCTGCCTTCTACTCCTCCTGGGTGTATTTGCTTCTTTTTGTTCTAGAGCTTTAAGTGTGCTGTCAAGCTGCTGACATATGCTCTTTCCTGTTTCTTTCTGCAGGCACTCAGCGCTATGAGTTTTCCTCTTAGCACAGCTTTCATTGTGTCCCATAAGTTTGAGTATGTTGTATCTTCATTTTCATTAAATTCTAAAAAGTTTTTAATTTCTTTCTTTATTTCTTCCTTGACCAGGTTATCATTGAGTAGAGCATTGTTCAATTTCCACGTATATGTGGGCATTCTTCCCTTATTGTTATTGAAGACCAGTTTTAGGCCGTGGTGGTCCGATAGCACGCATGGGATTATTTCTATCTTTCTGTACCTGTTGAGGCCCGTTTTTTGACCAATTATATGGTCAATTTTGGAGAAAGTACCATGAGGAGCTGAGAAGAAGGTATATCCTTTTGCTTTAGGATAGAATGTTCTATAAATATCCGTTAAGTCCATTTGGCTCATGACTTCTCTTAGTCTGTCTACATCACTGTTTAATTTCTGATTCCATGATCTGTCCATTGATGAGAGTGGGGTGTTGAAATCTCCCACTATTATTGTGTGAGGTGCAATGTGTGTTTTGAGCTTTAGTAAGGTTTCTTTTACATATGTAGGTGCCCTTGTATTTGGGGCATAGATATTTAGGATTGAGAGTTCATCTTGGTTGATTTTTCCTTTGATGAATATGAAGTGTCCTTCCTTATCTTTTTTGATGACTTTTAGTTGGAAATTGATTTTATTTGATATTAGAATGGCTACTCCAGCTTGCTTCTTCTGACCATTTGCTTGGAAAGTTGTTTTCCAGCCTTTCACTCTGAGATAGTGTCTGTCTTTGTCTCTGAGGTGTGTTTCCTGTAGGCAGCAGAATGCAGGGTCCTCGTTGCGTATCCAGTTTGTTAATCTATGTCTTTTTATTGGGGAGTTGAGGCCATTGATATTGAGAGATATTAAGGAATAGTGATTATTGCTTCCCGTTATATTCATATTTGATGTGAGGTTATGTTTGTGTGCTTTCATTCTCTTTGTTTTGTTGCCAAGACGATTAGTTTCTTGCTTCTTCTAGGGTATAGCTTGCCTCCTTATGTTGGGCTTTACCATTTATTATCCTTTGTAGTGCTGGATTTGTAGAAAGATATTGTGTAAATTTGGTTTTGTCATGGAATATCTTGGTTTCTCCATCGATGTTAATTGAGAGTTTTGCTGGATACAGTAATCTGGGCTGGCATTTGTGTTCTCTTAGGGTCTGTATAACATCAGTCCAGGATCTTCTGGCCTTCATAGTTTCTGGCGAGAAGTCTGGTGTGATTCTGATAGGTCTCCCTTTATATGTTACTTGACCTTTTTCCCTTACTGCTTTTAATATTCTTTCTTTATTTTGTGCGTTTGGTGTTTTGACAATTATGTGACGGGAGGTGTTTCTTTTCTGGTCCAATCTATTTGGAGTTCTGTAGGCTTCCTGTATGTCTATGGGTATCTCTTTTTTTAGGTTAGGGAAGTTTTCTTCTATGATTTTGTTGAAGATATTTACTGGTCCTTTGAGCTGGGAGTCTTCACTCTCTTCTATACCTATTATCCTTAGGTTTGATCTTCTCATTGAGTCCTGGATTTCCTGTATGTTTTGGACCAGTAGCTTTTTCCGCTTTACATTATCTTTGACAGTTGAGTCAATGATTTCTATGGAATCTTCTGCTCCTGAGATTCTCTCTTCCATCTCTTGTATTCTGTTGGTGAAGCTTGTATCTACAGCTCCTTGTCTCTTCTTTTGGTTTTCTATATCCAGGGTTGTTTCCATGTGTTCTTTCTTGATTGCTTCTATTTCCATTTTTAATTCCTTCAACTGTTTGATTGTGTTTTCCTGGAATTCTTTCAGGGATTTTTGCGATTCCTCTCTGTAGGCTTTTACTTGTTTATTAATGTTTTCCTGTGCTTCCCTAAGTGTGTTCAGGTCTTTCCTGAAGTCCTCCAGCATCATGATCAAATATGATTTTGAAACTAGATCTTGCTTTTCTGGTGTGTTTGGATATTCCATGTTTGTTTTGGTGGGAGAATTGGGCTCCGATGATGGCATGTAGTCTTGGTTTCTGTTGCTTGGGTTCCTGCGCTTGCCTCTCGCCATCAGATTATCTCTAGTGTTACTTTGTTCTGCTATTTCTGACAGTGGCTAGACTGTCCTATAAGCCTGTGTGTCAGGAGTGCTGTAGACCTGTTTTCCTCTCTTTCAGTCAGTTATGGGGACAGAGTGTTCTGCTTTCGGGCGTGTAGTTTTTCCTCTCTACAGGTCTTCAGCTGTTCCTGTGGGCCTGTGTCTTGAGTTCACCAGGCAGCTTTCTTGCAGCAGAAAATTTGGTCTTACCTGTGATCCCGAGGCTCAAGTTCGCTCGTGGGGTGCTGCCCAGGGGCTCTCTGCAGCGGCAGCAACCAGGAAGACCTGTGCCGCCCCTTCCGGGAGCTTCAGTGCACCAGGGTTCCAGATGGTCTTTGGCTTTTTCCTCTGGCGTCCGAGATGTGTGTGCAGGGAGCAGTCTCTTCTGGTTTCCCAGGCCTGTCTGCCTCTCTGAAGGTTTGGCTCTCCCTCCCACGGGATTTGGGTGCAGAGAACTGTTTATCCGGTCTGTTTCCTTCAGGGTCCGGCGGTGTCTCTGGCTGGGGTCCTGCCGCTCCTGGGCCCTCCCCCACGGGAGCCCAGAGGCCTTATACAGTTTCCTCTTGGGCCAGGGATGTGGGCAGGGGTGAGCAGTGTTGGTGGTCTCTTCCGCTCTGCAGCCTCAGGAGTGCCCACCTGACCAGGCGGTTGGGTCTCTCTCTCACCGGGTCTGGGAGCAGAGAGCTGCTGCGGGCCGGGATCCGCGGGTGTGGGACTTCCGGTAAACACAGAACGTGCCCGGTTCTAGAGAAATTCTGTTTCCGTGTGTCCCAAGCTCACCAGGCAGCTTTCTTGCAGCAGAAAATTTGGTCTTACCTGTGATCCCGAGGCTCAAGTTCGCTCGTGGGGTGCTGCCCAGGGGCTCTCTGCAGCGGCAGCAACCAGGAAGACCTGTGCCGCCCCTTCCGGGAGCTTCAGTGCACCAGGGTTCCAGATGGTCTTTGGCTTTTTCCTCTGGCGTCCAAGATATGTGTGCAGGGAGCAGTCTCTTCTGGTTTCCCAGGCCTGTCTGCCTCTCTGAAGGTTTAGCTCTCCCTCCCACGGGATTTGGGTGCAGAGAACTGTTTATCCGGTCTGTTTCCTTCAGGGTCCGGCGGTGTCTCTGGCTGGGGTCCTGCCGCTCCTGGGCCCTCCCCCACGGGAGCCCAGAGGCCTTATACAGTTTCCTCTTGGGCCAGGGATGTGGGCAGGGGTGAGCAGTGTTGGTGGTCTCTTCCGCTCTGCAGCCTCAGGAGTGCCCACCTGACCAGGCGGTTGGGTCTCTCTCTCACCCGCATGGTGTAATTCTAACACTGAGTAGGCAGAGACAAGCCGGTCCCTGGAGCTCACCGGCCGGACAGCCTAACCTCCCTGGCAAGTTCCAAGCCAACGAGGATCCCTGTCTCCAAAAACTAGGGCAGTGAAGGTTGTCCTCAAGCCTTTGTGCGCACTCGCATGCATGTGTACACATACAATGTGTGTGCAATGTAGAAAGTGGGAATTCCAAGTTTTGAAACACAAGACAAATAATACACTTGGAATCGAACCCTTAAATTCTAAGTCCTGGGATCATTTGAGCAGTGTTGAGTTGAATCCCAGACTAAACAGTAGATGGGAAACAACTTGTTAATGATCCAAACAAATGGTCTTGCTCTCAGTTACCTAACTGTAACCAAACGCTCACTGAGCTGGGGAGTAAAGAGAGAGGGTGCTATGATGGCTGTCGACTGGGACACGAAAGGACGAGTCCTCCACTTTGTCCTCTTGGCTAAGATCAGTTTATAAATGGACAAAGGAATGTGCTGCCTTGGGGGGCGGCAAACCCCACAAAGCTCTTCTGATTGATACTCAGGAAGGCTACATGGAACCCCACAAAGCTCTTCTGGTACTCAGGAAGGCCACACGGAACCCCACAAAGCTCTTCTGATTGATACTCAGGAAGGCCACACGGAACCCCACAAAGCTCTTCTGGTACTCAGGAAGGCCACATGGAACGCTACTGAATTTGGGGATGTCATATGTTCTCGGCGTGCTTGGAAACACCCAAGGACAGATCCTGAGAAGCAAGAGCAGGCTGAGTGTCATAATGAAGGTGAGAGATTCTGTTTGTGGTGGTTTGAATGAGGATGGCCTCCATAGGCTCACATATGTAAACGTTTGGTCCTTAACAGGTGCAACTGTTTGGGAAAGAGTAGGAGTTCTGGTGTTGGAGAGGTGTGTCACTGGGTGAGGGCTTTGGGTTTTCATAAGACTCAGGCCATCCTCTCTCTCTCTCTCTCTCTCTCTCTCTCTCTCTCTCTCTCTCTCTGTCTCTCTGTCTCTCTGTCTCTCTGTCTCTCTCCCCCTCCCTCCCTCTCTCCCTTCCTCCTCTCTCTCTCCCTCTCTCCCTCCCTCCCTCCCTCCTCTCTCTCCCTCCCTCCCTCCTCTCTCTCTCTCCCTCTCTCTCTCCCTCTCTCCCTCCCTCCCTCTCTCTCCCTCCCTCCCTCCCCTCTCTCTCTCTCTCTCCCTCTCTCCCTCCTTCTTGTGGATCAAGATGTGAGCTCTTAGCTGTCTCTGCCACCATTCCTTTGCTCTGCCATCACGAACTCTCACTCCCTGAATTCCTAAACCAAACCAAGCACTTCCTTTTAAAAGTTGCTTTGGTTGTGATGTTTTATAGCAGAAAAAAAAGAGTAATGTAGTGTTCATTCACAACTTGGTGAGAACTAGGATCACCTGGGAGAAGGGCCTCTGAGAATATCTGTGAGGAATTACTGTAATAAAATTGATTGATATATGAAGCCCCTCCCACTGGATGCACCATTTCCCTGGCAGAAGATTCAAAACCACATAATTATGGAGAAACCCAGTGGAGCCCTGGTATGGGCACGTTCATTCATTGCTTTGCTTTTTTTTTTTTTTTAAAAAAAACATAAACATTATATACAGGGGTGTTTTGCTTGCATTTATGTCTGTGCATCAGAGACCAGAAGAGGCAGTCAGATACCCTGGAACAGGAGTTACAGAGGGTTATGAGCTACCATGTCAGTCCTGGGAACTGGACCCAGGTCCTCTGGAAGAGCAGCCAGTGCTCTAAAACACCGAGGTGTCTCTCAACCTCCTGCTCCCTGCTCTTGACTGTGGAAGGATCACAATCTATCTATGCTTCAAGCTTCTACTGCCTTGATTTCCTCTGAACTGTGAGCGGGAATAAAAGCTTCCCCTCTTAAGTCACTTATAAAGGGAATCTTGTCACATCAGCAGGATGTGACTACTGTATGGGCTGCGTGGCTGGGGACACAATTCAGTGGAGAATGACAATTAACACTGAGTGAATGAGAGTTCATCCCTCCCAATGCTCACAAGGAGGGCAACTTCAGAGTGTCTTCAGTGGTGTGAGCTTATGAAAGCCTGCAGACCTAACGTGCTGTGTGGTGAGCTTTAAATGGCTACTGTTGAATGGACCTAACTTAAGTGAAACTCACTTCTTGGGATTAACATTGTGTTTTCAAACGTCAGGAGTATTGCTCAGTATTTATCCATAGTAAATCTCCCCAAAAGTTGGTAAAAGGGAGCAGCGTTCATTTGTTCATTGTTTATGTGGGTGCAGTGCTTCTTCTGCTTGGGGTCACTTGGGATTGCCCAGGTTGGATACTCAGGGTATCTGTCATGTGTCCAGTGACGTAGGTTGGGCTTCTCTGTCCCTGTAAGCCTTTCACACCATGGGAGATACTTTCCAGGAGCAGAAGCTTTGCTGTCTCTCAAGAGGCCAAGGACCAAAGACCGACTGGTGGGCTTTTTGTTCCATCACACAGGTCCATGAGAGCAGGTCCCCAGGCCAGGCAGACTCCAAGAGTGGGAAAACGATTCCACCGTTTGATGTGAGGAGTGCCTGGGCCATTTTCATCCCTCTGAAAGGAAATGAGAATTCATAATAGAAACCATGTTTAATGATAGTAAAGGGGAGTTTTCTCCATATCACATGCATAGTCTGTGTACCCGCTCAATAGGGAGCATGCGCATTAAACAAAGTCCTCAATCCTCACTAAGCTTGATCCCCAGAGGACACAATGTCTGTTAGACTCTGGGGAGCCAGTCCTTGCTATTTCAACAGGCTGCTGGATGCCCAGTTAGAAACCCAATTTAGGGGCTGGAGAGATGGCTCAGCGGTTAAGAGCACCTGAGTGCTCTTCCAGAGGTCATGAGTTCAATTCCCAGCAACCACATGGTGGCTCACAACCATCTGTAAAGAGATCCGATGCCCTCTTCTGGTGTGTCTGAAGACAGCTACAGTGAACTTATATATAATAAATAAATAAATCTTTAAAAAAAAAAAAGAAACCCAATTTAGATCCCTTACAGCGACAAAGAATATGGAGTTTGCATTTGCATGTGTGTGTGTGTGTGTGTGTGTGTGCGTGCGCGCGCGCGCGCGCGCGCATATGTGTGTAGGTGGGGAGTGCCCACAAAAGAGCATACTCATGTTCATAGCATGCATATGAGGTCAGAGAACAGCTCTCAGGGTTGGTTCTCTCCTACCATGCACTCCCAGGATAAAACACAGGTCACCAGGCTTGCCTGCAAATGCTTTTTCCCCTGAGCCACCTTCCCAGCCTAAGAACGCAAGTTTGTTTAGCATAGCGCCTGTCCTGGTTAGGTTTTGGACAACTTGGCACAAGCTAGAATCATCGAGGAAGAGGAATCTCATCAACAGAAGGCCTCAGTCAGCTTGACCTGTGGGCAAGTGTATAGGGCATTTTCTTGATTAATGTTTAATGTTCGAGGGCCCAGCTCACTGTGGGCAGGGCCACCTCTATGCAGGTGGCCCTAGGTTGTACAAGACAGCCTTGGTGAGCAACCAATCAGCAGCCTTCCCCATGGTCTCTGCTTAACTTCCGACCCTCACTTCCCTCAGTGATAGAGTGTGGTGTGGGAGAGTGAGGTGGAGCAGTCCTCTCCTCCCCAGGGTGTTTGGGTCATGGTCTTTATCATGGCAATAGAGAGCAGACTAGGATAGGCCCTAGTGGGAACACGCTTGTGATGATATCCATTCTTTGTATGGGTCAGGTCTCAAATCCATGACAAATAGCTAACTGGGGTACCTGTGAAACATACCAAAGAGGACCTGGCCTCCAGGTTCTCCCAGCATCCCTCAGTCCCTATGTGTTACAGTGTATAGCTGGCATACTGTGTCCCCCACCCCAAACTTCTGCTGGGCTAGGGCTAGGGGCTGGGCTGCTCTTTTCCCAGCTGTCCTTCCCCATATAATCCATCATTTTGGTTACCTGCCTGTTTCTTCTACCTTTTACTTGGTAGCGCTCCCCTCTCCCTTCTCACATGGTCAGATTCAGGGTCCAGTTCACTCTGGACTCTCTTAGAAGTCCCTGCTTCTGGCTGTGCTCTCCCTATCTACAGTAAACCACCTACCTCCTCCACCATAACTAGGAGCAGACATGTCCTTCCTTTTTATTTCTTTTTTCATTCAATGTGGACTTCAGGGCCCATGTTAGAGACCTAAGCTGAACTTGAGTGCAGACACAGTGCTGGTGGTTCAAACAGTTAGAAATGAAGGCATGTGGAGGAAAGCTGGCCTTGAACTCATCCATCCTGCCTCAGTCTCCTCTGAGTGCTGAGATTACAGTGTGAACCACCGGACATGGCCTGCGAGAATGTTTTAAATGTCTGTCCTCATTTACCATATGTGGTGGGACAGAATTGAAATCTGTAATATACATTGAGTTGTTGATGCCTACGAGCGTGGGGATGGTACGTTTTGTCTTGTTGATGGCGGCCAGTGAAGGCAAACCCTAGCTCCTGTAGGTAAAGACCGGGAAACAAGAGCTTATTTGAAAACTTCTTCTTGAATTGGCCTGTTGGGGCAGGGCTGTGAGCCTAGCTACTGGAAAGGATGAGAATTCCAACTTCAGGGACAGCCTGGGCAACTGATACCTTGTCCCAAATTTTCCCATTAATTTATTTATTATATGCTTTAGTCCTGATCACAGCCTTTCTCCTCTCAGCCCTCCCCTCACACAACCCTCTCCCTGGTGACAACTCATGCAGGACTGGGTACATCCTCCCCCTCTGAGGCCAGACAAGGCAGCACATTTAGGGGAATAGGATCCACAGGCAGGCAGCAGAATGGGACAGTTTTGTTTTGTTTGTTTGTTTTTTGAATTAAGAAAAAGAAAAATCTCTCTTGGCTTCTTTCTTTTAGAAGCACCCCATTTTCTGCTTTGCAAACTATGCAGATCAACCCCGTATCCCCCAGGACTCTGGAGTTCTCTGGGATCTGGTCTAAGAGTTGATGGCTTTGCCTGATGTTGACCTTTCTGCCACCTGTCTGAGTTAGCAAATACGAGCAGGACTCAGTGAGAGCAAGTGACACATGTGTCATGGTCCTGTTGTTTTCATCCTGCTCACTATAAGGTCGGATACCGGGCTGGCTGGGCCCCTTGGGATGTTCCTTTACTGTGATTGGAGGAACAAATACCCACTCATTTGACCTTGAGATGCACGTGGAAACCCTCACCCGGCCCTGATTCCCATTCTTCTTTCTTCCAGGGCACAGGGCATGCTGGCCGGCCTCTGAGTGCCCTGCCGGAGTGCTGACTGGGGCGATTCCTTCTGAGCTCCGTGTTCTCTGCCTGACAGTGCTGTCTCCCACTGTGCTGGCCATACAAGCTGTGTGTCCTCTCCTGCAGAAGGCTGATTGTGAAAACCTTTGCCACATAAGCAGAAACAAGACATGGGCTCTTGCAGATATGAATGCCAGCAACTTTTCTCTTATAACCTCTGGAACACAATTTCATCAGCTCAGCCATGTGACTGGGAAGAAATACCAGCTTGCAGACCATCTGGTAGGAATGATCCTTCAGCATGGTGGATGGCACCATGCCCAGGTGCCTCGGGCAGCTCCTTCTTATCCTTAGTTCCTAAAGTACCCACACTTAGTGAGTTCTAACACAGCCTTATAAAGGCACAGGCCAGAGGGGTCTGGGTCTCAGGTTGATTGCCTTGTGGGACAATGTCAAGGATGCTGTGTTTCTGGGTTAATCTGAGGTGTAAGTGTGGCTTCTGAACAGAGTTAATTCAGCTCAACTCAGTTATTCACCTATGAAGTAGATCCAGTTTGAGGGGCTAGAGATAATGTCCGTGCCATTTCAGCAAAACATGAGAGATGGAGTAATTCACACATTCCAACCTCTAGTAATTTTAGAGGTTGGAAGTTCAAGGCCAAAGTGCTGGCAGGTTGGTATCTTGTGAAGGGGTTTCTTCAGAGAGGGCAGGTCTGGTCATCCTCATAGCAAAGTGAACTCAGTCCCTTCAAGCCCTCCTATATAGTGCCAACCCCATCAAATGGGCAATCTTTATGGCTAGGTGACTCCTAACCAGAGGGACACAAACATTCAAACCACAGCACCCACAAAGACAGGAAAGATCCCACTTATACCCTGAAAGAGGAGGGAAAGACAGCTGGCCTATGCAGATGAGAATGTCACTCTGTTGTCACACTGGCCAAGGTAAGCAAGGGCAAGGGCCACTGGGCTTAGGGGTGGAAGCACAGAGAAGGCACCTCTCAAACTAGAGTGCTGCTAATAAAGGCTTTGTAGAGAGAAGGATTCGTTCTCAAAGAAAAAGCTACTGGAATTAGCCAGGCAAAGGAGAATTGTACACAAGTTCAGAGGTATGTCTCCTGCCTAGAGTGTGAATGGGCAGAACAGAACCAACTGCCTACATTCCAACCCTCAGGAATGTGTTACTGGTGGTCAGGGTCTAGACCTGAGGGTTCCAGGTTCTTGGAATTAATCCAAAGAATTAACAATAAGAGCTCATAAATTTGCAAAAGAAGCAAGACCACAGATTACCCAAGCTCCCAGTTATAGATTTCTTTGTTGTTTTAAAAGTTGTGTTTAAAGAAAGTAGAGAGAGGCCGGGTGGTGGAGCACGCCTTTAATCCTAGCCCTCAGGAGGCAGAGGCAGGCAGATGTTTGTGAGGTCAAGGTTAGTCAGGTCTACAGACAAGTTTCAGGACAGTCAGAGCCATTACACGGGGAAACTGTTTTTTAAAAAAAAGGAAGAAAGAAGGAAGGAAGGAAGGAAGAAAAGGAAGGAAGGAGGGAGGGAAGAAGGGAAGGAAGAAGGAGGGAAGGAAAGAAGAGGGGTGGTTATTCAGGAATGTAGTTGGGGAGGTTCTCTGATTTGACAGATTAGATAGTATATTCACCTACATTCCCGTCTTCTTTCTCCTTCCTTCATTCCATTATTCCTTTTGGGTTTTTAAGACATGGTCTCTCTATGTACTAGCCCTGGCTGTCCTTGAAGTTTCTACATAGTCCAGGCTGGCCTCAGATTCAGAGATTCACATGGTTCTGCCTCCCACGTACTGGGATTAAAGGTGTGCACTACTGTGCCTGGTGTGCATTCACTGTCCCTTCCCATAATATATCTAACGTTAATCGTGTGCATACGTAACTAGGCATAGGCATACCAAGAGAACAGGGGTTTCTTCCCGAAAGGTTCCCAGAGGATATTTTTGACTTCTTTTGTATGAACCCAACGTGAGTTCAGGCCTGGTTGGTTCTTTTGTTCTTCATATGTGGATACACTTGAATAGAAAAGATCTAGACCTGATTCCTACGAGGGGTGGGGAAACATCATTGTTCAGAGATGGGCGTATGCATACTTCAGTGTGTGTATGGGGTGTACTAGGGAGGGTTCTGGTTGCTGGGTACACGGCTTAGATTAGGCACATTTACTGTGTGCATAGTACACACAGGTGAAGGAGCTGGGCTACCAAATACACTATGACAGGAGGAGGGGGTGTGAGTATCCACAAACCCAATTGGGGCCCACAGAACAAAACTGTCTTCTAGGCTTGCCTGCCTCAATAGAGCATCAGCAAAAGAGCTCCAGGCCACTAGTTATTAAAGTGTTAAATGAATGTGCATACTTATGAAGAGAGATCCTACAGAGTGGATGGGAGGTGGAGAAAGGGAGACATCTTGCTGGGTTCAGTGGTGGGCCTAGGAAGACTTCACGCTCTGACATGGACAATGCAGCTGGCATGTGGGCCAGGTGGGAGGAGGAAGAGGGTGGGGAGGCTGTGTGGCCTTCAGTAGGGGTGCCTCGGCCACACATCTGTCAGACCTCTGTGGCAAGAGTTGGAAGCATTATCCTGCAGTGTACTGGACACGGAGAGAGAGGGGCCCCCCGAGGATTGGTGAAGGAAGCTGCAGTGACCAGTGATGGGAACAGAGCCTGTAGTGGAGGGCAGGGCGAAGGAAGCCGTAATGAAGTAGAGCTGGGAATGGGGGTTGAGAGTTCTTCCTAGTGTGAGCAGGACAGTGGGAGAGGCCCTGGACCTGTGTGGGAGTCTATCTCACTGTCTAGGTTAGATTTGTGTCCAGATTGTGCCTTCTCCTTGTGAGAAGCTGCAGGAAGAAAGGTTGCTAGAAATGAGCACTGCCTTTCCAGGATACACCACTGTCCACCAACAAATCCCCTCCTTTCCCGAGCTTCTCCCTTCCAGTCTGTCCCACTTCTGCTACATCTGAAAAGAAAACAAAGCCCACAAAACAAAATATAAGAAACCTAATACCCCGTTCACATCATCCTTCCCTTTTGGTTGTCTTTCTGTTTCTAAGATTGCCTTTTGTTAATTTTGGTTGTCTATATTTGTATGCGTGTGTAGGTGCCCATAGAGACCCAAGGCTTCGGATTCCTTGAAGCTGAAGGTATGGGTAGTTGTGAGCTAACAAACATGGGTGCTAGGCACCCACCCGAGGCTCTCAGCGAGAGCAGCACACTACTAACTGCTCCGCCATCTGTCCCTATACACACCTGTCATCTGCTCTTCTGAGCAATCTCCCTTCTGGACAACTTTCAGTTCAGTGTGGGTGAAGCTGTAGCCAGAGGCATCAGCACTTCCTAATCCTTCTTGGGTAGGAGGGAGGAAATCCCTCCACTGGAAAGCTCAGACAGGAAATCCACAGTACAAAACATCGCCTTTGACTATAGGACGTGTTTGAGTTTTAAACACACTCATGTTTTCTTTACAGTGAGGCAGCAGTGGACCATGGCAAGGAAGGGAAAGGAAGGGAACTTTGCCAGAAGGTTCTTCATCCTTTGTGAGCCACTGTCCTCAAATATGTAAGATTCAAAGGCCAACAGAGTCCTCTGAGGAGCTTCTCACCTGTGCTCAATGGAGACTTAGTTGAGAAATGTTTTCATAACTTTTTAAATATTTTAATTATTTTATTAAATATTTTATTATTTATGAATACTTTGATAGCTATCCACCACTCCCTCCCTCCTGCTTCTCATATGCCTTCCTCACCCCACTTCTTCTTCCCAACTTTACCATTTACTTTACCAAACACTCCTTTCCCTCAGATTCTTTAATTCATTGAATTATAAAGAAAAAGAGATAAGCTTTTTAGGTAATGTAGATATTTCCTCTACGTGTTATTGAAACCACTTTATGGAAAATGAGACCTAAAGTTGGAAAGAGATGGCTTTATCAGGTAATAGTATGGAGTGATATCTACAGGACATTAATGACTCAATGGGTTTAAAAAATAACACCCGGTAGGTCATTTGTGCTAGAAAAAAGGGGAGAGGTAACAACCATAGGTAGGGCTTTACAGTGATTGCTATATGCCAGATACTGTTCTGGCTGCTTTGCATGATGTGCTCTAGGATCCCTAAAATCTGCCCTATGAATTAATTGGGTTCGTATGTTAAGTCTCTTGCTCAAAGTCATACATTCAGTAAACACTGGAGTCAGGTTTTAACCCAAGGAGTTTGTCTAGGTTCTACCCCTTACCCTTCGGGCATGGCTCATATGAATATGAACCCTCAAAGAAAAAAGGTGAGATATTCACATAAACTAATAATGACGGTTATCTTGGGAGAGAACTAAGAATTAAATTTGGGGCTGTCAACTCCAAGGCTCTGTTGGGTGCAATTTCAAGGTTTCTTATGCTTTCCTCCCCAAAGAGAATGGCTTCATATTACTTCTGAGACTAGATGCCTTTTAAAAAAAAATCATTATTGGGATCAACACAAGTGACCTGGAGCACAGTCAATAGACGACGCTCTTCACTGTAAATGTCAGATTGACTTTGGTCACTGAGGCTAGGAGAGTTTCATCTTCCCTTCTGGCCAATCTCATGACTTGCTTTAGGGACACGATGAAAATGTATGCCTGCTTTTACTGGAAGATTGCAGGCATATTGACAAATGTAGTATCCCAGAGCTGAGATGTACTTCAGAGTTCAGAAACTGAAGCCCTAGCAGATCAAGTATTGACCTAAGCCAGAAGGAGATTTGTTACCTGTCTTGGCTAGGGTTTCTAAAGCTACACTTCCACATAGCTGTTCACCACTGAAGGAAGTGAGGACAGGAACTCAAGCGGAGTAGGAACCTGGAGGTAGAAGCAGTGCTGCTTACTGGCTTGCTCCTTATGCTCAGCCTCCTTTCTTATAAAACCTAAGACCACCACCAGCCCAGGGGTGAGAACACCCACAACAGGCTGAACCCTCCATCAATCACTAATTAAGAAAACGCTCTACAGACTTGCCTACAATCTGACCTTATGGAGGCATTTTTTAATCCTTTCCAGTGACCAAGTTTGTCAGGTTGATGTGTTGCTAGCTAGCACATTATCTAATAACAAAAATGAAGCCAAAAAATTTAAAAGGGATACTAATAATTAAGAAGTATTCCTATATTTGGGCAACCACAGGGGGAAAGAGGGAGAAAAAGAAAGAGGGGGAGGGGAGAGTGTATGAATTTAAAGACTTGGCTTACACTGTTGTGAGTTTTGAAATCTGCAGAGCTGGCTGACGAGATATTCAGGTAGGAGGTGATGTTGCAATTTTGAGCCCCAAATCTACAAATTTCGCCAGGAAGTCCCATCAGGCTGGCTCTATGCTGAACTGTTCTTAAGGTCTTAGGTGGATTTGACAGTAGTCTGAGCACATGAAACAGGTGATCTGTTGTTAAATCTGCTGACTCCACATGGTAATCATGTCTACAAATAGCTTTCACAACATCTGTTCAACCAAACTGTGCATTGCAGCCCAATCAAACCCACATACAAAATGAAGCATCCAGACTACATCTCAGTGAACTGGATTCTGCCTGTTCAAGAGACTGTTACCTGTATTTGATTTTGTGATCTTTTTTTTAAATTCATGACTGACAAAGTAGTCACTGATTTAGAGAGTCAGTTTGGTCATTCTAATCACTCATTTTGCTCAACAAAGTTGGGCTGTTAAGTTGTGAGATCAACTGGGACAAAGCAAGCAAGTCTGAGAGTCAACAGGAGACACCACACTCACGCTGTCACGCAAGCTCACGATTTCATTTCTTAGTCCCAATTCTGTTATCTCAACTAGATTCGCCATTATGCAATTTCAGGAAACCACAACTATGACTTTTCAGATGATAAATAAATGAGAGAGAGGAAGAGAGAGAGAGCAAGAGAGAGCCAGAGGACATTTTTTCCCCAAGTTTCTTTTCTTCTGAGTCTCTTTTCCTTTGTGATAAAATACTCAGACAAAAGTAACTTAAGGGAGAAATGATTTATTTTGGTTGACAATTCAAGAGTATAGTGCATCACAGTAGTGGGGAAGACTTGGTGGCAAGTTGAAGCAGTCAGTCACACAACCACAATCAACAAACTAGCTGTGAAAACATTGCTGCTCAGTTCACCTTTCCACTTTATAGAGACCTGGATCCCTGCCCACGGGACAGTCCCAAATCCAGATGAGTCATTCCAAAGTCAATAATGTAACCAAGACAATCCACCACAAGCTGGCCAGAAGCATGTCTCCAGCTGATTCTAGATTCTGTCAAGTTGACAACACTTAGCTATCACAGGGGTTGTCCCTCGAGGACCATCCACTTTTTCAGTCAGGACCTCTCACTGGCCTGCAACTTCAGTAGGCTAGAGGGGTTGACTACATGGGTTGTTGGGCTCAGACTTAGGCCTTCCGAGCACTTCGCTGTCCCAGCACTAAGAATATTAGTGCAGAAACTGTGCCTCAGGCCTGCTTGCTGAACTTAACATCTAATGCTATTACCAGGCATCACTGGCTACCATCAGGTGACCCAAGGTGAAGGCAGAGGCCATTTTTTTTTTTATATTGGGATTATCAGTTTAACTACCAAAGGATGTTCAGACTGTTACTTTATGTAATTATATACCACCTAAAGATACAGAAAGGCGCACTGGAAAGCAGCGGGCTCACTCCAGGGCCTAGGCACTTTCCACGCTTACACACTTCAAGAACTTTCTTCGTGAGAGAAACTTAATGCCTCTAACTCTCAGCAAAGTTCTCTTTCCCCCCGTAGGTGAGGACCAGGAAAGCGCATTTGGTCCAGGCCAGTTTCCATTTACCTTTATCAAACTTTAAATTTTTGTTATTTTTAAATTCTGTGTGTATGTGTAAATGTACATACATATGAAGGTCCCTACTGAGTCCAGAAGAGAGCATCAGATCCTGTGGAGTAGTTCTAGGCAGTTGTGATCCACCAACATGGGTGCTAAGAGTCCTCTGCCAGGAACAATACATGCTCTGAACCAGTGAACCATCTCTCCAGCCCTGGCTGATCAAATGGAAGTGTTTCTTACCTTGTTTTCCAAGTTCTCACTGGTATCACCTAGGCTGTGCCTGCCTCTGTGTTGACTGGTGGCTGGCCACAGCAGGAAGGAAAAAGAACTTCCCTGGAACAAAGTAAGGTTAAGTTATCCTGGTCACCTGGGCTACTCACATCCAGGCTGCATTGCTGGAGTGTGTCTGCCTGCAGCCAGTTGCCACTAACACAGCTCCCTGCTAGATCTTAAACTTGCATGGTCTACTCTTGGCTTCATAAACAGCCTCCTGAGCTTTTCTTTTCCCTACCCTTCTCTTCTTGTAGCAACAAATGCTTAATTGCTAACCCAATAGGCAGAACTAAGAGACACTGTTGAGATGTACCTCCTCAGTGCTCTCTGAAGCCTTGGTGCTTCCTTGTCGCCCTGGTTTACACTGCTTACTCTCTCAGTTCTCAAATTCATTTAACAGTAATCATATGGAACCAACCTTATATAGTTAGCAGTGTAGTAAATCTGAGAAAAAAATACTGGACCTAAAACTGAAGCACCAATGTGGGTGCTGGATTATCAGGACACATTACAAAGCAACTTCAAGGTTACTAATGTACCTGCTATGAAGGCCTGGACCAGGATGGGGACACTGAATCTGGTTCTGCCTTAGGGAGGTGGCAGAGCACTAAGCCAGGGAGAGTATAACCCAGGTAATGGCTAGAGGTACTCTGGAAGCTATAATTAAATTGGGGGTAGCTTCATGTGGCAATCCCACAAGGCTAGTTGTTTCAGCTGGTCTTCTGTAGAAGTAGGTTCTACAGATGTGCTGGCAAGTAAGTGCAAGCAGGTGAAGAAAAGTGAATCTTCCTTCTTCCAATGTCCTGTAGGCCTCTGGCAGGTGTGGCCAAGGGTAAAAGTGTGTTCCAGGCTGATATTGAACTCAGAGATCTCCTTGCCTCAGTCTCCTGGATTAAAGGCCTGTATCACCTTGCCTGAGCCTACGCTTTTCATGGCCACTATGCCTCAAGATCTCCATGCCAAGATTCAGATCAGAAACTTGTATCTTCCAGCCTCAGGATCTGGATCACAGATGAGCCCTCCAACTCTGGATTGCAGCTCATTCCAGATATAGTCAAGCTGACAACCAGGAATAGCCATTACAGGTGGGTGACAGCTATCAAGAATATAGTGACAATAGAGGAGGCTCAGTAGGAAGACAAGTTGTGTGAGGGCGGTACCCGGTTTGCCAAGACTATAAGCAGCAGGCGTGTAGGGATGCAGTATCAACATGTGAGGTTACAGAAAATTAGGAGGCAGACATGCTGAGACTGAAGTCTTCAACTAAGACGATGCCCTACAATCCCAAAGGCAATGAAGGAGGTTGGTTAAGACTTTTGGTCAATTCATACTTTTATAATCAGCAAAGGCATACTTTGAATGTATCTTCTAAGCTTTGTTCATTTCTCTTTTAACCAAGTCTAGAGACCATCTCACACACACACGTCTGCACTGTTACTTGCATTTGAGAATGGTTTAAGAGCACATTTAAGGCACACGAGGATATTCATCAGGCTGTGTACCTCACACTTATGAGGGGTTGGCTGGGCCCTATGTACAAGTGACAGCTCTGGAGCTTCAGCCAGCGTGCCCAGCACCCTTAGTGAGAGTAGCAGATGGAAAGCTGTTATCTAGCTCAGGACACTGGCTGGGAATTGTACTTTTTTCTGCATAAAGACTGGTTGGCCACTATCAATTGACCTTTTACCCACAGCCAAATAGGCCATGATCTGATTAGCATTATTTACTAAGTCAAGGCCGGCCTCAGGGAACATGCCTTAGAGGCATCAATATTATTCTGTGCAGTAGTACCCTACTTTCACCAGGGTCACAGAAACATGTGCATCTTCCAAGTACAATACTTCCCATCTATCCTGACCACTGATGGTGTCAGGCACTACAATGTCAACACCTCACTGACACCAGTGTCTAGCAAGCTGCCCCTTAGTCATCCACAGAGGTAAGTGGAATTTGCAAATATGGACCCTGGCTCATGGCGGCTTTGCTTTCTAGGGGAGAAATTTCTCAAGTGATAATAGTACCTCGAGCCTCGATGATGCCTGTGGGAAGAGGTGAGAGGTCAGCAGGTTCTGCAGCTCTCAGGAATTGGGGAAATTAGGAAACTGCACCCACCAAGGTCTGAGGAACACCACCTGAATGTGTTTACCCCCACTGAAGGGAAACTGGTTGTATTTCCACAGCTCTACTCAGGGTACGGCCATTTGGGGGCTGCAAGAGACAAAAATCTAAGTGATGCCAAAATTTTACTGTTCTAAAGCCATTGTTTGATCTTACATGAAATGACTTTAACTCAGAACTCTAAAGCTGAATTATACAAAACCAAGTGTAGCGAGCTGGAGAGATGGATCAGTGGCTAAGTGCACTGGTGCCCTTCCAAGAGACTGGAGTTCAACACCACCCACACGTTGTCATACAACCACAGCAATCCCAGTAATATGGGATCTAACATCTACTTAGACCTACACTCATACACATACAAAATTAAATATATATACACACACATATAAAAACCAAAATGTACAGAATTAGACACAAATTATAAGTTCCATTTTTATTGTATGGCAAATATGGACCACACAACTTTAAAAGATGAATGCAGTGTTTCTCAAACATATCCAATCTTAAGCATGACTGGAGGAATCGCAAACAGATTTAGGCTCAGTAGAAAAGAAGAACGTATACTTTGGAGCTGGGGATGTAGCTAAATGGTTGAGCAATATGTGAAGCCCTGGGTTTGAATTTTAACACTGAAGGATAAAAAAAGAAGAAAAAAAAAGCCCCATGTTTTAAAACCCCTACCAATCAGGCAATGTGGGAACCATGCCAGTTACAGAGCCCCTGGACAGGGCACCACACTACCTAACAACGAGACATTTGACTGGGAGTAAGACGTTATCTACAGAACACAGTTTATTTAAAGTCCAAAACACAAAACCAGTTCCTTTTAAAAAACAAAAAATGTATTGTTTTTACTGCACGAATACCTGGGGCTTCTCACAAATGCAGATTATCAACCTTCAGGCTCAATGGTTCAGATACACCAATTTACTACATCAGAGGAGATATATATAAAAAACACGTCTTTCAACGTCACCTATTTGGGGCTTTTCTCTGTAAGCGCAATTTGTCCTCGACCAAGAATCCATCATAATGAAGTCAAAACCTGACCTAAGCAGGCTTTGAAATAGAACCTTTTCAACTAACAAGAAAGGGATTTACCGACTGTGGGCACAATACTGTGTTTATGTCAGTTCCTGCTTGGAAGGCTGGTGCGTCTATCACCCATGGTGGCAGCAAAGCTGGAGCACACTGTGTACTGTAATATCCCTTCTTACCTGAACCATCCACCAAGGTGGACCTGCGTGGAAATTACACTGAGCATGGGGCATGTACAGCGTGGCTACTCAGGGCCCGATTTCCATTTTTAAGGTGTTTTCCCCTCATCCTGAATTAAATGCAGTCTTATTAGTATATGACACACTGGCTCACGGCTCTGCATTTAGAGTCCAACTCGAGCTGATTTGGTTTATTGTACATGCTTTATTAAAACGGTACTCGTATTTACAGCATTGCAGGAAGAGTCCCTCCCAAGGTGCTCTCACAGACATCCAGACTCACTCACACAGACATTCATACCGCTCGGCCCCACTCACTCACACCAGTGACATGTGAGGGTCAGACCCCTAAAATTTAGGCAGCTGTTGGGGAAGAACTGTTGGTTTTCAATCTTTCTTAGAAAAGAAAAAAGCACAGGGATGCACTTGGCCATCACGATGCTAGCGATGTTTGTGCACTAACTCATGGCAGTTAACACTGAGAACTCCTCCTCCACTCCACACACAGTGACATCAGCCTCAGTCTCAGTGCTGCTTGTACTGACTTCTCAATTCACAGGGGCTTTCCCAAAAAGTAATTCAAGTTTATGGAAGTGAAATAAGGCACAATTAATATTGTTTTGACCTAGCGGAAGGAAGGGAAAGAAATAAAACTGGTTTCAAATTATCTTAGCTGGGAACTGTTGACTTTAATCTACTGGAAATCCTTCTTTCAAATCTTAGAAGGACATTTTTCCCTCTTCCCTGACAAAGCCCCGAAAGAAAAGTTTGGGAATTCACGTTTAAATGTTTCAGTAGCCTGAACTTCTTAAATGAATATGTGACCCCCTTTCCCCTGCCCAGGGCTCTTCCCTTAACACAAATAAAGCACAGCCTGTGAAACAGGATCCCTTGCTCCTTCCAGAGATCTGCACACTGAGTAGCAAATACCTATCTGGTTGTCTTTGATACTTTTTTGTTTTGTTTTAAAAGAAAGACATGGGAGGGGTGGGGGAAAGAAAGGAAGGCGGAGAGAGAGGGAGGGAGGAAGAAGAAAAGGAAGAGGAGGAAGGAAGGGAGGAAAATCGAGAGGAGAGGAGGGTAAAATAACCCGGAGACTTTCTTGCTGTTGAGAAGGTCCTGTCTCCTTTTCAGGGTGATGAAGCCCACCAGACATCACAAACAACTGCAACAGGTTCACCGGCAGGCAGCACAGGCAATGCCTCATATTCAGATCTTCACAGTTGGGCATAGTATCTTGTACACTCTGGTGAAATGGTTCTCACAGCAGGAGCATCACAGCCAGACTGGACATTCTCTCAAAGGGGTACGAGTTGCAGTTCTGAAGGCCCCTGGCTTTGGTTGTTCACAAAGTTCAGTCCTGTTTACTGTGATCCTTGGTGTCCTCCTCGTCTGTGTACTCTGATGGCTCTTCCCCTGGCTTTAGGAGTCTGCCTACATAATCATATTTTTCTGAAAGATACACCAAAACAAAGTCAGGAGTGGTTCAATGTGTTTCATGATTCCACTGTACTGCAAGAAGGCATGTGCCTCTTAAGTCACACAAAACAATGCAGAATTCCTCCAAAGCTTCTCGTACATGCACACAAGATCTGAACACAGGCAGCAGGATCTGACAAGGTTCAGGGTTGCTCTTTAAAGGACAGTTCAGTGTCAGTGGCTCTTATTCAGACACTATCGGCATTACTTGGATTTTTAAATGTACACGCATGGACTGTCTCAGAGCTGTCCCAGCTTGGCTTTACGATATCACACGCCTAGAAATGTGGCTGCTCTGTTTGTTGGTGGCAGGGTTGGAATCTAAGGCTTCATGCCCTACACTTAGTTCCACCCCAATCGAATTCTTTTAAGTGTTAATAACCCAAAATATTACAAATAAAAATATTATAACAGAGGTAGTGGTTCATACACATAGTCTCATGAGTTTGAGGTTAACCTAGGTGACACACACACATGCACACACACACACACACGCACGCACGCACGCACGCACGCACGCACACACGCACACACGCACGCACACACGCAGACGAAAAAGGAAATGGAGACCTAGGATGAATGACTATAGGGTGATGGCAGCAGCATGGCGTATGGGGTGGAGAGCCACAGGATAAGTAGATCTGAGACATATACTGGAGAAAAATTTGACAACATGGTAGAGACAAGGACTTCTCTGGGCTCTGTAGGCCTGCAAGACCCCTACCACACCATCACTCTTTCCCATACTGAGCTCTCTCCTTAGATCCGTCACTCTGTTCACTCTGACGTGCCTGCTGTTTAATTTAGAACCTTGTATGCAGGTAAAGCCTGTTTGTTTTCTGGAAATAAAACCTAGGCTAAGTGAATTAAATCAAGACTGAGTCGACTAGCTGTGGGGAGTGTTAAGGTGGGCTCTGCACTCAGGAGAACCGAGACAAGTGCCAGGAAGCCCACAGAGCTGCTCACAGACCCAGTCAGAGATGAATGGTCAGGCAGCATCCCACGGGGCATGATGGGGGGGGGGGGGGGGGGAAGCAGTATTCTTTCCTTACATTTAAAGTTAAAAACAGTTACATCATTTGCTATACATTACCAATAGTGTTGATTTTACTAATTCACCACTGATTCATGGTTGGAACCCAGGGCACGAGGAGGTCATATGCAATCTACTACTGTGCTATATCCTAACCTTCAGTTTGTTTTAAATACAAGCCTGTATTTAACAAAACAAAACCATTCCTTAATAATCAAGTCTTAAAAGACTACTGAAAGCATCACAATTTGAGACTGTTGGGCCTCCAGGCAAGTGCTGCCATACCTAGTGCTAAATATATATTCAAATACAGACTTTCAGCCCAATTGCCACATGTATAATTATATATGAATATTTAGCAGTGTTTTAAATACATCCTAATAATGATGGAAATGGAAACAGTCCTTTAAAGCATGTGCAATAGCATACAGTTCAGTTTTCCAAAGCTCCCCCAAATGAAGATACCTTTAAACTGCATTTCCCACTCTCGAACGCTCTCCATCTGCACTGCGTTCAAATCTGAGAGGTCATCGTACTCATCTCTAAGTGCATCCTTATCCAGGCAGAAGGTCGCCAGTCCCCTGGAGGCGTCCCTGCCAGCAAAGATGCCATATGGGCCCGCTGAAAGAGAAAAAGACAACTTAGAGCCTAACACCATTTGAGAACGTGTCTGAGCATCAGCTTCTCTCCATGACTTGTTTTTGATACACAGCTGTAATTTAAAAAAAAAAAAAATGGAGATTCTCGATGAGATAATCAGAGATTTGTCAGAAATTTCCCTTTTTACAAAAGTAAAGCTTTTTACTGAAACTAAGTTCACTTCAGATACCCTGAGACCTGTATACGAGAGGAGGGAGGATCAGTGGAATACAGCCCTTGAGAGATTACCTACCCATGCTCCAGTAGGGGGCCCTACACCCATGCACCTGCTAACAGGCTAACAGCACTACATGGACACAGTGGGTATTAAATAGCACATTAAATCAGGAGCAGTTGTGGTGGGGATACAGAAGGAACTAGAGGGAGGATATGGGCTAGATTTGATCAAACATATCCTGTTCTGTATGAAACACGTATGTTCCTGTATGAAAATCTTAAAACAAAAAACAACTTTAACAAAACTCTTTCACGTGTTCACGTGTATATCAACGTCGCTTATGTAGCTCAGTCTCTCTAACGTATTTCATGAGACAGCTTATCTAATTAGTTCACTGATTTGGCTCAACTGGCTGGGTCAGACAATTCCAGGAACCCCACCTCCCCACCTCCCCAGCACAAGCTTACAGGCATGCACAACAGACCTTGCTTTTAATGTAGATGCTGGAGATCTCAACTCAGCCCTCATGCACATCCAGCAAATACTTCTACCCTGCAACAGACATCTTCAAGATTTAACTGTTTACATCTAATATGGCAGAAGGGGTCCAAAAATATCTTTCTGTTTAAAATGTTTCTTACAAAGATTTAAATGATAATAAGATATCTAAATCATATAACTCTACAAAGACAAATTTCAAGTTCATGTGCTCCTCTACAGATAGCAAAAGCCATTCTGAGGAAACAGTTTTAAAACCAGTTAAAGGTCCACTCTCATGAGCAGCTGGTTACTGGCCTGACTGTTAAGAAGAATATTTACTTTTGTGTATGTGTTACATGTCTGTGTGGAAAAGATGTGGCCCTGAACAAGTGTCGTCAGAGGGCAAACTGCATCCTGCTTTGGGTCTGAGATCCAGGTCAGGCAAGCACTTTATCCACTGCACCATCTCCCAGGCCCATGGGAACTATTAATTTAATAAAGGGGCTATTGGAATAAAGTATTGGCTAACTTAAAGAAAACAAGAGTAAAGATGCCTTGACTTCCGAGTGAAAGAAGACTGACCTGCTCGCATTGGAAAGTACTGTAGGTAACTCCAAGTTAAATGTTGGAGAGCACCCGCGCCTTCTGAGCCAGGAGACCAAGTCTCACCTAACAGAGCACTGACCACCATAAGCAGTAACCTGGATTCCTGACTGGACTTCATTCCTAGGGCAGGAAGCTCATTCTTGGAAAGGTAGTCCATGGAGCTAGGATGGCTTTCCCCAGGGTTTAAGCGTTTAAGTAGCTTTTTCAGGTTTAGCCTTGAAGGTGGCAGGTGTGGTGCGTCTAGCTTCTAGTTATTAAGCATTTTCCATGTTACTAATGGGCATTAGGTAACTATCACAACATAACTAAATGGATAATTTTTCTCACTAAATGGATATACTTATGGTTTAATTATTCTCCCAATAATACATTATTTTGTTCTCTCAGATGTGTCTTCTAAAAGAAAATGAATACTCTATCATTGGTCAACATTGATGACTTTGAAATTTTGCTTATGATCGCAACTTACACTCAAGGAGTATTAAACTTTAAAAAAATAAATTTAATACAGTTTCTACTTACAGAATACAATTCAAAAGTTCATTAAATTAGGGTTAACTATTTTAGAGGAATTGTGAACTTTGAAAAGTAGACAAGATAGGCTTCTAAGGCAAGTAAGCAAGAACAACCTGACCTTCAGCCCCCAGTCCCTTTGCGCAGAATTCTACCTGCTTTGTAGAGATAAACATATAAGTAGCCAGTGAATAGTGAAGATGGACTTTTGTCTCTGGAGAAACAAAGATGACCAAAGCCTATGGGCCTAAAACAGTGGCAAATGAAGCAAAAGAAGAATATTAAAAATGGCTAGAGAACAACAACCTTGAAGAGAAAATGACACTTTCTATTTTTTAAAGAATTTCCCTATAACTTCACACTTTGGTCCTTCAGGATTTCATGAAGAACAGATTTTGCCCTTTTCCACACTTGGCAGACTAAATAATCAATCAATCAATCAATCAATCAATCAATCAATCAATCAAAGCACATCATTCAGTGACCACCTAAAGTTCCTAATAGGATCAGGATAATATCTAACTCCAGTTCTCTCACTACTCCAAATTCTTGTCCCAAGAAGCAGGGGCCCCAGAAGCTCAAAGAGCACTCATACCAAGAACATTTAGGGCCACCAAGGTTCTTCTCAGTCTTTACTATTTTCAGACAGCGTCACCAGGGTGCCCAGGTTGTCCTTCAACTATGTAGAGTCATAACAGCCCTTGAGCTTGCAGTCCTCTTGCTGGGCCTCCCATGTATCTGATCTGCAAACTTGTACCTATGTTCTGGATATCACTCTTGCAGATGTGTCAGTGTGAACCCTGAGACTATGTGAGAGCACACAGGCTACTGCAGGCCCAGTTGTAACCCTCAGCACCATAAAGCAAACCAGCCAAGTCACCAGACAACCCTCAGGCTTTGAGTATGTTAATAGATATACCAGTGGGTTCTTAAGTAAATTTCTCTGCCAGCTTTCCTAAGGGTCAACTTTGAATGAATTAGTTAATCTTTTGTTGCTGAAGTTGGTTTTTGTCAACTCATTAAAAGATAAGAATGAGTAATATATTCCTCCACTCCATAAACTACATTAAAGTGTCCCCTTCCCATGCACAGACTTCTGAGGAAGCCATCTACTAAGGAGTCTTTGCTGACATGTTCTTTGCTCCATGACGTAAGGCCACCGAGAAACCTAAGCAGACTAAGTACAACAGGAATTGGGCAGTTTTCTGACAAAGGGAGGCTTAGAGGTCTGGCAAAGAGTTATCTTCTTCCATTCATAGCACAAGCAGCAATCCCTTCTTTTTCAGATGCTCTCCACAACAAACTATTATTAGCAATAGCAATTTGCTATGTGTGACTATTCATAAAACAACAACAACAAAAATGGTGGCTGCCCACGAAAAGCACTTCTGATCTAGTGTTAAACCTCTGGTATGATTTACCAGAACAGCAAATGCTGTTTTCTGAGCATCAAGACTCATGTAAACATCATTATGATGATTCCCAACCAAGTAATCGGCTGACCTAACAGTTGTTGACTTTATGATGGTGAACACACTTGGAATTTTGATTGCTACCTGGACTAGTAACAGGCAGAACACTCAGTGCAGCTCCCCAGGCATCCAGGAGAGGAAGAATTCATAAATTACACTACAGAGTAAAATGTAAGGTGTGTTGAACTCCAGGCTAATGTGGGTGTTGTGAACATGTTCTAGCTATAATACTCCATAGGATAAGTGGATTAGATACATTTTTGACTTTATTTACTCTTCTTCCAGATAAGGTCTCATTATAAAGCCCTGGATGGTCTCACACTCACAGAAATCAGTCTGCCCCTACTTGTATCTGGCTGTGAATAAGATTATTTTTAAGTTCAAAATCAATAAACTCAGCTGGGTGTGGTAGGCAAATTTATAATTTCAGCATTCTGGAGGTGAGGGTTGGAGGGCTTTGACTCTGAAGTCTGCCTAGTGAAGACAAACAAAACAAGAAATAAGAAAAAAAAAAAAGACAAAAAAAGTGAATCAACTCATTAGTTAGTAATCCCTACAACTGCTTACTTTTGATACACCATGCAGAATGGTAAGACATATTTTTGAAATAGCAACAAACCATTGATACATATATATGCTCATTATGAAACAATGATAAAATAATAAACAGAAAATGTGGTAAGTAAAATGTCTAACAGAGGATCTGTTTGACTATAGGATGACAAAAGAGAAATATTCCATGAGAATTATTTTAGTTATTTCCATGCTCCTCTGAAACTCCTGTAAATGTAAGGAGACAGCTTACACTCCAATCTGGGAAACTCCAGGAGCTATAGAACCAGCACAGTAAAACTGAAGAAAGTTTCTGTCAGGACAAGAAGACACTTACATGCTTGAGGGACCAAGTGACACTCAGATGCTTCAAACACTACACAGAGAAATTATTTTATCTACTAAAGTTGAGACCAAATTACATGCTTTACTGCACGACTGAAAATTCCACCTTGTTTCTGAATGTTCGACCACAAGGCTTAAAAATATAGAAAAGTGCATCATCTGCAGGAAAAGGGCGAACTGGAAAGCCATCAAGTTAAAAGACACAGAGCCCATGAATGTCTCACTTGGTGACTATAGATTAAAGCACATGCACATACACACTCACATATGACCCAAAGTAGAATAAGGACAAAAGGAAGGGAAAGGAGTAAGGATGAGACATAACTTAGACGTAAAAGATAAATCTGAATACAGAAACCTGCATGCTTGTGGTCTAAAACACTGCATAGGACTAGATGGTGCAGCTAAGTGGTAGAGTGTTTGCCTAGCATGAGAGGCCAATGGTTAGTACCACACATAAAAGCAAAGATAAAAATGCTATGGAGGGTTGGTGAGGGGCTCAGCAGTCAAGAGTGCTTGTTAAACATACTGACAACCTGAATTCTGATACCCAGATCCCAAGACAGAAGGAGACTGGATTCCTGAAAGCTGATCTAGATACCTCCATATATATGCTAACTGTCAGCACTCATGAACATAATAATATCAAAACAACAATGAGGGCTGGAGAGAAGATTCAGCAAGTAAGAACACTGGCTACTCATCCACAGGGCAGGAGTTTGATACTCAGCACCCACATGGTGGCTCACAACAATCTCTAACTCTAGTTCTAGGAGATCTGATGTCCTACAACTGCTTACTTTTGATACACCATGAAGAATGGTGAGGCATATTTTTGAAATAGCTGCACCCAGGATGCTGCCAAATACTCATACACATAAGATAAATTTATAAACAAAGCCAAACCAACAACAAAATTCCAGCCATGTGTAAGTGGAAAGGCACGGAGAAGTATTTGGAAAGGCTGAAATGATAAGCATCACAACTGAAATACTGTGGCAAAGAATACATGAACAAATGTATGTATAAAGGGCAACAAAGAGACTCAGATTTTCTTAAAAATATCCGCTTCTGGAATAAGAAGATAGTTCGGTTTTTAAAACACTTGCTGCACAAGCACAAAGACCTGGGCTGGTGGCAAGATGGCTCAGCAGGAAGTCACTTGTTGCTAGGTCTCATGGCTTGAATTAGCTAACTGGGCAGTCCATGGAAGAAATGACTCTAGCAAATTGTTCTCTCATCTTTACACATGCACCAAGGTGTGCCTGCTTCTGTGCACTTACATACACGCTGTAAGTAAATGTATATATTTTTTAAAAAAGGCCTAAATTCAATCCCTAGGATGGACAGTGGAAATTATAAGGTGGGTGTGATGGCATGTTTAAATTCCCAACATGTAGAGAGGTGGAGATAGGCCAAACCATTGGCCTCCACTAGACAGCCAGTCTCACCTATACTGGGTTGGATAGTCTAGAACTCACTGAGTTCTAGTGATAGGTCCTGTCTGATAAAACCTCACTCAAAATGGGAGAAAAAAAATTATACAGCAACTTGGATGCTGGTTTAACTTCAGAGACACAAAACCCCAGCAGTGTAAAGCATCACATTTTTGGTAAGGAAGAGAAACAGGCATCTTTATGAAGAATGGACAGTCAAACTCTCTGGAGGGACCTCCAAATGACGTCCCCATACTATGAGCTTTAGTAATGCTGCTTCTAGGACTCACAGCTTTCTTTCCATTGGTACAGGCTGTTTCTCACAGTAGCATTACTAAGAAATGGCGGAAAGCTCACATGCTCACCAAGAAAGGCCATTAACAAATAGCTTCCACATACATGAAGGATGTGAAAGGCTCCCAAGATTGTGAACGGCATGTACAGTGCACCATAATTAAGTGTGGCGAAATAAGACTCATGTTCAGATGGTTTGACCTGCACAGCACGGCTCTGCAGCACTAAGACTGATCCCTTCCCACTGCAGAGACATGAGAGGGCTCTCGGGAGAAGCCTTACTTTTCACTGTAAATCCTTTAGAGTTTTCAGTTTTCAGCATGTATTATCTTTTAAAAATATGATTTAAAAACCTTACACCCAGGCATTATTTTGGGATCTACTCTAAGCACTCTACAGTAGTCGCACATCCACAATTGACAGTTCATGGAACACTCCAGAAAATGGACAAGAAAGAGAGAATGCAGAGGCTGGTGGAAAGCAGCAGCAGCAAAGATGACAAACTATAGCAAGGAAGCGCGGCCAGGCCAGTGTGTCTAGAATAAAGCAGGAAGAGCAGAGACTCAAGCTGCCTAAGGTTATCAAAATCTGAGACATGGGCCATAAAATAGACAGGCTTGAAGAACAGATGGGAGATTAATACATATCTACCTGCCTTCCGGGGCAGGGAGAGGATGAGAGAGAATGGAAGAGGCAATAATTTAAAGTCGCGTTTAAATGTTCTAAAATGGATGAAATGGCATGTATTCACAGACTTTTGGAAGAATCCAGCATGTTAAAAATCAAATCTAGGGGTCTGGGGCAAAGCTTAGTCAATGAAGTTACTTGTTGCACAGGCAGACCTATTTTGGATCTCCAGCACTCTGCGGAGAGCCAGGAAGGTGTGTGTGTGCCTCTAACTCTAGCCTATCACGGAAGCATGGATACAGATCCCTAGAGCTTGGTGACAACCTAGCCAAACTGGTGAGCTCTAAGTTCAGTAAGACCTTGCCTCGATAAATAAGATGGAGAGAGGCTAAAGACAGTGATGTCTACCTCTGCCTTCTCCAGTGCAATGTACACACACACACACACACACACACACACACACACACACACACACACTAGAGCAAACCGCCTCAACCACAACAAAACCCAGAAAAACTGATTAGTAAAAGCAAACTTATTAGAGAGCAGAGGGCAATGACACACATCACTCAAACGGAGGTGTAACAAGAATATACAATTTCATTTCCTGACCACAAGTCATTACTCCTGAACAAGGACAGACAAAGGAAAGGTATTTTTCCTACCAATGAAAAGAACTACAGGCCTTTTATCAAAATGAAGATGGAATTCTAAGAAAGATTAAGGTGCAAGAAATAGTAAATTTTCAAAAAGGCAACCACATAATAGACTTGAGTTCTGTTCCCAACACCCCCACTGGTCAGTACCAGGAGCTCTGACTCCTTTTGCTGGACTCTGAAGGCAGCTACATATATATGTGGTGTGTGCGCACACGCATGTACACTTCACAAAAAGAAAACATATCCAGGGCTAGGGACAAAGGTGGGAAGTAGAGTCCCTGCAAAAATGTCTGAAGCCAGGTTCATCCTTAGCACCAGGAAGGAAAAAAGCCAGGCAAGTGGCAGTAAGGTGTCTTCAATAGGTAGGCTTTCCTAATTTGCATGGGATAATATTTGGCTAAAATTCTTACACTGTTCCAAAGAATAGATCAATATCTAAATCGTATCTTAAAATCATTGGAAGAACAGAAACAGATTTATCCAGATCAGCAGAGGAGAAAGGGGAAGGGAGAGACTCTAAGGACTAGGGAGTGAAGTGACCATGAGGAGCTCTTTCTGAGGTGAACTGTGCTTAGGGCACTGCTAGTCAGAGAGGCATGGCCAAAGGCTGTGTTAAGATGGTGGGAACTAGACAGAACCAGACTAAGGTGTGAGAACATCAAATGCTGAAGAGTTTAAAATCTACTTATGTGGTTTTTATAAGAAAAAACAAAGTAAGATGAGTTAGTTTCAAGAGCTGGAGTAACAAGTCTTGGGCTAACGACAAGTAATCAAAGAATCCAAACCTGAAATATCAATGGAGTTGACAGGGATGAGTCTGATAGGACAGATATGATAGGTCTGGACACAGTGCTAGGTGGCTCCCATGTCTTCACCCGAGCTGTACACTAAGGTGAATAATAACCTACTTCAGAACACTCTCACGACCAAGCTCTGCAGCTGGCCCCTTCAAGTTTAAAACATCATGCCCCTACTTTGTGAGTACCTAACAGAAATAAGGTACTCCTAGATATCCAAATAACCCCTGGTCATAACCCTACATTCATTCATAGCACATTTCTCACTACAGAGCTTAACTCCATACTGCGATATGTTATATACTGCCTGTCCTCCTCAAGTGATGTCAAGTCCATGGATACGGCCTGGTCTGTACCAAAGACTAAGTGTAGTAAAATCTAAGATGCTCCTTAATATTTAAAGATAGAGATGAAGCTTTATATGAAAGCTCTTGAGAAAGGTGAGAAAGGATCCAAGAGTTACATAGTTATGTCTGTCATGGGCACATGGGGAGGAATGTCTATGTCAGATGGTTTTCAGAAACCATAGGGAAAGTTCATGTGACTAGTTCTGCTCCTTACTTCTAATCTTAATCACCACCTTCTACTATTCCAATGCTTTAGTATTTAACACAATATAGCTCCCTAAAACATTAAAACCAATGCGAATGACACTGCTGATCAGAAGGGGCAACCAGGTAGGTACTGTGAAAATGATCAGCACCATATACAGCTCTTCTGAACTTCACTTTTTGTCAAGTACAACTCAGAGGAACAGACAGCATGGCTTATCCCAGAGTTCAACTATGTAGCTAGGTTATTCTAACTAAAGGCCATCCTCCTGCCTCTGCCTCAAGAGCACTGGCACAACAGGTGTGAGCTACCATGCTTAGTTCCTTCAGAAACTTAGTTCGTTTATCTACTGGTAGATAACAAGATACATGTGGTAACTAGCCCAATAACAAACCTAGTTGGCTTCAAAGCAAGAAATTGTAATGGCAGCTGAATTGTGACAACTCTGAGCAGTCCACACAGTGGCAGGCGGGCTGGGCTTGGCCTTTATGATGCAACTCTTGCTTAAACTGCAGTTTTGTAAATTAAAATGTTAGAGAAAAATTAACATATTAAAAAGACAAGATTAAACAGGAGGCAGGATTTAGGTTCTTGGGCTCCTTTCCTCAACCTTATAGGCAGCCTAAAGGGCTACTTGTGTGACCTTTTCCTTTTCAGAATTTAAGAGGAAAGTTGGTTTTAGCATATATTGACAAACAGGAGGAATAAGGGAAAAAATATCAAATAGCCCACATAAATGCTTTTTTTTGCCATTCTAAAGAATAAGATTCCCAAAGCTGTACTATAGTAATAAAATGATTTAAGATTATACCGCTAAAACATTTAAAACCTATTCTGAATGAAAGCATGGACTTGATGGGTAATGTGACAATGACAAGGTATGGCCTATGAAACATGTGAAACTTGGTTTGATTTTTAGTGGCTACTTAGCAGGTAGGTACTTTGGGACAAATTTTACAAATGTGAAATGAGAATACAAATATCCCCTAGAGCCATTTAAACAAACAAACACGCTCAGGAGACGTTTTCACTGACCTCCAGAGCTCCCGGAGAAGCTAGAGTATAGCATGCTGCTATTTACTCCAAGGTTTAGTGTGGCAGTCATGTGGCTGAGCATCTGGAATATTACTGAAGAACTCATCCTAAACTATATTAATTTTCGTTAGCCATGTGTGGCTTGGGCTACCATACTGGGCAGCTAGAATAACATAAAAGCCATGATTTGAAGTTCAAACCCTGTATGGGAAGGAACCAGAAAAGGGTATAAAGAAAAGAAAAAAAAAAAAAAAAAAAAAGAAACCAGTAACGGGATTCTCTGTAAGTTCAGCCCAGAATCTGTCTACCGCAAAGTATGTAAACTTTGTGGTCAAACATATCTGGATCTCCCAGATTTATGTGATCTAAGCCAGGTTACTGAAACCTCAGACTCATCTCTATAAGGCAAATACTTTGCAACCTCACCAGAGAACTAGAGAAATGACAAATGCACAAGCCATTCATGGGATCATTAGATGCTTATGAACTGCAGTTTCCTACACAATCACAAGTACCTATTAGATTATATAGAAATACAATACTAACAACAAAGTCAACGTGTTCTGGCAGACAGTTGGCAATGAACTACATTTGAAATAGTGCCATTCAATTTTACTTTTAAGAAGTGGAACTTCAGATACACAGCTATAAGAGAATGTGTCCAGTATTATGGAGGAAAAAAACCACCATCACAGAACAATCTTAATACTAAGACACAACATTGCAAAATGGAACACACAGTGGTTGGACATAACAATAAACTTGCTAGCTCTAGGCTGAGTTTTCCAAATCACTAAGATTCTCAGGTAAGGAGAACTGTGGGCTGAATTATAACACTACAAAAGCATTTCACTCATTTGCTAAATAAAGAAAATAAAAGTTAAAGGCAAAATTTAATTTTACACTTATATTCTAGCCAAAATTATGGCATTAGGACTCCAGGAAAGTACTTCAACACTTCCTATCCATGAAAAAATAAAAAGGAAGAACGAAAGATGTCGTGGCTCCATTTAAGCGCTTCTCAATAATAAAATCTTCCAGATATTCCTAGATTGTTTACTGATACCAGTAATAAATAATTATGCATCAGAACGAGGAGATGGTTCTCTATTCTTTTTGTTTTTAGTTGGGGGGGGTGTCTCACTATGCAGCCCCAAATAGCCTAGAACTCACAGAGATCCACTTGCCCACCCCGCCCCAGAGCTGCCTTTACCACCACACCCAGGGTGGTTCTTCATTATTATCTAAGAATGCCTTCAGTGCTCAAGCCCAGGGACCCACACTACATCACACCTCTTAGTCTTTGACAGTTGCTACTGGAGGCTGACAAACTGACTCTTTCCCGATGTATAAGGACTGATAATGGGCCTTTTTACAAATACTCTAGACAATCTTTAACCACTGAACACACTTTAATGCCAAAGAGGGGAAAGTGTGTCACTAGGTACAAAATCTGTGTAAATTCTTCACTTTAAAAGTTTGACTTGGTCTGTGTAAACAATGTACTTTGGTCCTATATTCTCTTGTCCCACATGCTCTTAAATTAAAAAAAAATAAAGTATTAACCATTGGAGCTGATAAGGAGACATGTTGTTTGTGTTTATATATCCAGAAGGAAACACACACACACACACACACACACACACACACACACAGAGGGGGGGGGAGAGAGAGAGAGAGAGAGATTAACAGATCGAACATCAAATGCTTATTTATGTTTCTTACCTCTAATCCAATCAACAAACCAAAACATTCCTAAAATAGCATCCAACTAAGCACTGAAATCAGAAGCTTATTCAGTGTCAATAAATCACACGCACTAACAAAATTAAAAAGAAACCTTGCTTAAATGTTGGATGTATTCCTTCCAGTAATGGGTCACTTTGGTCTCTAGCTTTATTCTTACAACTACAAGCACACTCTCGCTCTCTCGCTCTCTCCCTCCCTCCCCACCTTCTGTCTTTAAAGCACTAATAAGCACTGCACAATGTTGTTCAATTTTATGGGCTTCCAACAGATACCCCGGGTCTGAAGTTTATTTGCACAATCCGAAATATAGATTACCACTATACTGCAAGAGGGCCTCTACAGCAACTAACTACCTTCCACATAATTCTCTGAAAGAAAAGTTGTAAAACCTTCAACTAGAAGAACCAGTGCATGGCAGGGGGCGAGAAGTTTGGCTCTTCTAGATTCGTGCCCCACCCCGCCCCCCGGGCGTCCCATTCTGTTAAGGGAAATATAATAATTCATTTTCAACGGGTATTTGAATACTTATCTTACTATTAGCAGAAAAAGGAGAGGAGGGAAGGAGGGAGAGACTCAAGAGCCAGAGCCAAAGCCAGAGCCACGCCTGCCTCCTGGGCAGAAGAGCTCCACCCCCTATAGTCAGGGCCAATATCTTTGGCAGTCTTACTTATTAAGGTTTACATTCTGGTTCGTTCTCATCTTAACATAAAGTTGTTAATCTTGGAAAGCATCTTAGAGCCAAAACTGACTTTTTAGAAAAAGAATGAAAACGAGTCCGGGGTGGTTCTGAAATCGAGCTTCAGGGTTGGGACTTGAAACTACGTGTCCCTAACCCTGACTCTAGGCAGACAAGTCCGGAGACTAGTAAGAGTACGTAAGTGTCAAACAGACAATCCAGAATCAAAAGAAAGCTGTCTTACACAGGGCCGAAAACTTTGGGGCGCCACTTTAGCTCCCTTGCTCCGACAAAGCTCAGAAATAAAAAAGCTCCGAAGAAAGGTTGAAAGCCAACGTGACTAGAGACAACTCTTAACAATTTTGAGAATTTCAGTCCCAGGAAAAGCTGCGAGGAGAGACGGGTTGGGAAGGGCAGGAACGCCGAGAGCAGGTTTGTGGGGCACCACTGAACCCCTCACGACGCCCACAACTGGGGGCGTGCGCGGGGCTGCAGTCCAGGTACCGGGCCGCGGCGGGGATAGGGTGTCCCGGGCCCCCCCGACACCCCTCACTCCTCACCGGGGCCGTAGAACTTGCTGCCTTTGGTCACGTCGAAGACTTTCCCATTGACCGCGAGCAGGATGCGCGGCGTGCGCGCCCCGTCGTACTGGCGCAGCTGCTCCAGGCTGAAGTCCCGCTTCTTCATGCGCGGCAGCGTGGCGGCCGGGCTCTCCTCGCCCGCCCCGGGTCCCGAGCATAGACCACGCCGCCCCCAGCGCACCCACAGCCGGTAGGCCCCCAGCAGCACCAGCGCCACCAGCGCCACGTTCAGCAGCATCTCCCCGCCCGTCGCCAGCAGCGCTGCCACCCAACTGCTCCTCGCTGCCGTCGCTCCCGCGCCACCCGGGCTCCCGTCGCCGCCACGCTCCCCGCCGCTCCCCAGGGTGCTTAGCTTTACGTCCCCATCACCCGCCGCCATCACTGCCCGCCAGCGCCTTCCTCCTCCCGCCCCCTGCCCTCCCCAAGACCGCGGCCCTGCCCACCAGGCGGCGCTCAGCCAATCACGTGAGTGGCTGGGGCGTGGCAGCGCCGGCTACTTATTGGCTGTTGGCTGGGTAACGTTGCCTGGCTTCGCTCTCGTAGCTCCAGCTCTGGCTGGCAGCGCGCGCGGGCGACGCCCCGCCCACCTCGCCCCACACTTCCCTGCTCTCACAGCCCCAACGCTTCGGCTAAGGGAGTGTAAGGGAGGGGCGGGGCTGAAGAAAAATAAAGGGGGGGGGGCCCAGAGCCGGCTATGCGCGTGCGTACTCGCGGATATGGGCGGAACGCCGTCAGGGCGCGTGCGCGGGCCCTGGAACGCCACGCGCTGGGCTCTCTTCAGCAACCCCTCCCTGCTGCTCGCGCGCGTGCGCCCAGCAGCTGCTTCTCTGGAAGACGGCAGGTTCGCGTCCGTGACGACGTAAGACTGAGGCCGCAATGGGGTTGGAGCTAGGGGCCGCATGTGAAGCCCGGATGCGGGCTTCGGGCACTCGTCCTAGATGCGCCGTGAAGCCACAGATCCGGACCCACGCTACTTTGGGGAGTACCCCTAACCGGAGTTGGACGCAAGCTCTCTGCGCCTTGCACCCCCGCGGTGGGCGTGCGCGGATAATGCAGCCTGTGGCTCTCGCTCCATAGCCCTGCTCTGGGGCCTGCGGGAGTCCTGGCTTTCTAGTGTGAATTCCACCCATCTCGCACCCTCAACTAGTTTGACAGGCTTCTGTCGCTCTGCTTGTGAGGAAGGAAGGTGCATCCAGGGAATGACCAACCTTGTAACTTTGAACAACCGAGGGTCAGGGACAGGTATAGACGAACTGTGGCAGCTTAGGGGTGAGCTACCCAGCACAAAGGAGCTGACTCAGGCTTTGGCATAAGCAGTAGTCTAGAAAAGTAGGAATGGGCTTTTCTAGCTGTTATTAGTTTTTAGATAACTGCCTTTAGTGTCAGTGGATAGGAGAGTACTACCCACTAACGATATTGGTGATCATAACTTCCCTAGAGAGGTTTTAGCATTTGAAGAAAGGAATGGGATGGGAAACTAACCATTGTACATAACACTCTAGTGGTGGCTTTAGTGCAGGGGGGGTTGAGATTTTTTTTTCTGTAATGGATTATATATTTAAGTGCTGTGGGCCATAAGGTAGAAGAGAAGGAGCATGGTAGTAGTGTTCCAATTGAAAATGTACTTAGAGAAACCGAAATTGATTTGTCATGAAATATCGTCCTTTTGTTTTTGAGGCCATCTCAAGTGTTCCAGACTGACTTTGAACTTGATATGTAGATGAGGATGACCATGAACTCCTGATCCTACCTCTTGCATAGCACTCATAACCAACTGAGCTACATTCCCTTGCCTATTATTCTGATTTTTAAATCACTTAACATTAAAGGAGTTCAGCCCTTACGTAGGTACAAAACCAGCCTATAAGCTCTAGTTTGCCAACCCCAGTCTGAGAATATATTTTTGAGTCAGAGCTGTTGTCTTTAATTGGGAATTAGTAAGTGATCATATAATCTTTACAGTGTAAGAATAGGGGTAAAATCAGATTGTCACAGGCCAACCTCAGTCGTCACCAGAAGGGTGAGAGATCAGTTCTGTGGGACTTGCTAACAGAAAATGGAGAGGTCAGTGATGGGAAAAAAGATTAGGAAGAAACTGGTTTTGGGAAAGAAAGGTAGCAATCTCAAGTGTCTGTAAAGTTGAAGTAATGACAGGAAGATGAAAGGATCCCAGAGGTTTCATAGTAGGCCACTCACATCTTACTGTTCAGAATTGGGTCACCAGCTCTCCCTGAAGCATTAACTTAGAGTGTAATGGCTTAGATTAACTTTTGTAATATGGCTTTGGGGAGTTCTTAGGGAAGACTGCTGGACATAGGGCCGAGGCATTGTGACATGGGGAACCTCTTCCTCCTTACTGTGCCTTTGCTCCTTCAGAGGGTGATGCCAGCTGAGACCCAGTGGCAGAAATGGCCAGGCTGAACTCTGAGCTGAGTTATGAGATACTGAGTTTTGCTTCACCTAAGTGGTTTAGAAGAAAAGAATTGAAAAACGTATTCCTGCCTCCTACATGGGATGGGAAATGTCAGGACAGTTGATACTGTCTGGTGAAGCAAAGTTTTATGCCTTTCCTAAAATAGATGTCTTGATTTCCCATTAGAAACCCTATTCTCACTTTGAGTCCTCTGAACATGTTACCCTTAAGATTAGCCCCTGAACTAGTCCAAAGGAGGTCTCCCCCACCCCCGCCCCATCATAATAATCTCTTCTAGTAGAATATTCCCTCTTTGAATACCTCAATGACTTTTCAACTGGTGCTTTCCCAACTTTATTGCTACATGAAGGGACTCATCTTGTGTTTAAATTTCCTTTAATCAGACAGCAAGCTCAGGGGCCAGGAGTGGGGAACGCAGCAATTCAGACAGCTGTTTGCATTCAGAGATTTCCATAAAGCCCTATGTGGCCCCTTGTCTTTTCCTAGATAACTAATCTCTGAGATGTCCTCTCTAAAAGCGATTCAAATATCTGATTTTTTGCTCTAATAACTTGTCCCCTGGCCCCCACTCGACAGTGTTCATTACCCACTCCAAGACTGCTCACACTACTTCATCGCTGAATGCCCTTCTTAAATTTCTCTCCATCCAATATTACTTTCTCTTTCTCTGTCCAAGGCCTGTTTGATTTTTCTTTGAATGTCTATGGATCTCTTCCCTATATCACCCATTTTAGCCTTTCTTTGTGACTGTTGGTTTGCTTTTGTTTTGTTTTTTTGAGGCAAGAGTGTATGTAGCTAAGGTTTGCCTCCAGCTCTTGATTCTCCTGACTCATCTTCCCTACTGAGGTCCCGGATTTGTGTCCCATTATTACATTATTGAAATTCTTTGGATTCCAAGATTCCTTCTCGTGCATTGTTGATGTGCTTTTTCAGATTCTTTTTTCTTCTCTGCCCTTTACTTTGTTTCCTTAGCACTGCATGTACTTTCATTTACCAGTTATCACTGGGAAATATTAAAACTAGCCAGAAATTATTTGTGTTGCTTCCAAAGAAAAGCTCAAAACACCTGTATACCTTCCTAATACTCTTTCTTTTTGTTAGTAGACCAAAAAAACAAAAAACAAAAAACAACAACAAAAAAACAAAATAAAACTATTGTTCCATAGCTACCCCTTAATTTTAAACAGCCTGGCAGCTTTTAGTTTCGTTCATGGTTTTGTGAGTTGGAAACTGATGGGGCATTGCCTAATCTTGCTCTGAGGTTTCTTCACATGGCTTCTCCAGAGGAGTAGCCTGCTTAGGACTTGGAAAGCAAAGGGCAAAACCTTTTAGGATTCTCTAAGTCTTAAGTTGGAGACAGTGTATCACATTCCCCATGGTGGAAGCAATCATTGGTCTAGCTGACTTGTAAATGAGGAGAAGACAAGTGTCAGTGAGGAGGGGATTATGTTTCACATGATGGCCGATTTCCAGCACTCAGAGTCCTAGAGTCAGGATGAGACAGACAAGAGCTGCTAGCTAACACATGGCATCATATGAATGAGAGATACATCTCTATTATTTCAACTCACAGATAGCTGAGGTCGTGCTATTAATTTTGGTGGGCTGATCAAAGACTGGTAACAGAAATAGGGCCTTGATATAACAGTCTAAAATACAAGGCGCTGACATACATGATGTGTTAAGCATTATAGTGGTTGGGTGTTAGGCAGCATTCAGCTCTCACATTTTCACCACGATACTTAATAAAGATTTCTTAAATAAATTTGAGAATCTGTTTCTTGAAATTCATTCCTTGGCTTTAGGGAAAACATTAGTTTATTGTTGACAGTTCCTGACAAGCGGAGAAGGAAGGTTGACCCTCTACTCCCAGCTTGCCAGTGAATTTCCAGATGAGTGGGCTTGGGACTTATACACCCCAGCTCCCTCCTCTCCTTTCTCTTCCTTCTTGGGAGTCAGAAATGTACGTTTCTTTTTCGGCTACCTCATACCACAAGTTTGATAGGGGACTGCTCCTGTGAACTTACTGAGATCCCTGTGGGGAGGAGTTCACTACCGGAGACCAACAAGATCCAGTGTTTGAACTTTAATTTATGAGGTCAGAGAGTTCAGTGCTGGATGTGATAATTTTGGACTTTAACACAAGTTGGTACTGATTACTTTGAGCTGTAATTAAGAAAAAAGTACTTCGATCTCTAATTTCTCTTGGCAAACTTCATATTGAGAGAGGTGTAAAGTCAAATTAGGTACAAATTTGACAGTTACCCAAGTTTTGGGGATTCTTTTTTCTAGAATGATTATTATGGACAAGCCAGAAGGACATAATTTGAGATGACAATAGAACAGGTCATGGACTAAAGCTTTGGCCACAAGCTGACCGATTCAGGTCTCCTGGGCAGGCAGGGGGAGGCAGGGGATGATGGGCTATATCATTGATATCAGAAGCTCCTACAAAAAAAAGTGAACGGAGCATTACAGAAGTAGAAACGGGTTGGGGATTTAGCTCAGCGGTAGAGCGCTTGCCTATCGAGCACAAGGCCCTGGGTTCGGTCCCCAGCTCGGGGGGGGGGGGCGGGGGGGGGGGAGTAGAAACAGGACTATCCCAACTGACTGCTGACTTCTCCGAGTAGTGATAATTGAAGTAGAGCTCAGTGACCAAACCAGAGGGGTAATGCCCATAACCCCCTCTTGTATATACTGCCTAAAATAATATTTTAAAGACAGACCCCATAGCCCAGCCTGATGTTGAATTTACAGCCTCCCTGCCTTAATTTTTTTACATGCTTGGATTTCAGGCTGTACACCACCATGCCTGGCTCTCTTAAGTACCTTTTAAATTGATGTACATGAGCTCACTTTAGGGAGTTTAAGACCAGCTTGGACCACATGAGTCTCTGTCTCCAAAAAATAACACCAAACAAGAGTGTTATTGTGTTAAATCCATTTCTGTAGCTGTGATAAAGCAGTATGGCCAAGCCTACTCCCAAAAGGAGGGTTTATTTGGGGCTTACAGTTTCCGTGAGGGGTAGGGAGTCCATTACCTCATGGCCTGGAACATGGTAGCAGGCAGGCAGGCATGGTGCTGGAGCAGTAGCTGATAGTTCACTTCAGCTCCACAAAGAGGAAGCACAATACACTAAAAAAGGCAGGAGGCTTTGGAAACTTTCAAAGGCCACCCTGATGACAAACATCCTCCAACAGGGTCATACATCTTTGTTATGAAAACCAAGTGTTCAAACATGAGCCTGTGGGAGTCACTCTCATCCAAAGCACCACAGGCACTTGATAAAATATAAACCCCATAGAAATTCAACACCATTATCGTTGCCATAGAAATTGTCTTTTTGAATTTGTCTTTTGATTTCCCCAAAGAATTTTCCCAGCTTCAATGTATTTTATCTAGCACTTTTCACAATAAAATTTTTTTTAATTTAAAATTTTTCATTTTTAAAATGTCCTTTAACCATAAGTTCTATATATCAAGCATTTCCTTTTGATTGAGTTATCATTACAGTTAGCAGGATATGATAGATCATACTTACATTGTACATTTTTGCAAATAATTACCAAAGAGAATTTTATTGGAAATTTGTCTTTCAGTGATTAAAGTTCTCATCACCCCAATTCAGGTATTTATAGACAAATATAATTTTGTTTTGTTTTCTGTTTTCAAGACACGGTTTCTCTGTGACTCTCTGGCTATCCTGGAACTCACTCTGTATACAGAGGCTTGAGCTTTTGAACTCAAGAGATTGGCCTGCCTCTGTCTCCTAAGTGATGGGGTTACAGGCATAAGCCACCACTGTCCAGCTGACAAATATAATTTTTGCTAGAATAAAAAATAGGAAACTGTATTGATGGCCAATACAGGTTTCAAATGTGGATAAATGATCTTACTAAGTACATTATTTACAATAGAAAACTCATGACGTAAATGGTAGGGATGAATAATAAGGTAATAAGTGGCTATCCTGGCTATTTTCTGTTGCTATAATTCTTCCAAAACCAACTTGGGGAGAAAAAGATGTATTTGGCTTACACATCCTCATGTGTATTATTGAAGGAAGTCAGGGCAGGAACCCAATCGTGGAGGACCCTTATACCTTCCAGGACCACTTGCACATGGGTAGCAACCTCTGTAACGGGGTGAGTCCTTCCACATCAATCAACAATGAAGAAAATCCCTATAGGCCATTTTGAGAGAGGCATTTCCTCAGTTTAGGTGACTCTAGTTTGTGTTCAGTTAACAGAAACTAACCAACCACAGTGGGTAACACGTAAAATTAGACGACTTTGTTTGGGTTAAAAAAATGAGTGTAGATTTCATATATTCAATAATTATGTTTTGAGACATATGGTCTGACTATGTAGCCCAGACTGACTTTGAAGTGGTAATCGTCCTGCCTTAGTCTCACCGGCACTACAGATACCTAACCTTGCTCAGCTTTAGTTGTATTTTGCCAGAAGTATTTCTCTGAGCGGTATGCTTTATAAACACTGAGTTTCATGACTTTCTCACTGACACTGATCTGTTGAGACGGAAGTAGATGATTGTGTTTACATCCTCTCACATCATTCAGAGAGTGTGGTGCTGAGACCAGGGGAATCAGAGTTGGCATGGCAATCTTCCTCAGCAGCGAGCATGAATGCCTTGCAAAAGATTAGTAATTCCCAGAATGTTGTTCACAAGTCTTAACATGCTCAGACTCTGAGGTAGGTATGAGGAGCATGACATGGCCTGTGGGCTTGCTGTTTGGATGAAGTAGTGCCCTGCATCCTTCCACGTGTCCTTTTGCTCCTTCATACACATTCTTTGACATCATCAGGAAATGGCATTAGACAACGTATGACTCCCGCCTTCTCCACAGGACATAAATACTCAAAGAACTACGATGCGGACCAGAATTTTCCACTTCTTGCACAGTACTTTCCTCTTAATAGGAGTCCAGATAAGATTAGGAAAGCGAATATACAAGTTTATCATGTTGTGTTTCACTGTGTGTTTCTTCTAAGCATTCCCTCCTGGAGGACAGAGGTTCATAAGACTCATGATGTAAAACTTACAAGGCTCAGGAAGCTCCTGGAAGTTACAAGATTCATACAGCTCCTTCCTGAGTTTATAAAAGGAGTAAATAATTGTGGGCAGGAGAATTTTACCAGTTGAGATGCCTACAAATTATGTGAGGAGCTCCCAGGATGTAGTTTTTCTCAAATAGCTTTAGACATGAAAATATATTCAATACTTCCCTTTGTCTCCTTATTTTATATGGATTTCTTAGATTTGTGTATAGATATTTTATACATGTATTTGTGGTTTATTTTCAGCATTATTTTCCAAGGGACTGTTAATGGATACATAAAACCTCAAGAGTTAGTTTAGAACAAAGAAAGTTGCTCCACTGTGGCTTTAAGCATTTCTCCAAGATTGATTGTGGTCAAGGTTTCAAAGAGGTGAATGAATACAAAAATTGACTCCAGGGATGGAGAGATGGCTAGTGATTAAGAGAACTTGCTGCTCTTGCAGAAGATGCTGTTCCAGTCTCAATTCTTATGCAGGGTAGATCACACTTGCCTGTAACTCAAGCTCTGGAGTACCCAACATCCTCCTCTGGCATGCATGGACATCTGCATGTGCACGCAGTACCCATGCACATAAAAATATATGAGCTGACTCTAAGAGAGACAGACTTTGCACTTGGACTCTTCCTGCAGTGTAAGTTACCTGGCTAAAACATCCTGAAAGAAAATATGGCCATCATATGAAGAAAAAAAAAAAAACGGTTACAAAGCAAAATAAAGAATGACTTGGCAGACTTATGTGTGCATGGATATCTAATATTTTAATCTATTTATCTATTTATTTATTATTTATTGTTGAAAGTAGATTCTTCTTTCATACACTATATCCTGATTACAATTTCCCTTCCTTCTATGCCTCCCATTCCTCCTCATTTACCCCTCTTTCCAGATCCACCCATTTCTGTCTTTCATTAGAAAAGGCTACTAAAAGATAACAAGCAAATATGACAAAATAAAATATAAGATGAAGCAAAAACTATCATATCAAATGTGGCCATGGCAACCCAACAGGAGAGCCCCAAGAACAGCCACAGAGTCAGAGACCCACTTGTCCTTACAATCAGAGATTTAACATTTCAAGGAAGTGGACACTTTCAAAGGGACACATTTTTGCTTCATAAATACCCAGGTCTTTAGAAAATAAGCATTTTTTTTAGAGTCAAATCAAAACACCTACAAAACAAACAAACAACAGAAGCTAAGAGCCATACTTTAAGCCATTGGAACTCTCTTGAACAAATTGATGCGGATAATTCACATATTCACAATTCACTGGCAGTAATTCTAAGTGCTTTACCCTGCATTATCACACAGCTTTGAAATTTAACATTAAACTTTTTCCTGTTTCCTCTAACATCCATTGTTACATTTTGGGTTCTAGTTTGGTTCTGTGTTTCTACATTTGGTCCCTAGCTAGTAGTATCGATTTGGGAGATTGTGGAACTCTTAAGAAATGGTGGGGTTGGGGATTTAGCTCAGTGGCAGAGCGCTTGCCTAGCAAGTGCAAGGCCCTGGGTTTGTTTCTCAGCTCCGGGGGGGGGGGGAATGGTGATTTCCCCCTCCGTAGTTGTCTTACCCAGGTATTGTATCACAGCAATAAGAAAAGCAGCTGCACAAACATCAAGTCTTGGTGGTCTCCGGGATGTTATTCAAATCTGACCGATGAGTTCCGGTCTACTGCGGCCATTCTTGTAGAATCCTTTGGTACATTCCAGTTGAACCGTGTTTTAGCTGATGAAGGAGTTAGCTAGGTTGAAGGCAGGTTGGGATAGGGAAGAGCACTGTGGGCACATGCACTGGAGTGGGGGGATCTAGAAAGAGAGGGTACAACAGATTACTAACTATAAGGTGCTGGACTGAAGAATTGAGATTGTGGTTGGGTGGGCTGACAGGACTACAGATAATGAGAATGGACGTTGTTTTGGACTTTGTTTTCATAAAGTGCAAGGGGAGCCAGCTGTTGGAAGCTTTCCTCAGGGTGGGGAGGCAGAGTTCATCCTTCAGCAGGACAGATCACAGCCAATACTTCACATTCCTTTCTCCTGTGAACTTTCCCTAAATGTCTGATTAATGCCCATACTCCCTCGTGAACACAGGATCTCACCTTTACTAAGCCCAACCTTAGTGCCCGCTGCTCTTCAGCAACACTTGAAACTTGGGACTGCTCACCTCTACTCACCCTATTTCCTTCCAAAATATCATTGGTGAGAACACCCTACTCCATCTCCTCTCTCTTTTCCTTCTTCCCTCCTTCCCTCCCTCCTTCCTTCCCTCTCTCCCTCCCCCATTCACTCTCATCTTACTGTTTTTATTTGTTGTCCTGGCAGATAACCTTTTGGGCTCAGACAACCTTTTCACCTTGGCTTTTTGAGGAGGTGAGCTTACAGCTGGTACCATTGTGCCTGGCTTGGTCATCCTTTGAAACGGCAAAATATAGCATATACATTTTTGCAACAAGCCAGGCAACACAGAAATGTAGAAAGAAAAAGTTAGAGCTCGGGCTAGAAAGACGGCTCAGCGGCTCACAACACTTACTGCTTTTGCAGAGGACCCAGGTTTGGTCCTAAGCACCAGCGTCAGCCCCTGACAACAGCTTGTAACTAGGGATCCAGGGGATGTGTTGATGCCCTTTGAACTTTGTGGGTACCCTCCAGTACCTGATGCAATAGGTGCGTGCAGGCTGGTACCCATAAATATGTAGATCTTACCTTAAAAGTTAAAGCTTTCTGTTTCTTATTGAGCAGACAGACATACACAATGCTGCTACAAATATAAATATAGATGCATATATTACCAAAACAGAGCTTTGCTATTCCGGTCGAGTTGTGGCTGAGCAGAGCACTGTAGTAGACTCTGTTTCAGCACCTGTTAGAAGCAGGCTCCATGTTTTATCCAATGAATGACTTCCACATACAGAGGGGACTATGGATAAGGAACTGGGAGGTCACGAACCTGCCTAGTGACTTGGAACAGCAATCTGAACATGGTCTTTGGCTCCTGAGACTGAGCGCTGCCTTTGCCCTTTGTTGTCTCTTTAACTTCTAGTTTTTTTTTTTTTTTAAAGTGCCTCGGGCTAGAGAGATGGCTCAGTGGTTAAGAGCATTGACTGCTTTTCCAGAGGTCCTGAGTTCAAATCCCAGCAACCACATGGTGTCTCGAAACTATCTGTAATGGGATCTGATGCCCTCTTCTGGTGTGTCTGAAGACAGCTACAGCGTACTTATATAATAAATAAATAAATAAATCTTTAAAAGTATGTGTGGGGGGAGACACTAAAGAGATGGCTCAGTGGTTAAGAGCACTGACTGCTTTTCCAGATGTCCTGAGTTCAAATCCCAACAACCATATGGTGACTCACAACCATCTGTAATGAGATCTGATGCCCTATTCTGGTGTGTCTGAAGACAGCTACACTGTACTTATACGTAATAAACAGAAAAATAAATAAAAGTTTTTTAAAAAGCTGACTTTTTTTAAAAATGCCTAGTATTTAAATTGAAAGATTTATTCAATCTTTCCCCCTATTTATGAATGTTGAGGTTGCTTTTTGCCACCACATAAACTGCCTTAATAAGTAGCTCTCTAGTGAAAAACGAGGTCAGTGAACATTAAAACAAAACAAAAAAACAAAAACAAACTTTTATTACTTGTGTGGGGAGAAGTGGGGGTTGGGTAGCACACGCTCCAACGCACACGTGAAGGTCAGAGAACAGCTTGAGGAAGTCGCTTCTCTTCTCCTACAATATGTTCTCAGGATAGGCAGATAGCATCTTTGTGCCCAGTGCTCTCAGTGACCCTATCAACAGATATTTACATTTTTACTCATTTGCTGTGTTAGGACAGAGGAAATCTTCTAGGAGTCGGTTCTTTCCTTTTACTGTGGGTTTCGGGGACCTAACTGAGGTTGTAGGTTAATGGGGCGAGTACTTCATCCACTAAGCCACCGGTGCTAGTTAGCTTGTCAATGCCTAGGCTCACCTCCAGAAGAGAGTCTTAATGAGGAATTATCTAGATAAGCTTAGCCTGCGGGCACATCTGAGGGGAAGAGTCTTGGTTGTTAATCGACAGAGGAAGAACCAGCTCATTGTGGGCAGTGATACACTCTCTCTATGTCCTCAACTGTAAGAGTGAAGACGCAGAGCTGAGCACAGCACGTAAGCCAAGCGAGCTCTTGACTGTGGATGCGCTGTGATGTGAGCTCCTGCCTTGCCTCACTGGAAATGACGGACTGGAATTTGCAATTGGAAGCCAAATAAACCTTCCCTGTGGTGCAGGGAATTTTATCACAGCCACAGAAATGAAGCTAGAGCACCATCTCACCAGCCCTGGCCAGGACTCACTGCTTTTTATTAGACATGGCTAAGTCACAACCTAAGCATTCTATGTCATTCTTGAGAACGGGTTTAGATGTGAGAGCTAGCAGGACAGTGTGCTGAATCGTATACCCTTGACTAAAGGACAGTCCTTTTCTTTCAGGTTCCCTACATCCTCTTAGCCCCAGAAGTTACTACACCATCCCTCTAGTACTCCCAAGCAGTAAGAGGCAGGGGTTTCCCCTCTATCTTCTCTCTTCTCCCATGATTCTGATGTTGAAGTTTCTTGTTTGTTTGTTTGTTTTTCTTTTCCCTCTCCCCAAAGGTGACCGGTAAGATCAGCACATATTTTGATTTGTGTTTTTGCTGACTACTGACGAGGTGTATGTTTTGGGGATTGTCTGCACTTCCTATTCCAAGGTTTGTCTGTCCCTTCTGTCTGTCAATTTCTTCTTTTGAGACGTGTCTTCTTGATCCTTTTAGAGTCGCAGTAAGGAACTTGAATTCTTTGTTTACTCCTTGTCTATGACTTCTGTAGTTTTGGTTTTATTTTAAGCTCTACCATATAGAAATGTTTAATTTGGCTCCAGGGAGTGCACATACAGCTCAGTGGATAAGAGCCTTGCTGTGTAAACTTGACACCTGAGTTTGGGTTTCCTGCTGTTTGTATAAAAGCTGGGACACACCTACAGTGCTGGGGATGAAAGGGTAAAGAGGAGGGGACCTTAGTCTTGCTAGCCAGCCCAGGTGAAACAAAACAAAGAAAAGCAAAACCAACCAACCAACCAAACCCCCTACAGGCTCAGTATCAAGAAGTCAAGCAGGACAGTACGTCTTCTTCTGGAATCAGCACGTACCTCATAGTGTCATGCAACCACAGGTGTGATACACTACACATAGACATGGGGGAGACACAGAGAGGAGGGAGAGAGGGTCAGAGAGAGGGGAGGGGCGATAGGTGGGAATTGTTTAAGTTTTATCAATCTGTTCCTGAAATTGAAGCTTCATTGAGGGCTGGAGCACCTGGACTGGCCTTTCCTGCAGTGAGCTTTAAAGCCTCGTTAACTTCCGCCTCAGGCTTTTCGGACCTAATGTTTAGTCTCCTGAGGTGTCTCTTCTTCCACAGGAGCTGTTAATTACATCCCACTAGACTAAATCAGAGCCTTCCTGGTCTTGGAGCCACTTGTCACTTAAAGTGCACTGTCATACTTGTGTCCTCTCTCTTCTGGCTTGAGGGGTAGTCGACATGCTCCTTGTCTTTTATGGTGGGCTTTCTGAAACACCTGTAGGCTTGGAGTCTGTGAGGTTTTGGGACGATTTAGAAAGAGGATATGCCCTTGGTATAAGACGTGTGGATACCGATGATAGGTTGGTGGTGATGGAGAGGCTGTGGGTTGGAGATAAGTGTGATTCTGTCTGATTACAGTGGTAGATAATCTTGGAGAGAGGTTGTTAGAAGCCCCAGGGACCTCTCCCATAAAGCCAGAGTGACAAGGATACTGCTCTGAACCTTTTGATGGTTCAGGAGAAGCCTGTAGGAGTGAATTTAGACATATCCTCCTTTTTGGGCACATCTCAAGAATGTTTTTAATGAGGTCAAGTCTTCACCAATTGCCTTAGTATCCCTTTGGCAAAACAAACTCTTTTCATTTGCTGTCAGACCCATAAAAGAAGGATACAATTTGTTGGCCATAATGACTGGTATCCTTTTACAGATTTTACAGAATCTCTGGAATGAACTGCCAGGTTCATTATTGAGATGAGAAACTCTTAGTGGAAATTAAATTTGGGGCCATTGTGCCCCAGCCATGGCTGAGGACCAAGAAACTAACATAGAGAATGTGTAGTTTGGAGTGGGCTATAGATCGAATCTAGCCTGTATTTCAGAGGATGTTTCTAAATCTTCATTTTTAGTTGACAAATAATAATAATGGTGTGTGTGTGTGTGTGTGTGTGTACACATACATATACATGGTACAATGTGATGAGAAATGCAAACTTCCTAAAATGATTATAGCAAACCAAGTATCATATCCAGTTTCATGTACATTTTTATAGTGAGGACACTTAAAAACCCATTCTCTTAGTAATTTTGAAATATACACAGTTATACTTGACTAAGGTTGATAATAGATAATATTCATTGTTAAGTACATTTCTTGACTGATAAGATATTCAACAATCATATACCCACAATCAACATCTCCCCACTCCAACCTCTGGTGGCCACTTGTCCACTCATAGGTTCTGTAAGTCATTCTTTTTCTTTTTATACTCCACACATACATAGACTGTGCACATTTTTTTTGTTTTTTTGTTTTTTTGTTTTTTGTTGTTTTGTTTTTACCCTCTGTACTGTGCTTGGCTCCTTTTGCCCAGGTCCTCTAGCTTCATTCATTTTGTTCCAAATGGCAGAACTATTATTTCATGACCAATAGTATTTTGTTGTATCTATATCACAATTTCTCATCCATCCATCTCTTCATAGAACTTAGGTTGAGCCCTTCTTTGCTGTTGTGACATTGCTATAACAGATGCAGATAACTCTTCAACTTATGGTCCCTCCTATTTTGAATGGATACATAGGAGTAGGATTGCTGGGTCAAATGGTATTTCTGTTTTTTCTCATGTGAGGAGTTGCTACCCAGTATCATGGCTATGTGCCAGAGCAGAGGGAAATATCAACAGATGGCATTTATCTGACCTGAAGCTGTCTAGATGGTATCTTGCCAGGATAAAATGGATTAGTAGCCTCATGATCGGATCTGCTATACAGTCTGGTTACCTCCCCTCCTCTACTCTACGAGTTTTGACTACGGACTATCGAATTTTCAACTTTTGATTTTTGCCAATGTCTGGAGCTCAGCTCTCTCCTTTTGCCTCCTCTGAGCACCCCAGTACCAGTCACCCTTCTTGAAGACTCTTTCCCACTCTAGTGTTTCTACAGGTGTCCCTGCTCTCCCTCTTCTAGCCTAATTTGCTACTCATGAAATTCGCTGGGACTGGGAGTCCAGAGCTGTTGCTTGTACAGGTGGTCCCTGGCCCAGGTGTCAATCAATCATCCACAGTTGAACTGACTACTTTGACATGTTTTACACAGACTATGGAGCTGCTGACAGAATAGTGGCTTTTTGATGAGTGAAGCCCCCCTCCCATTTTGAGACAGTTTCACATAGCCTGGGCTGTCATCAGTTTGCTGGGTAGTCAGAGATGACACAGAACTTCTGATCCTTCTGTCTCCACCTCCTGAGTGTTCAGATTACATGTATCTGCCACCACTCCCAGTTTGCACGGTGCTAGGAATGGAACCCAGGGCTTCATGCACCCCCACATAGCAAATTTGGATGCTGAACAAGGTGTAGTATTATATTAGGGAAGCTAGAACTTAGCACTCTTTATTCTCCCCAGCCTAGCTTTCAGTGCAATGAATATACCTCTACATAGTTCCACCAGAAGAATTTTAGTAGTTTGGCATTTCTCCTCTGGTAAATTCTAGAGTAGACATGGTAGCTGCCTTTGACCTAAGCTTTTGGAGGAGCTTTTCTTCCATGTCCCAGGTACAGGGAAAGATGAGGGAGAGTAGATTGTTTCTAGCATTGTACAGCAGAGATCTCATGTAAAGTATGTGAAAGATGTGTAGTCTTCTCTTGCTTTAACTCTAAACCACCCCGTGATGTCTGTGTGCTCATGGGTAATAGGCTATTTATCTCTCTGTTGGTGAAATGAGCCCATTCAAACCAGGTTAGATTATATTAAAGGCATGTTTATTGGGAAGTGAGTTCATGGGGGTTGGGGGAGGAAGAAAGGAGGGCACACAGAGACGGAGAAGGAGAAGGAGAAGGAGGAGGAGAAGGAGAGGAAGAGAAAGAGAGGGAGATGGGAAGGGAGGGAAGGAGAGGAAGAGGGGGAGGGTAGGGGAGGGAAGAAGAGAAGGGAAGGGAGAGAGGGAGAGAGGGAGAAGGAGAGAGGGAGAAGGAGAGAGGGAGAAGGAGAGAGGGAGACAGAGAGGGAGAGAGGGAGGGGGGAGAGGAGAGAGAGAAGGTATAGGTTTATGGGCTCTCATGACCCCTAGCCACAGGGCTCAGCTGCTTGGGAGGCAGGACATGAGAAGTTAGCCACATTTAACCCCACACCGTCACCAGGCAGGTGTCAGGCTGTGGGAAGCTGCCTGGACACCGCTCCAGAGGTAGGGAAGCCAGTTTGAGGCATGGGACACAGCTGGAGCTGGCTTGGGGGTCCCCAGGCCTGCAGGAGGCCAGGGCCATCAGGTTCTCAGGATCTTGGGCATCCAGGTGCCAGGGGATTATGTGGAAGAGCTGAGAATGGAGGGGCCCATGGACTGGATCTAGCCCGGGGCCAGGGACAAAATAGGATGTGGGGTGGGGGGCTCTGGCTGGTCCCGCTGGGGGAGAGTCTTTGGCTTGACAGTGGTGGGCTGCAGGCTTGGTGGTGGCCTCTGCTGGGAGCACAGGGAGGCCTTCTACTGGAGATTAGACAGTGGCTCTGTAGGCAAAGGCCTTCTCTGTGGCTCCCCAAGGCAGATCCCAATGAAAAGAGGCAGTCCATGGTTTTTTTTCCACCTCTACCCTCCACCTTCCACACCCCCTCATCCCCTCAGTCCATGGTTTTAAGACATCTATTGTCGTTGTGGAAAGTGGATGAGTAAAATCATACCCTACTTCTTAGTGTGGCCCTGAGATTAAATACCTTTTGCAGGGAGGAGTGTCTGGGAAGCAAGGTTCATTGGCTCCAGGCCTTTGGGCATCTCATTATAATGGAGATCTGTCTTGAGCCTAGGTGACCTGTGGTCCTCTTCACATGAATGGGTTTAGGGCGTTGCCCTACATGACTGATGGCTACAAATCTATGGAGGGCTGCAGCTAGTGACTGGGCCTGTTTTCCTGGGAGTCAGGTGAAATGGCTACCATCCTTTTAAGGTTTCAAGCCTGTGCTCAAGCAGGAACCAGGTGCCATTAGCTTTCCCACAAGAAGGGAAGGGAGAGAGAGAGAGGAAGGGAAGGAGGGAGGGAGGGAGAGAAGGGAGAGAAGGGAGAGAACGGAGAGAGAGAGAGACAGACAGACAGACAGACAGACAGACAGACAGACAGACAGACACTCTTGGGGAAGAGCAGCCTAGCACCTGGCTGGAAGTTCAAGGTTCAGGGTAGGGACTGAGGGATCTGGCCTGGTCTGCTTTGATATAAAAATATGCACTTCAGTCACGTGTGTGTGTGTGTGTGTGTGTGTGTGTGTGTGTGTGTGTGTTGGGGGTGAGGTCTGAAACCAAACAATGTGTACATCTGGGAGGACAGACAGAGATACAGAGATGTAGACCCGGTAACCTTGGAAGCACTTTGTTCAGGGCTACTATAGATATTGGGAGGAGGAGGAGGTGCTGAGGGCATTTACTGGAAGAGCCTTGCTTGGCTCAGACTCATGATTCTCTTTCCCGAGTGAATCATTAGTGTAAGGGGTGGGTCTCAGCCTCTTCTGGTATGCTTTCTTACTTAGCCTGTAAACGACACAGTGATTCTATATAACTAACGTGCCATTTCCTTTGCACGCACCAACAGTTTTATTTCAATTCTTCATACCCATTTTTATTGTTTTCCTATAGAAAGATAATCAAATGAGAATTGTAAATATTTTGTGGCCATTTTTACTTGACAGAACACTTCTCTAGAGCTTCTGCTATGCTTTAGGAATCGGACTTGTTTAGGATCCAACTTCACCCAACAGAAATATTGAGCATAAAAGATTTCTCGGCTCATTTAACAATGCAGTAAGATATTTCACACTTTCCTCGGTGGCCACAGTAACTGTTATTTCTCTAATTTAACTCAGAGCTATTGAGCTGAAAGTGGAGCCTGCACACGGAATGATTCATCCAACTATCAATATTATGTTGTAAAACAGGATAATTATAGTACTACTAATTATATGAAAATGGTAGGATAAATAATAATAGTTTGGGCATGAGACTCATAAATGTTTTAATTCTGGCATCTTCCCTAGGCATCTCTTACTTCAACATCTTTAAAAAATATTTTAAATTATGTGTGTGTAGTTGTGACTCTGTGCATATGAGTGCAGGGGCCCTCCGAAGCCACAAGAGGGTGTTGGGTTCCCAGAGCTGGGTAGTTGTAAACTGTCCAGCTTGGGTGCTAGGAGGTGAATTCAGGTCTTCTATAAGAGCAATTAATTCTCTTAACCACTAGGTCATCATCTCTCTAGCCCCCATTTTATTATAACTTCTTACTCCTTGCCAAGCGCTCTGCTGGGTGTGGGGTTTTAAAGATAAATACACTTTGGACCTTGTCTTCACAAGATATCCAGTCCCTGTTGAGAGCTATGGGAAAGAGCTATGAGCACTTGGCATGGAGACACACTACAGCACCTGGGAGACTGAAAAGGAGGATGAAGGGTTTGAGGCCAGCCTGGGCTACATAGCGAGTTCCAGATTAGCCTGTTCTACAGAGAGATAGACATACATACATACATACATACATACATACATACATACATACACACACAGACACACAGACACAGACACACACACAGACACAGACACACAGACACACAGACACACACAGAGAGAGAGAGAGAGAGAGAGAGAGAGAGAGAGAGAGAGAGAGAGAGAGAGTGTTAGTTGAGGCTGAGTGGAGATACTGGCCACAGCATCCTGCAATAGATGATTCAGACTCTGTATGTAGCAAGGAGTCTTGGTATCTGAAGATCAAGCTATGAAATTGGGAGCACAAACCCTAAAGTTGCTCTCTGACCTTCATGGGAACATTTGTCTGTACACACACACACACACACACACACACACACCCCACTAATAATGAATTAAAACAACAGAATTCTGGATGAGGGTTTAGAGAACTCTGACACAGATGGTAGATGGTAAATTTTAGAATTAAAAGATTCATTTTTTATTAGATGTAAAGGTTGACCCAGTAATTAACTTTAACATAAAGAAGAATATCAATACTCAAACCAAAACACAAAAGGATCTTCTGTTTTCAATCTGACCTCTTCTCTCCTTCAGTGGCCGGCCTGGTACTCACTGTAATCCTCCTACCCTAGCCCCGAGTGCTGTGATTACAGATGTGCACTGCCCCAGGCAAGTGATGATGCAAAACCTCTCAAATGGGAAGAAGTTTCAGCTGCCAAGCTGTCAGGAGAGGGGTCCTGCCATCCTCTGGGAGTTCCTTGAAAAATAAAAAAGAGAGAAAAAGGGGAAAGAAGAAAAGAAACATCTCTGATTGTTGGCCCAGATTCCAGGCCTTCCATTCTTAAGCCTTTGGAGGAACAAATCGTTCATCTTTTCCTCGAGCCCTGGGCACAGCACCTGCCTTTCTTTTGCATGGCGATGTCTCCATTAGAAAGGCCCCCTGGAGAGGCCAGACCCGTGTGTCTCGGTAGGGTGCTTGCCTCCTGTGCAGGAGACCTTGGCTGGATCACCTGCATTGCTTAAAACAGGCGTGGTACTGCGAGCCTGGGGTCCTGACCCTTGGGTGGTGGCCATGCTGACAACAGAATTTCAAGGCCTTTCTCTGCTCCATAGTGAGTTTGAGAATGATCTTGGATACGTGATACCCCCTCGTTGCTTGTTTTAAGACTCCAGAAGTAGATATCCGTCAGTGAGCTGTGTCACACAGGAAAATGTAGCACAAAATAGCACGAGCTCAGTCATGCCTGGCTGAACACAGCTGCTGGAGGATTTGCAGGCAACAGGCCCTGTCTTTCCGAACACGAACTGCAGAGCAGTGAGAAATCTGTCCTTGTGCCTTTAGAGGATCTCTGTCTCTACTTTTCTCTGCCATTTCTGTTGCTTAACCATGACTGTCCTCAGAGTCACAGGGCTGGAGTCCAGCCCTCTGATATCATATCCACTCCCTCAGCAGGGGCCTCGTGACCTCTCAGTGATAAGTCCACTAAGCCAGCGGTCGGGCATTTATGATTCTGACTTATCAAAAAACGTAAAAGACCCAGGAGGTCGTTCCAACTGTGCATTTCTGTCCAAGTGCCCTGCTGTCTTGGGAAGAAGGTGCTTATTTTCAGAAGCTCTGGCTTCAGTTTTAGGTATAAACAAAATGGCAGCGCTTGAAGCCACCCCAAGGAAGTGCCCAGGGAGCTGCCCTCACCTGTCCATCTTGGTTTTTAAGACCCTCAACTGCAACCTTCCTCTCCCTTTATTTCAGAGACTTATATGTCATATTTTACATTTTCCAAAATGCCTGGTGCTATTTTAATAATCTTTTATTTTTTTCATGCCATAGAGTATTTTTCCATGCTGGGAATATATCATCATTTTCATAGTTTGAAATTGTTTCAAAATAAGAGTTTTAAAAGAATAAAAATGCTAAAGTTTTATTGGGACATGAATGTTAATTTACATAAATTAAATTACTACTTACATAGTTCTTGAAATGCTAAGGTATTTTTTCCTTTTTCTTTTGACTTAGTAGCTTTAGTTAAATATTTCCGTGTGCCTATTTGGTCATGTTCTGTGTTCGATTCCTCTTACAAAATCCCTGGTGGGTAAAGTTTAAAATAAAAGAAGGAGAGCTTGGGTGGGGGATGTGATTGAGTTAGTGGAGTGTTTGCCTAGAACACACAAGATGCCGAATTCAGTCCCCAAGACCCTCATAAATGAGGGGCAGTGATACACACTGGTATCCTACTCAGTACTTGGAAGATAGAGGCAGGACTATCAGAAACTCAGGGTTATCCGTGGATACATATTGAATTCACAATCAGCTTGAGAGGCAGGAGACCCTGTCCCAAAACAGTTAATAAACATTATTTTTTCTGAAATTATAATTTAATTACTTCTGTGAAGAAAGTTTCTGACAAATGATTATGTCAGAAGATAACATCTTCATGAGTGAAAGCCTGAGTGGACTGACCCGATTGTCCTTGAGCAATATATTTTTAAACAAATAGTCAGGAGGGAATAGCAGGACACGAGTTAGCAAATGCTAGTTTATCGCAGGCATATTAAAACAACAACAAAGGAAAAAGTAGAATAAAACTTCACGGGAGAGTCTATGGCTTGGTATAATTTCTCCTCTTGGCCGTGTATGTGAGTCTGCAGGAAGGGGCTTGGATGCCTGTGTACCTGTGTTTCCTGCCAGCCGCACACTAGCAGTACGTGCTGTAGTTTGCTGTCCTTAACCAGTTTCAGTTCATGATTTCAGAACTCGGGCATTTTTTTTTTTCTTGGTAGTGTTGGTGATGAAGGGGCTATAATTTTACCACCGCAGCTCCAGGATATCCACACTAAGCTGCAAGACACTAGATGGTCACCACGTGTTGGAGAGCCAGGGTTATGTAGAGCCCTTCGCACACACACCTTTTAGTCTTGGTCACTCCGAGAAACAACGATAGACATAACGCAATGGCTCTCATCTCCTGGGTTTGTTGACTTCAGCAGCTGGTGGAAAGAAAGAACGGACGACTCATGACAGACAGAGAACACCCGAGTGACCACTTACTGCTCTGATGAATTGTCCTTAGGATACTTGCATCTTAAGACAATGGTTGTTAAACTAATTCAGAACATCTAAGTGTGAGCTGCTGGCACTTTTAGAGGAGAACCAGTGGTAATCTGGGCCATAGGGCTCTTGAATCACACCACTAGGGCCAGAGTTCACGGTGTTACCAGAAATCGGCTGCTCTTGGAAATGTGTTGATATGGCATTCAGCCAAGAAAGCCAGGGAAAAGAGGATCTCTTTCTCCCTGCCCTTTGTCTTGCCAGCAGGGCACTGCCGGTTGTCAGGAGACCAATAGAATCGCCTGCCAAAGCAGGGTCCACCCCAGCAGAGGAGGGCGTCTGTCCCAGAGCAGAGCAGGCACTGGGTAACTCAAGTCAGGTGCCTTGATTTTTCCTTATTCCAGACCTTTTAATCCATTGACCGATGGACCTTTGATACAGGCTCTTATCACTATGTGTAAAGGTGAAAACTTGCTTGGGCTTGAGTGGAAGAAAGAGTGGGACTTCATTCTTTCTCGGTTGAAAGTTGAGAGTCTTATCTGACCATGCCATGGATGTCTACATCTACACAGCAGGCTGTCCCCTCATTAAAAGGTTCTGCTGTAAGAAATGAAAATCTTTTACTGAATGCTAATGAATAATAGGGCAAGCACTGGCTCCTCTCGGAGTCTAGAAACAAAGCTTAGGTATTCATTAAAGAGGCTATTTATTTATTTATGTATTTGGACATTGTTTTAGTTAGGGTTTTATTGCTGTGAAGAGACATCTTGACCAAGGCAACTCTGTAAAGGAAAACATTTAATTGGGGCTGGCTTACAGCTTCATAGGTTTAGTTCGCTGTCATCATGGTGGGAAGCATGGTGGCATCCAGGCAGATACGGTGCTGGAGAAGGAGCTGAGAGTTCTCCATCTGGATCTGCAAGCAGCAGAGGGGGACTGTGTGTCACACTGGACACAGCTTGAGCACAAGAGACCTCAAAGTCCACCCCCACAGTGACACACTTTTTCCAACAAGGCTACACCTACTCCAACAAGGTCTTACCTCCTAATAGTGTCACTCCTTATGGCCAAGCATTGAAACACATGAGTCTATGGGGGCCATTTCTATTCAAACCACCACAGGCATGGATGTGTGTATTTGAGTGTATAGATACACTGTCTAGAGGCTAGAGACCAACCTCAGCTGTTATTCCTCACATGCTGCCCACCATTCATTCACTTATAGTTGAGCTGGGTCCTCTCACTGAATCTGAAGCTCCCTAATTTGGCTAGGTAGGCTAGTCAGTGAGCCCCAGGGAAATGCCTGTCTTTGCCTCCACAGTATTGGGATTGTAAGCATGTGCTACCACACCTACCTGGCTTTCTTAAAAACTGCATTCTTGAGTCCAACCTGGTCTACATAGTGAGTTCCAGGATAGCCAGGGCTATGTAGGGAGAATGATCCCCCAAACTTACTTTTAATATTTTATGTGTGTGTGCGCACATGGGACAGGGTGTGTGCACAATGAGTACAGGTGCCTGAAGAGGCCAGAGGCATTGGATCCCCACTGAGATGGAGTTTGGGGCAGTTGTGAGCCTCCCAGCATGAGTGCTGGGAACCAAACCCAGGGCCTCTGGAAGAGCAGCAAAATTCTTCAACATGGAGCCTTCTCTCCAGCACCCTCACCCCCACACCTGGCTATTTTTATGGGGGTTCTGGATATCAGACTCAGGCGCTTGCACTTGCAAGATAACTGCTTTTCTGAGTGAGCAGTCTCCCCGGCCTACACAGCATATTTAGTTACTTTTTGGTTCTGCTCTTTGTCATTTTCTAGAGGTTTTCAGTGACAGTATGAGACCGTGACTCTCCTGGTCCTTCCTCCCGCCTGTTAAATGCTTCGTATACGAAATGAAACTTTGATGAGGCCTGGGGAGAGGTCCTCCAACCCTTCTGCTTAAGACCTGTGATGGAATATTCTCCCAGCAAAGATCCCTTCTCCAGAGCACTTTTGCAAGAAACCCTGCTCTGAGGCACTTCTCTGAGGTGGGCTGCAAGGCTGAACTACATGTTCTTCTGCTGGAGTAAGAAATGTAAGTAGCTGTTTTATTGCACAATAGTAAGAAGCTTATCAGTATTGATGGAAATTCCTGTGTGACGGGTTTTAAGTGTTTTGAATGCCTGCTATCGAGTTCTCAGAACACGCTCAAGGGAAGTTGTACCTTGTTGCTGGTTTTAGATGGGATGCTAAATCATGGGGAGTTGGGGTGACTTCCCGAGTCTCTCCAGTGGGGTGGCTGAGGCAGCATATCTGACAGCACCATGCTAGCTCTTCCGGTGTAACCTTAGATCATGGCCTCCCCAAAAACAAGGAAAGCCTGGTAGAGTGCATGGTACCCTGGAAAGACAGGCCCTGTCTAGAATTATAGAAAAGGAGACAGGAGAAAGAACATATTTGTTTCATTCGAATTTCTTTCTTGTAATGACTACACATTCACCTATTAGTACACTTGAAGTGTTTTTTTTTTAAAGAATTATGTATGTATGTATGTATGTATGTATGTATGTATTTATTTATTTCACGTATATGAGTACACTGTAGCTGTCTTCAGACACACCAGAAGAGGGCATGATATCCCATTACAGATGGTTGTGAGCCACCATGTGGTTGCTGGGAATTGAACTCAGGACCTCTGGAAGAGCAGTCAGTGCTCTTAACCGCTGAGCCATCGCTCCAGCCCCAATTGAAACTTTTTAAGTTAAAGTGGCTAGAGTCCTAAGTTGGGTTCATAACTTCTAGAATATCATGACTACTTAAAAATATGACTGGAAGAGACAGGCCCATCTCTGCATTGGAGACTAGCTTGATCTACAGGGTGAGCTCCAGGACAGCCAGACTGTACAGAGAAACACTGTCTTTAAAAAACAGCAACAAAAACATTGTCTGAATATGAAATTAGGGAAGGGTTGTGTTTGGAGGATGGTCAGAGAGTGGGAGGAGGAGCTGAGGGAGGATAGATTATGTTTGTTGTATACATATATGAAATTGTCAAAGAAAAATAAAAGATATTAAAATAAAATTAGTCATCTAGACTTTGGAGGCTGGAGTTGGGAGAACATCAATAGGGCTTACACAGCCCTATTTTCTGGCTGGGATCCTGAGGCTACGTCACTCACTGAAGCCCAGGGAAGAAGTTACTGAAGAAGCCCATTTGTGGATGCTCAACTTTGAGTTCTTTGGGCTGCATGTTTTGACACTTATCTTAGAATAAATCATACAAATTTTAAGTGAGCAGCCTGGGGATTTCAGCCAGGAATCCACCAGGAATATACCAACGAAACCCAATGGCCCAAGGTCTACACAGAGGTCACAGTCAGCGTGACTGCACGTTCCTCTGTGCTGGGAAGCTTTAAAATGTTGCCTTTGTTCATTAGTGTGTTGGTAAGAATTCAAGAGCTTGCATTTCCTGCACATTCATGCATTTCAGAGTTCCCAGAAGAGGCACACCTTAGTGTAAATATTTCCTTTAAAACAGAGAGTTTCACGAAGTCCTCTGCTCTTGTCCTCTACAAACCAATTCCTAATTGCTAAAATGGCTAATTACTGTTCTGTGTTTGCAAACATTAACTCAGATTGCTCTTTAGCCCGACATAACTATTATTACACCACAAAATTATTCCTCAGTCATTTGATGCTCAAATTCCCCAGGCACATTCATCATCAAAGTGCACATCTTTTCTTTTAAACTAAGCAGTTCCCACATCAAAATCTTGGTAGTTCTGCAAGAATAGGATGTTTATTAAAACCATGGGAAGGTTTGACTTGCTGGGCTTTCTTTAACTGGCCAAAGCTTTCCAGCTGACTTGACAATAATCTGATGCAATAGTTCATCTGGGATCCCCTCGAGCATCTTTCTGTCTTCCTCCTGGGGTGTAGTGAGCCATAGCCTCCCAGTGCAACTCATCTCTGTCACTCCTTGACCATCCTTCTTTTTTCCTGCTTTTATGGGTCCTGGAGTGTGGTGAAAAGTATGCATGTGTGTGCGTGTGTGTGTGTGTGTGTGTGTGTGTGTGTGTGTGTCTGAAAGCTATTGTTTGACAATAGTACTGAGATGATGATGGTGATGGTGATGGTGATGGTGGTGATGGTGGTGATGGTGGTAGTGGTGGTGATGGTGGTGATGATGGTGATGGTGATGGTGATGGTGATGATGATGATGAATGAAGGCGATTCTACATTCATGAGCTTGGGAAATGTCTTTTGGCATGAGCAGCTGCTCATCCACTTACATTCTGACATCTACAACATAATATGCTCCTTTAAATCTCAAAAACTATTCAAAGACTCCGAGGGTATTGTCCCCAAAGCAATAGAGTAATTTTTACAAATGCATTCACAACACAACTGGGAATAACAAGTGCTCAATAGTAGAAAGATTAAATGGTGGAGAACTTCCCACACGTGGATGATATATGCTGTTAGTTTGAATCTGGAGCATGCTACAAAGTTCCATGTATTATATGCTTGGTCATATACTTGTCCCCAGCCTGTAGAGATACTCAGAGTGCTGCAGTCTTTAAGAGGTGATACCTTGTAGGAGGTTTTAAGTTGGGTCCAGAAAAGGGCATGTCTTTGAAGGGGTTTGTGAGCTCTTGGTATTTCTCCTTCTCTTTTTGTGCCTAGCTGTGAGGTGAACCAGCCTAGATGCATCCCACCATGATTGGTTGCTTTGCTATGTACTTACAAAAAGGGGAGCTTAGCCTGGTCATGGGCTGACAGTACAAAACCATGAACCAAACTACATCTCATGGTGGTTGCATGTGCGCGCGCGCGCGCGTGTGTGTGTGTGTGTGTGTGTGTGTGCATGTGTGTGAATGAGTGTATGTGTGGTGTTGTATATTACTCCTCAGGTGTGTGTTGTTTTTGTTGTATATTACTCCTCAGGTGTGTGTTGTTCTTGTTGTATATTACTCCTCAGGTGTGTTGTTGTTGTTGTTGTTTTTGTATATTACTCCTCAGGTGTGTTGTTGTTGTTGTTTTGTATATTACTCCTCAGGTGTGTGTTGTTCTTGTTGCTGTATATTACTCCTTGGGTCAGCCATCCACCTTGGTTTTTGAGACACCTCCCTCACGGGATCTGGGGCTCACTGCTAAGGCACTGGGATTATAATTGCATGCTGCCACCCTAACTTTTCATAGGACTTGAACTCTAGTCCTCACGCTTAAGCAGGCATTTTATGGACTGAGCTATTTCTTCAGCCCCTTTGTTTTGTGAGACAAGGTCTCATGTATCCCAGTCAGTCAGGTCTACACAATACCTTGTCTCAAAGAAAACAAACAAACAAATAAATAAACACAACCACAGAACAGTACTGTTCTGGTTAGCTTTAATTGTCAAATTGACACAGCCTAGACTCATCTAAGAGGAGAAGCCTCAATTGAGGAATTGCTTAGATCAGATTAGTCTAAGGTAATATGTAAGGGATTGTCCTGATTATTAATTTACAAAAAAGTCCACCATGGGTGGCACCATCCCTCAAGCAGGTGGTATTGAGCTGTATAAAAAGTGGGCCAGAGAGCAAGCCAGCCAGCGAGCACTGTCCTCCATGGTTCTGCTGTACTCTCTTGACTGAGTGAGTTCCCTGATCAGACGTAATGTTGTATGGAATTGCAAGCAGTTTACCTTCGGGTTCGTGCAGTGAATTTCTTCCCTGATTACTCTCAATGACGGTCTGTGATGTGGGAGTGTAGGGTGAAATAAACCCTTTCTTCCCCAAGTTGCCTTTGGTCAGAGTGCTTTATCACAGAATAAATGAAACTAATGCTGCTTGGTACACATCTATGCCACCTGGTTCCAGGACAGCAACCTATCTGAAGAACATAAGGCAGATATTTTCAACTTCAAGTATGGATTTGTGTGAGGATTCCTTATAATCGCTTTCAGGTAATGTGTGTCTGGCCAACACAGGAAGTGTGTTTTCCCCGGGCATTGCATGTGGAGGCATACGCTGCCTGCCTGTTCTTCACCACATCTATTGATGCTTATCACCAGAGTGTGCTGTCTGTGCTGTCCACTGTGTCGTCTGAGCGGAGAGGAGTGAAAGGCTCTCCCAAATTCCCCTCACATTCTCTTCCCTACACTCAGCTTTTATCTTGATTATTATTTGAAGCCGAATTCCCCAAGACTCTGACATACTCTTCAGGTAAACAAGAAACCTCGAGTTCCTTTACTGAGACTGTCCCACGGCTGGAGTATCTGTCTACTCCACTAGGTCTGTTAGGTTTGTACAACAAGGAAAGTCCTCTTACAGTGCTGTCTGATTCACTCTCCACTGCTGGACCTAGTGTCTTTGTTTTAGACTTTGCAGAGCACGCTACTTCTCCCGGGCACACGCTAACTACCTTGTGCTATAGTTATTACATGCCTCTCCTAGCCTAGGCACCAGGCTGGCACGCACGCCTGGAGGCAGGCATTGCTCCCACACTCGCAAGTCACAGAGGAGAGGATGAATGGGCCTCAGTCTGTGTTTATTCATGAAGGGTGTATTTACTTTTGCTACTTCCCACTTCTGCTGTGCTCCTTGAATACCCGACTGTGTATTTTAAGAATTCCCCAGCTTCAGCCGCTTAACATCTCCGTAGCTCCTGTTAAACAAGTTGCTATTTTGCCCCTGACGTAGGAATGGAAACCCTTTAGGGTGTCTGTCATTGCTGCACTCTTAGAGCAAGTGTTGAGAAAAGTGTTGTTGAGTGAACGTGTTACTTCCTTGCTATGATTTGGATTTGGATTTCATGTTTTAACTAAGTCTCCTACTGGGGCACGGAGCCAGCTTCCTGTTACTTTGACAAGAAGGTGTGAGGAGGTCAGTACTTCCTCTGGGACATTCTTCCTCTGACTCGTGTTAGGCATAACTCTGTGCAGTGATGGGAGAGTACATCCTTACATAAAGATTCCCCTGTGCCCAGACTTACAAAACTGAAAGTGGAACCTGCCCAAATCATCGGTGTTAGGAGCCAAGGTTACCAATTTGTTCTGAAGTTATGCATTTATCCTGCCAAGACACTTAAGAACAAGCATTAATTTAGTGCGCAAGTTTAATGAACAATGGAAGGATCCCAATTCTGAGTAGGTCAATCAAATCTTATGTTATTACTAATTTCTAAGTATGCTGAGAAAAGATGTCTAGAAAGATGGCAGGGATATTCATTACATTTTATGGAGAATAAAATATAAAACACAAAAATCTATCTTTTACAAAAGTGTAGTGTTTATGTTCTTAAAATCAGTGAAATAACGCCATTTTTTATAGTGGGACTTCTCTTCAGGATATTAATTGGTCTATTATTATTGTATGTGTGTGTGTGTGTGTTTGCATGTGTTCACATATATGTGTGCCTGTGCATGTGAAGGTACATATATGCATATTCATGTAGACCTAGGTCAGAAGTCTTTGTCAGATGCCTTCCTCTATATCTTAGTCTCTTGCTGGACCCAGAGCTCACTTATTCGCCTAAGCTGTCTGACCAGGGAGCTCAAGAAATACACCTTTCTCTATTCTTCCACAGATGTGTACTGCCATGCCAGAGAACTCAGAACTTCATACTTGCCTGATGCGTGCTTTCTTGACTGAGCTGTCTCCCCAGCCCTATCATAACTCTCAAAAACAGCTTTAAAAATCTTAAAATAGTTTCAAATTCCCAGGAAAGTTGTAAAGATAATTCAGAGACTCCTGAATACCTGCATGGAGTTTCCCTTAATGCCAACACCTTTCATTGTGTATGTTTACAGTAAGCTGAGGACACCTCACACAGTTTCCTTTAATGTCAGCATCCTTCATTACTGTGTGTATTTACACCAAGTTAGAGAACAACAGTGGTAAAGGATGAGCTTAAAATGATCATTCTGGTTTCACTAGTTTTCATCTGAAACCCTGTTGGTTTCCAGATCCCATATAGTACATCAATCATACTATGGTCATGGCTTGATTTGAATGTTGAATTGTGACGGTGTTGGGAAATGGGATCTTTAAGATTTTATTTACTTATTATGTGTATGTATATGCGTACACTGTTGCTGTCTTTAGATGCACCAGAAGAGGGCATCGGATCCCCATTACAGATGGTTGTGAGTCACTATGTGGTTGCTGGGAATTGAACTTAGGACCTCTAGAAGAGCAGTCAGTGCTCTTAACCCCTGAGCCATTTCTTCAGCCCAGGAAATGGTATCTTTAGTTGTTTAGCCTGAGGGCTATGGATAGACTAACGCCGGTTTTCTCTTAGGACTGGGTTCATTCCCTGTCACTTCCTCCCCCTCCCCCCTTTGCTATTCTTCGACATGTTGCCCCTGCCTTGTGGTGACGAAGCATGCAGGCCCTCCCCACATTCCAGCACCTGATGCTGGACTTCCAGCATCCAGAGCTGAGAATCAACAGGTTGACATTCACCACAAACTGCCCTGTTTGAGCAGTTTGAGTGGTCATGTCTCCACAGCCCCTTCTGGTCTGCAGTTATTTCCCAAACTTTCTTTGTCTTTGATAACTGGTTCCAAGAACCTCCAATTGGTTTGCAGAGGATTGCACACTTTAGGTTCCTTCGTATTCTCTCATGAGGGTATAAACTTTTGGGAAATGGACCATGGTGATAACAGTGCCATTCGGACTCTATCCTAATCTTATGATTTACGGACAAGACACACAAAGAGAACGTGTACAAGAGCTGTCTGGATTTGTTAAATGTATTCCACAGTTATTTATTCTACCACATATTGACAGCAGCAGCGAATCTTGGATATTTGTTTTATGGTTGGGTTATGATCCAATATTATGTGTCTTATTCTACCACTCAAATTGTTTCAGTTTGAGCCACTGAGAGCTCATCCAGTTGGCCCCAGTACCTTTTTGGTGTGTTCCCAATACTGTGATTTTTTTTTTTAGAAGTTATTCACTCTCCAATAGTACAAGGATATGAGGAGTTCAGGTCTGGCTGGATTTGGAGACCAGATGATATAATCAGAGTTCCCTCAGCTCTGAATTCCAGCTCCATTTCTCTCTGTATGCTGGCTCCTTCGTGGACTCTGCATGTGTGGGTAAAACTGTGGCTTTTCTATGATGACAAGTGGTTGTCGTTATCACTCAGGCAAAGATTAAAGCTGGGCGTACAGCTCACGGTAGCACAGTTCTTTAGCAAACCATGAGCTTTATCTCCAGCACCCACCGAAACAAAACAAATAAAAGCCAAACCACAACATGCCTGTGGGAGCAAACAATGCAGTGTAAGAGGCAGGCTGAGGACAGCAAGGTGTATAAGAAATTCAGGTTTATTGCTGTATATCCCAATGGCGTGTTTTTACTTTCATTTAAAAGCCTTTATTTGGGACCTAGGGAGATGGCTCAGCAGCTGAGAACACTGGCTGTTCTTTCAAAGCTCAGTTCCCAACCCCACACACACCATCACTATAGGTTAATGTCTATATGCAGGTGAAGGCTGGCACAAGTTAGGTCAAGGCCATGATTGGACAGTAAAAAAATAAGGTGGGGGGACAAGGCTGTTGTGAGGCAGGAGAGAAGAAGGTGGAGAGAATCAAGATGGAGATGGGGAAATGGGGTCCCCAATGGAGGATTAGAGAAAGGATTGAAGGAGATAAAGAATAGCAATGCCAACTAACCAGAGCTCCCAGGGACTAAACCACCATCCAAGAGCACACATGGACAGACCCGTGGCTCCAGCTGCCTATGTAGCAGAGGATGGCCTTGTTGGGCACCAATGGGAGGAGAAGCCCTTGGTCCTGCTGAGGCTTGATGCCCCTGTGTAGGGGAATGTCAGGGCGGGGAGGGGGAGGTGGGAAAGGGTGGGTGGGGGTACACCCTTATAGAAGCAGTTAGGATGGGGGTTTATGGATAGGAAACAGGTAAAGGGAATAACATTTGAAATGTAAATAAAAGATTATCCAATTAAAAAAAAAAAGAATTGCCAAGGTAGTTGGAATGGATTTCTGTAGGCAATTTATTTTATCTAGGTGGGTAGTTTATATCCTTATCAAGTGCTTGTGAGTTTATTGTGTGGATGTATTGTGGATTGAGAATTTAACATATAAATCTGATTGTTGGCTTGTAGTTTGTGGAGTCTTGATTTTAACGGGTCATTGGGACTTTGTACCATAACTATTAGGGGGTGGATGTTGGGAATGTAAACAGAGCAGTGGCAGAGGGTTACGAGAGGGTAGCCATTGCTGAGACCAGGGAGTGGGTGCTAGAAGTGTGAGCAGAGTCCACAGTAAGAGAGCTTCGAGATAGGCGGCCTCTGTATCAAACTGAGGTGGCAGCGACCCGCCTTGGAAACTAGATGGGTAGAGAGATTGCTCCAGGGCTCAGAGAGTAGCCCCCAGCAGTGTGATGTGGGATGGAGCTTAGCAGGTGAGATGCTCTGCTGACTGAGATGAAAATATCCCGCAGATGCCATGTGGCCCTACTGTGCCAGCACTAGTGCAGGGTAAAAGAAACTCCTTTTTATTGTCCCCTTCTGGCCTTCGTGGGCATCAGACACACAAGTACTGCAATACATACCTGCAGTCAAGACAATCATACACATAAACTAAAATAAATAGTCTTTATAAATTGTGTAGGCATGTTGTGTCTGTACAAGGGTTTGTTCATATGAGTTCAGTGCCTCGGAGGTCAGAAAAGGGCTTCCGATTTCCTGGAGCTGGAACTATAGTTAGTTGTGAGCTTCTCAGTTTGGGTGCTGGGAGCTTATACTGCTACAGCATCTCTTCAGAGTCATGTGCCCCACACACTTTAAAAAGAAGCCAGGATGGGGAAATTATAATTTTTATCTCTATATCTATCTATCTATCTATCTATCTATCTATCTATCTATCTATCTATCTATCCCCTCAAGACAGTGTTTCTATGTGTAGTTTTGTCTTTCCTGGAATTAGATCTGTAGACCATGCTGGCCTTGCATTCACAGAGATCTACCCGCCTCTGCCTCCCAAGTGCTGAGATTAAAGGTACGTGCCACCACTGCCTGGCTTAAACTATAACTTTTATATATTGACAGCTAATTCAATTAAACAACACTCTGCTCATGCCAGGGAATGTGTTTACATGTTGTATAACTTGTGACTTAACAGACTGTAACCTGTAACCTTTGCCATCTAAGGCTATTCTCTGACTGCCTCAGCCCTTACCAGGACACACGCTTGAGCATCATCAGGATATATTTACTGTTTTTGAAAATGGATCTCACTGAAATTAGTCCTCATGAAATCCATCATGCACATATGCTATGACAGACACTGGACCAAGCAATGCATATGTTTCTTCTTGTTATAGCAGCCACACGGTGTTGTTGCTGTTATGATTATTAACATTATAGCATTCCTGCATACAACAGAGACACACAGCAGAGAAGCAATGGATGGTTCTTGATGTCACAGAGCAGGAAGGGATGGAAGTAGGGTAGATAGCCAGGAGTCTGTCAATCATGTTCAGAGTCTTCACCCCTGTACTGTGTGTACTGTGTTGCTTTGCAGAACTGTAGACAGACACAGTTTAGATCCTGAAAAGTCAGAAAGCTCATCAGTCACCAAGTACATTAAGTGTGTGTGTGTGTGTGTGTGTGTGTGTGCACGCGTGTGTGCACACATACACGCATGGTGATCAGAGGCCAACCGGGGTGTTATTCACCAGGCACCATTTACCTTGAGACAGGCTTGGAACTTGTCAAATGGGCTAGGCTGACTAGGCTGACTAGGTAGTGAGCCTCCCTCCTCAGTGCTTGGCTTACAGATCTAATCTATGTTATCACACTCAGCTTGTTTGTTTGTTTGTTTGTTTGTTTATTTTTAGTGTGGGTTCTTGGTATTGAATTCAGATCCTGATGCTCGTGCAACAAGCACATTACTGACTGAACTGTCCCTTTTCACCTTTCCTTTTAAGATTTAGAGATGGAGGCTAAAAGCAAGGAATGACTTGGACAAGTTCTCAAGGATTGTCTGTGGCTAAGCTAGAACAAGTTCAAAGTCTTCTGCTGCACTGTGTAGCTTCTGGGGCCTTGATAACTACAAAGAGGAGATAGCTTTTCTGAAGGATCCTAAGTCCTGGGCAAATTGTCCAGCTGTCACTGCTTTTGAGTTAAGATGGCCCTCCCTTAAAAACCAGCTATTTGGAAGCAACAATAGCTCCTTATATTTTAAATCAGAGAAGACAATTACAAAAATGATTTTCCTCCAAATTGATCAGTCATTTTATTCATGAGCTCAGGCATTGGTGTGATTCCAAGAAGGAGCCCAAAGGGCAGCGAGATATTTTGCAACTACGATAAATATCTGTCTCGTAGGGCCTTTCTGTCAATACTTAAGAGAAATGGCACCATGAAGCTCTGAATGGGGCATTTTGTGTACATAGACAAGTGGGTATAATGAACAGATTCAAAACCATCATATTTCAGCATATAGTTTCTTAGAGATATGTACATGCGAATTTAATAGTACAGATGGTCTTTTATTGCAAAGAATTTTGCTAAGTCCTGTAGGGATATAAATATAATAAGACATAATCTCTGTCTTTATGGCGCTTATCATATAGCAGAAAAGGCAGATAGATGTCTTTAATTACAATTATATAAACTAAGAGCCATAAAAATAAAACTATTGAGGAACTACTAAGAAAAGAAAGGAAGAAAGATCAAACCCAGCTTAGAAACCAGAGAAGGCTTCCAAGATTTGAGGCAGACCTTGAAGGCTGGCCAGGTTTCAGTAGCTATAGTTGGCTATGAAAGCTGAAAGGCAGAAGAGACACAGAAGCAGACACAGAGGTGAGAAACCCAGGGTGTGTTTAGAAAACACGTAGTAACAAGTCTGGTTACACTGTGGAGTGCTTTGATTGCCAGTCTCGGGCGCCTACTCTGCTCACTGAGCAAAAGGATATGTGTACTCAAACTTTTGAGCAGGCCAGGGACATGAGCAGGCTGTTTGTAGGATGGTGACTTTTGTAGACTTGAAGTGAGAAGAGAGTACAGGCAATGTTGTTGGGCTTATGGGAAGAGCCAGTGTCTGGCTGGGCAATAGGCCAGTGGTAGTGAGAGTAGGAAGGACATCAGAGGGCTTTATGTGTGTAGTCTCTGAGTATGGGAAGGGGTAAAAATAACTTCAATGATTTCTGAAATTCAGTGCTTACATATCTAGAAGAATGTAGCTGATTGTAGCGGTAGGGAAAGAAGGAAGATTTGATTTGAGATTTGTCAGGAGTTTCAAATGATTGAGGCTAAAGAGTCAAATAGTATAGTTGAAGGAGAGACTATGTTTAGACCAGGGTTCCCATGCAAGCAGAGCTTACAAAGATCGACATTTGAGAATTATTTACATGAGAAACAGACCAGCATTTACTATGCATGGTTGTTTCCTGATTCTTAGTTAAATTTCTTTAAATGACATGGACCCGAGACCCAGAGAGGTTGTTTTTAGATGTTCCCATAGTTCACTCATGACCCATTGAGGACCTACTGTGTGTGAGATCCTAATGCACAATGTAACAAAAGTTAGGTTGAACCTGAATCCTTAGGACATGAATAAATGGGGGACAGATTAGATCTAGAGGGAAGGAAACTTGGGCTGAAAAGATGAGGCTCCTATTTTGGAAGACATTAACATCGAAGAGTTGGAAATGAAGGAGAGGAGAGAATGTGTATAAAGTGCAAATGGAGAGATGAAGAGAATGAGGAGAGCTTAAGGGAGTTTCCAAAGAGGAATGCTAGAATGATCTGGGATGTTCTCCCTAACACTGTTAAGGGCTAGTACCCAGCACAGCACTATAGAAGGTGGTGAAAACTTTAGGATGTCGGGCCTAACTATAGTTTTGGGGTTATTGAGATGATCTTCAAGGAAGATTGTACTTCACTGGTTGCTTCTTCTTGGTGAGTCATCCTTCTTTGTCATACACTCTTGCTCTGATGCCTCACCATAAGTCCAAAGGGACTGGGCCAACAATCATGTATTGAATCCTACTAAGCTGAGCTAAAAATATACCTTTCCTGCTTTTAAGTTGACTCAGATGTTTTGTTACAATGAATGAGAGCTGATTATTACAAGGAAAGGCGAATAAAGTGGAAATGAAGAAACTTCCATCTTCCTAATAGCATCATATATTCTAGAAACATCTAGGATGTGGGAATCAAGCACACGTATCTCAATTTGGTGTTGAGTAAATTAGATGGGTTCTAGTAAAGGAGAAAGTATGTAAAGTAGTAAAGTAGAATAAGCATGGTCTTTTTAGAGAGTCCAGACGTCCTGACATTAGGGAATAGGCAGGTGAAGAAATAGAGATATTGGTAGGGCTAGCCTGATAAGGAGCAAGAAAAAGACCTAGTGGTCAATAAAATGGAAATCCATGGATGTGAGACTCAGTGGAGGTGGTGAATTGTGTGACATTGGACCGGTTGGATACCGATGCAACCTAATAGTCTTCACTTTTACATATAAGACCAAATACTGCATTGGTGTGCAAGATGAATACTTTCTCTAACATGCGTTTTGGATAGAGGTTGTTGACCTGTACTCATGGGGAAGAGATTGCTCACAAGAATAGTTGTCCTTCTTGAGTCTCGGTTCTCAGTACATTGGTTATGGGTGTTCCCAAACTCGTTTTTGTTGTTTGTTGCTGAGTTTATTTGCCTTTACACATGTCTTGTGTGTCCTCAAACAGCAATTGTTATGGTGGCCCTAGCTTCCCCTTCTTGGCATCAGCCCAGTTCCCTCAGTAGATGCTCCATAGATGTTTCCTCCTGGATTCTGGGCCTCACATGGTGCTATCCCAGAACCAACTGTACCTTACACTGGCCACCAGGCATATCAGCACTTCCCCAAGAGGCGATGCTGGCCTCAGTCTATCACTGTCACAGCTCACTCCCCCTCATCGTGGCTACAAAGCTCTGAGATATCTTATGGGATTATGGCCTTAGAAGATAGAGGAGTGAACAGTGATAAAGAGACTGTTAGACCAATGGCAGGATGTGGCCTACAAGGGTGAACTAAATTTCTAGTTGGGAGTCTTAGGAAGAGGGTAGAGTGGGTGACAGAAAAATCTAAGATTAGTTAGTCCTGGAGGTGAAGGTAGAGTTTGTTGGACTAAAGAGGGAAAGGATGATGTTCTGACAGGTCCATCATTCTATGTATGGGTATTCCCCAAGGTGATGAAAAGGGCTGAGCTCCGAGGAAGACGCAAAGATGTTGATGGAGGCCTAGGCATGAGGATGACAGCCTGGCTGGCCCTAAAGCAGCTATGGAAGATGCTTCCAACCTATGGACAATGTGAAGACATTGTGGATAGTGTGGAAACCAAGTGCCTTTGTCTGAAGTGAGGTGAGGTTATTAAAGTTTCTTTTTTATTGTTGTTCTTCATTTGATAATTTAAAAAATTCATGTGTATGTGCCTATGTGAATTTGTGTATACTATGTGTATGTATGTGTCTGTGGAGGCCAGAAGAGGGTGCTAGGTCTCCTGGAACTGGAATTACTGGAGGTTGTGAGCCACCTGAAGTGGTTTCTGGGAACTGAACATAGGTTTTCTGCAAAAGCAGTAAGTGTTTTTTAACTCCGAGGGCAGCTAATTGTAAACAATTCTCTTGGAATATAACACAATCAGAGTGATGTGTGGGAAGAGAACCTAAAGAACATATATTCACTTCAGAGGAGATATGTATATGTGTGTATGTATGCATGTATGTATGCATGTATGTATGTATGCATGTATGTATGTATGCATATTCCCTCAACTGAGGGGAGTGTTGACTAGAGTATGCTTGGATGCCAATGCTTGTGGGAGTAGGGATGAGGCAAGAAGAGGAACAGAAGGCTGAAAGATCTTGGGAGGTCCCTGGAGCACTACTGAGGTTTCAGTTTTGTTTGAGCTGTGAGGTACTTCTAAACCCAACCTGCATAGGTACAAGTCAAGTGCGTCCTACCACGGAGGTGTTATGGGATGGAGCTATTGTACAATGCCTGAGATGCTGAATTTGGATCAAGTAATTAAAGAACAATGAGCCCAAAAAGGTCAGGGGAGGTGGGCGTGGTATTTTCTTTCCTATTTTAAATAGAACAAACTTCATCATGTATGAATGTTGTTTTTTTTTATTTTTTTTAAATTTAGAGAATACTTTAATAGTTTTTGTAATCAAACCCACGTAGATAAGACCTTACATATTTAATACAGTGTGTTATCCCTGTACAAATGGAAAAAACTTAAGTTCAACATTTCTAGACCAATATGGCTGTTAATTTCTGTACAGTGCCAACTCAACACAGTAAATGGGGATACTTTTTTCCAAAGTTGACAGCACAGCTAAAGTTTCAAAAAATTCAAGTTATATATCTGTATATATATATTTATATTTATATAAAAAGACCAATAATAGCAGTGTGTTATGCATCAACAGCAGCAACAGCTTTTCCAGGTTCTGCAGTCATCTGAACAAAACTGTAGAGACATCCAGCACACTCCATTAAAAAAAAAAAGTAAAAAAACAAAACCCGAGAAAACAGCACAGTTCTGTTACTCTTGTGGTACCTGGCACCATTTTTTTTTAAATTAGCTTCTCAATCATCATCTGGAAAGAAAACATTCTGAGCAACATCATTAAAAACAGCTCTGATAAAGCACGGTCACTACTACGTATCATAAAGCAGGTACAAGCTATTTTACATCCACAGAGGTATGATACAGTACTGTCCTACATCTATAATACTAGAGGATACAATTTAAAAGGCATTATTTGAAACTTGATTCTACTTTTCCAGCAGAGGGCCCAAAGGATGGTGTGACACAGCTTTGTAAAGAAACATACTCTAGACAGGATTTCCTTTCACTAGTGGCACAGTTCTAAGGATTCATTCTCTCCATGAATGTCAGCTAAAACCGTTATTAAAAAAATGAAATATCCCTAGAACAAAACCGTATAACCACCGGATTCACATGAAGATGACCTAGTGGAGACAAGCTGGACCTCACCTTACCAACAAACTATCAAATCTGTTATGTTTAAACAGTGAGACCTCCAAGGAAGGAGATGCCAAGTAGTGCTTCAAAGCTTCGGACCACAATCAAACACAGCATCCTTTTCAACAGAAGCAGAAGCTCATCTGAATATGCTCAAGGATGCTGACATCAACATTTAATCATCTCCTCACTCATCCAAGAAGAAGGGGAGATCAGTTACTACTGTACTTTATTGTGTTCAACCAAATCACCATGTTACAAAAATAGCAAGCTGCCATAATAAAAAATAAGGCTCCTCTATCCAGCACCAGATAGCATCATTTTACTTTCAAGCCTAGAAATTGCACACTTGTATATAAACCAACCGAAGATGAGGATTGAGAGTTCATCTTGGTGGATTTTTCCTTTGATGAATATGAAGTGTCCTTCCTTATCTTTTTTGATGACTTTTAATTGAAAATTGATTTTATTTGATATTAGAATGGCTACTCCAGCTTGCTTCTTCTGACCATTTGCTTGGAAAGTTGTTTTCCAGCCTTTCACTCTGAGGTAGTGTCTGTCTTTGTCTCTGAGGTGTGTTTCCTGTAGGCAGCAGAATGCAGGGTCCTCATTGCATATCCAGTTTGTTAATCTATGTCTTTTTATTGGGGAGTTGAGGCCATTGATGTTGAGAGATATTAAGGAATAGTGATTATTGCTTCCTGTTATATTCATATTTGGATGTGAGGTTATGTTTGTGTGCTTTTCTTCTCTTTGTTTTGTTGCCAAGATGATTAGTTTCTTGCTTCTTCTAGGGTATAGCTTGCCTCCTTATGTTGGGCTTTACCCTTTATTATCCTTTGTAGTGCTGGATCTGTAGAAAGATATTGTGTAAATTTGGTTTTGTCATGGAATATCTTGGTTTCTCCATCTATGTTAATTGAGAGTTTTGCAGGATACAGTAACCTGGGCTGGCATTTGTGTTCTCTTAGGGTCTGTATGACATCTGCCCAGGATCTTCTGGCCTTCATAGTTTCTGGCGAAAAGTCTGGTGTGATTCTGATAGGTCTGCCTTTATATGTTACTTGACCTTTTTCCCTTACTGCTTTTAATATTCTTTCTTTATTTTGTGCGTTTGGTGTTTTGACAGTTATGTGACGGGAGGTGTTTCTTTTCTGGTCCAATCTATTTGGAGTTCTGTAGGCTTCTTGTATGCCTATGGGTATCTCTTTTTTTAGGTTAGGGAAGTTTTCTTCTATGATTTTGTTGAAGATATTTACTGGTCCTTTGAGCTGGGAGTCTTCACTCTCTTCTATACCTATTATCCTTAGGTTTGATCTTCTCATTGAGTCCTGGATTTCCTGTATGTTTTGGACCAGTAGCTTTTTCTGCTTTACATTATCTTTGACAGTTGAGTCAATGATTTCTATGGAATCTTCTGCTCCAGAGATTCTCTCTTCCATCTCTTGTATTCTGTTGGTGAAGCTTGTATCTACAGCTCCTTGTCTTTTCTTTTGATTTTCTATGTCCAGGGTTGTTTCCATGTGTTCTTTCTTGATTGCTTCTATTTCCACTTTTAATTCCTTCAACTGTTTGATTGTGTTTTCCTGGAATTCTTTCAGGGATTTTTGCGATTCCCTCTGTAGGCTTCTACTTGTTCTCTAAGGGAGTTCTTTATGTCTTTCTTGAAGTCCTCCAGCATCATGATCAAATATGATTTTGAAACTAGATCTTGCTTTTCTGGTGTGTTTGGATATTCCGTGTTTGCTTTGGTGGGAGAATTGGGCTCCGATGATGCCATGTAGTCTTGGTTTCTGTTGCTTGGGTTCCTGCGCTTGCCTCTCGCCATCAGATTATCTCTAGTGTTACTTTGTTCTGCTATTTCTGACCGTGGCTAGACTGTCCTATAAGCCTGTGTGTCAGGAGTGCTGTAGACATGTTTTCCTGTTTTCTTTCAGCCAGTTATGGGGACAGAGTGTTCTGCTTTCGGGTGTGTAGTTTTTCCTCTCTACAGGTCTTCAGCTGTTCCTGTGGGCCTGTGTCTTGAGTTCACCAGGCAGGTTTCTTGCAGGGGAAAAGTTGGTCCTACCTGTGGTTCCAAGGCTCAAGTTTGCTCGTGGGGTGCTGCCTAAGTCCTCTCCGAGGCGGCAGCAACCGGGAAGATCTGCGCTGCTCTTTCCGGGAGCCTCCGTGCACCAGGGTTCCAGATGACGTTTGGTGTTTACCTCTGGCGTCTGGATGTGCACAGAGTGCAGTCTCTTCTGGTCTCCCAGGCGTGTCCGCCTCTCTGAAGGTTTAGCTCTCCCTCCCTCGGGATTTGGGTGCAGAGAACTGTTTATCTGGTCTGTTTCCTTCAGGTTCTGGCGGTGTCTCAGGCGCAGGGATCCTGCCGCTCCCGGGCCCTCCCCTACGGGAACCATGAATGTTGTTTTAAAAGGCATGGTGGCTGTATAAACAATTCTGTGCCCTGGGTGAATAATTCTCACTTTTTGGTAATTTAACATTCTTCAAAATGCTGTTAAATTTAAAAGCACCCCTCCTTCTCCTGGACACCTGCTACAACACCATTAACCACCTTGTATGTGCATTATCCAGATGCATTTTTTATATTAGCTCTTAAGTTATCATACAAAATAACAGGATTCTTTTTTTTTTTATTAACTTGAGTGTTTCTTATTTACATTTCGAGTGTTATTCCCTTTCCCGGTTTCTGGGCAAACATCCCCCTAATCCCTCCCCCTCCCCTTCTTTATGGATGTTCCCCTCCCCATCCTCCCTCCATTGCCGCCCTCCCCCCAACAATCACGTTCACTGGGGGTTCAGTCTTAGCAGGACCAAGGGCTTCCCCTTCCACTGGTGATCTTACTAGAATATTCATTGCTACCTATGAGGTCAGAGTCCAGGGTCAGTCCATGTATAGTCCTTAGGTAGTGGCTTAGTCCCTGGAAGCTCTGGTTGCTTGGCATTGTTGTTCATAAGGGGTCTCGAGCCCCTTCAAGCTCTTCCAGTTCTTTCTCTGATTCCTTCAACGGGGGTCCCGTTCTCAGTTCAGTGGTTTGCTGCTGGCATTCGCCTCTGTATTTGCTGTATTCTGGCTGTGTCTCTCAGGAGCGATCTACATCCGGCTCCTGTCGGTCTGCACTTCTTTGCTTCATCTATCTTGTCTAATTGGATGGCTGTATGTGTATGGGCCACATGTGGGGCAGGCTCTGAATGGGTGTTCCTTCTGTGTCTGTGTCTGTGTCTTTGCCTCTCTATTCCCTGCCAAGGGTATTCTTAAAGAATACCCTTAAAGAAGGAGTGAAGCACTCACATTTTGATCATCCGTCTTGAGTTTCATTTCTTCTAGGCATCTAGGGTAATTCAAGCATTTGGGCTAATAGCCACTTATCAATGAGTATATACCATGTGTGTTTTTCTGTGATTGGGTTAGCTCACTCAGGATGATATTTTCCAGTTCCAACCATTTGCCTACGAATTTCATAAAGTCATTGTTTTTGATAGCTGAGTAACATTCCATTGTGTAGATGTACCACATTTTCTGTATCCATTCCTCTGTTGAAGGGAATCTGGGTTCTTTCCAGCTTCTGGCTCTTATAAATAAGGCTGCTATGAACATAGTGGAGCACATGTCTTTTTTATATGTTGGGGCATCTTTTGGGTATATGCCCAAGAGAGGTATAGCTGGATCCTCAGGCAGTTCAATGTCCAATTTTCTGAGGAACCTCCAGACTGATTTCCAGAATGGTTGTACCAGTCTGCAATCCCACCAACAATGGAGGAGTGTTCCTCTTTCTCCACATCCTCGCCAGCATTTGCTGTCCCCTGAGTTTTTGATCTTAGCCATTCTCACTGGTGTGAGGTGAAATCTCAGGGTTGTTTTGATTTGCATTTCCCTTATGACTAAAGATGTTGAACATTTCTTTAGGTGTTTCTCAGCCATTCGGCATTCCTCAGCTGTGAATTCTTTGTTTAGCTCTGGACCCCATTTTTTAATAGGGTTATTTATCTCCCTGCGGTCTAACTTCTTGAGTTCTTTGTATATTTTGGATATAAGGCCTCTATCTGTTGTAGGATTGGTAAAGATCTTTTCCCAATCTGTTGGTTGCCGTTTTGTCCTAACCACAGTGTCCTTTGCCTTACAGAAGCTTTGCAGTTTTATGAGATCCCATTTGTCGATTCTTGATCTTAGAGCATAAGCCATTGGTGTTTCGTTCAGGAAATTTTTTCCAGTGCCCATGTGTTCCAGATGCTTCCCTAGTTCTTCTTCTATTAAATAACAGGATTCTTTATGCTGTCTTCAGACATGAGTGCCATTATAATGTATTCAATTATATATTCCTTCCCCCTTTCTCCACCCCTTCACTATACTCTGTCCCTCTCCTCTCCAACTGTTTCCTTTTCTTTTCCACTTATTCTTACACATATGTTTTCACATCTTTTCTATCTTCTTTAGCATCTCTTCCTCCCCTCATATAATCCCCTATCTAGTTTTGTGATCTATAAACATATGTATATATAATTTCTTATCTAGGGTCCACATAGAAGAGAAAGTGTGCATTTGTCTTTGTAAATCTGGGTTATTTTGTTTAACAATTGTTTTAATTAAATGATTTGTTTGCATCCACTTTCCTGCAAATGACACACACACTCTCTCTCTCTCTTCCATTGCATCCACTGTATTACTTTTATTCATTCCTGTGTTGATGGACATCTAGGTTGGCTCTATCTCCTGGCTTCTATGAATTATGCAGCTGGGGCAGAAGCTACCACAAGGAAACCAACTTTTCAGGCAACCCTTTCTTTCCAATTGTGGACCTTCTGTGGCCATCAGTGTTGGAGTTCAAGGAGTAGACAACACACAGGATCTGGTGATGGACCGAAGGCCAGCCTTACCTTGTATTTATAGAATGATCTGAGCAAGGCACTTAACCTTCCTCAGCTTTAGTCCCTTCTCTGTCACAGGGGATGGAAGCAGCAACACCCCAGAGATTGTGTGATAGGTTAACCGAAAGGCATTTGGCTTCAGAAAATAGAATCCTGTGAGCTTGTGATGACCCCAATTCTCCTCCTTGGGAAACTGATAGTAAATCAGTGCTTGGGAACATGTGGTCTAGGCTATGTTTACTTTCTCAGCTGACTCTCTGAGATGAACAAAGAACAAGGGCACAGTGCTTACATAAAGGGAAAGTAGGGGGTGTCTTATGGGTCACTGAGAGGTAAACTCACAAGGGGAATTGAAAGAGAGAGCATTGTAGACAGCTCTACTCAACACTCTGCTGCCAAAGACTCCTTGAGCTACCACAGTCCAAGGGCAACTTTTTGTTTTGCTTGCTTGCTTGCTTATTTATTTATTTATTTATTTATTTATTTATTTATTTATTTATTTATTTAAGTTTTAAGAGCCTTTGGTTATCTGTGTTTCTTCTCATTATAGAGAAACCAACAGCATCGCAGGGTTCAGCTTTTATTGAATCAGATTTTAGGATCAGAGGTCTGGTTTTGCCTTCAAATGACCCCTCTACCCTGATGTCTTTAAGAACAAATGTGATACAGAGGTCACGACCGCTCTACAGTGGCTTCTAATGCTTCCTTTAGGCCCATTCTACTTACATCTATGTATGTCTGAGCACTGTAGTAATCTCTGGGATGTAGAATATGGGGAATTAGAAACTTAGCTTCATTCTTGCTGATTAACTTTTTAAGCAAGATTATCCTTCTCATAAGATTATAGAAATGGACTCCTTTCCCAGGTTCCTCCCAGGGAAGGTATTTTCCCCGTCCACCCAGTTGTCTTAAAAACTGTAGGTGGAGCAGGTGTCCTTTTGATTCCTATGGGTCTATACACGTCATCTGCTTCTCTTTCAACTTAGAAGACTCCGGGCTTCCATCTTTAGACTTGGCCACTTAATCTCTTTCCTAACAGTTCTCATCTAAAAACCTCGTTTCTGCCTCCCCATCTTGATTCCTTGGCTCATTTCCATCTCCCATCTTTATTTGATGGCTCTATCATCGGTGTACTAAGCTTATTTCCTTATTGGTTCCTATAATCGGTCTGGTCCGTTGTCCTTGATCCTCCTAACACCACCCTGCTATCGTAGTATCTTGAAATCTTTGGGTTGCGTAGTTTCTTCTGCCCCATCTCAGGCAGTCACTGCTACCCCCACGGCCAGCCCCAGGTCATTATTGTCATTGCAGATACTCTCATATCCTTCAAGAATCCCTGTATTGAGACCGCTGTCACACTGTTTTATAGTATATGTTGAGCCTCAGTCTTACTCCTACCCACTTCGAACTATTCTTTGACCCTTTAAGACACGTTGGGGACTGAGTATCCCTTAAGTTGGCCCTACCAATAGTTCTTAGTTTCCTCATATTATGTTGCCATTTGTCATCTTGTCAAGGCACTCCTTCTATAAATCTCACCAGGAATATATGGGGATGTATGGGGCGGGGTGTGTCTTAGGGAAATGGCTCATCATGGAGAACTTCCCATGAAGCCCAGTAGTTTTCCTACGCTTTAGCTACGAGTGAGAAATGGATACTACTATAGAAAATTCATATGACTATGTTGCCTGGACTTGCCTGGTTTTCTACCTTAAATCCCAAATAATATCCAATGCCACTAGAAAATGCTATTTTTGGCTTCGGCACATTCATGCCTCACACTCTCTGTAGAAGTCTTTCTACATGGCCTCCTCTCATCTCACTTAGGCTCCACCAATAACTTCTACCAGCTTGGTGCAATTTGGTAATAATGACCCCCTTACCCCATCACTAAAAACTGACGCACTTGTATGTGCTTTTCTTTCCTTACACTGGGAGCAGTGTTAGTGCACCTGAGGCCCAACTCTCCCTTGGTATCTTTACTCTGACCCTGTTTGCTTATCCAGTAGAATTATCTTCTTTTATAATTTTCTTCATTATTGATTTATTCATAACAACACACAGATTTTGTTTTAATTACTAATCTTGTCTAAGGATAAACCCTTGCCCCCAACCCTTACCCCATCTCTTCCATGATCCATTTGTCTCTTCACATAATCTTCAAACTATTTGTTAAAACTTCCTGTTGTCTCATCCCTTCTCCCTCTCACAGGTCACCCTGAGTCCACTCATTTTTGCATTCCTTGCTCCACTAAATGGTTTTTATTCACATTTTTTGATAGATCCTACTAGAGCAGTCAATTTGGCTCCAATCTTATTCAGTCTCATATTGGGTTGCAAATAAGATTGAGGTTTTCCGGCAACCAACAGATTGGGAAAAGATCTTTACCAATCCTACAACAGATAGAGGCCTTATATCCAAAATATACAAAGAACTCAAGAAGTTAGACCGCAGGGAGACAAATAACCCTATTAAAAAATGGGGTTCAGTGCTAAACAAAGAATTCACAGCTGAGGAATGCCGAATGGCTGAGAAACACCTAAAGAAATGTTCAACATCTTTAGTCATAAGGGAAATGCAAATCAAAACAACCCTGAGATTTCACCTCACACCAGTGAGAATGGCTAAGATCAAAAACTCAGGTGACAGCAGATGCTGGCGAGGATGTGGAGAAAGAGGAACACTCCTCCATTGTTGGTGGGATTGCAGACTGGTAAAACCATTCTGGAAATCAGTCTGGAGGTTCCTCAGAAAATTGGACATTGAACTGCCTGAGGATCCAGCTATACCTCTCTTGGGCATATACCCAAAAGATGCCCCAACATATAAAAAAGTCACATGCTCCACTATGTTCATCGCAGCCTTATTTATAATAGCCAGAAGCTGGAAAGAACCCAGATGCCCTTCAACAGAGGAATGGATACAGAAAATGTGGTACATCTACACAATGGAATGTTACTCAGCTATCAAAAACAATGACTTTATGAAATTCGTAGGCAAATGTTTGGAACTGGAAAATATCATCCTGAGTGAGCTAACCCAATCACAGAAAGACATACATGGTATGCACTCATTGATAAGTGGCTATTAGCCCAAATGCTTGAATTACCCTAGATGCCTAGAACAAATGAAACTCAAGACGGATGATCAAAATGTGAATGCTTCACTCCTTCTTTAAAAGGGGAACAAGAGGGCTGGGGATTTAGCTCAGTGGTAGAGCGCTTACCTAGGAAGCGCAAGGCCCTGGGTTCGGTCCCCAGCTCCAAAAAAAAAAGGGGGGGAACAAGAATACCCTTGGCAGGGAAGAGAGAGGCAAAGATTAAAACAGAGACTGAAGGAACACCCATTCAGAGCCTGCCCCACATGTGGCCCATACATATACAGCCACCCAATTAGACAAGATGGATGAAGCAAAGAAGTGCAGACCGACAGGAGCCGGATGTAGATCGCTCCTGAGAGACACAGCCAGAATACAGCAAATACAGAGGCGAATGCCAGCAGCAAACCACTGAACTGAGAATAGGACCCCCGTTGAAGGAATCAGAGAAAGAACTGGAAGAGCTTGAAGGGGCTCGAGACCCCATATGTACAACAATGCCAAGCAACCAGAGCTTCCAGGGACTAAGCCACTAACTAAAGACTATACATGGACTGACCCTGGACTCTGACCTCATAGATAGCAATGAATATCCTAGTAAGAGCACCAGTGGAAGGGGAAGCCCTTGGTCCTGCTAAGACTGAACCCCCAGTGAACTATACTGGTGGGGGGAGGGCGGCAATGGGGGGAGGGTTGGGTGGGGAACACCCATAAGGGAGGGGGGGGAGGGGGATGTTTGCCCGGATACCGGGAAAGGGAATAACACTGGAAATGTATATAAGAAATACTCAAGTTAATAAAAAAAAATAAAATGTAAAAAAAAAGATTGAGGTTTTCTTTCCTCTTTTTAATGTAATGAACTATAAGTGTATAATTATTAATAGATAAAGATAGTATACTCACAATTCATTACAAATTCTTTCATGATATAGTTTTCCACTTTGAAATTTCTCTGAGTTATCTTAAGACTTATTGAACATGGGACTCGTTTTGAAGGGTTTGCTGATGTCTGAATAGATAAATATTTCCTTCTTTCTTAAGTCCATTCTTTTTCAAGCTATCAAATTTCCCTCTGAGTTATCATTATTTTCCTAGACATTGGTAGTCCTATTTATAGTTTTCTGGTTCCCATTGCTTACTGATTGATATTGCATGACCCAATACTGGGAACATATGTGTTGTTGTCCGATTACATGCATTTAGATCCTGAATCTGTCACTTCTTAGCAATATGGCCTTGGAAATTTAATACTACTTCCTTTTTGGAAAAATGAGTGTCTGAGGGGTGGTGACATGGCTCAGTAGGTAAAGGCACTTGCTGCCAAGACTGAAGATCTGAGTTTGATTTCAGGAACCCATATTGTAGAAGAAGAGAACTGACTCTCACAAGTTGTCCTCTGGCCCTCTTGCCCCTCCCCACTCCCACTAAAATGTTAAAAGCTAAATGTTATAAATTAACAGACTAATGAGTGGAGCAAGAGAGGGTTGTGGAGGGGTGAATATGATCAAAGCACATAGTATATGTGTATGAAAATGTTATGGCAAAACTCTCCCTATGTTTATTGAATGGTAATTTCAAAAATAAAATTCTCATGTTAAAAACAGAAAAAGGAGAAAGAAAATCATAGCACCTTCTTCCTAGAGATGCTGCAAGGATTAAATAAGTTAACGAGATCAAGCGTATTGAATGACTCTTGTTCATAGTAAATGTATATTAGTCTATAATAATGGTAGCTTTTATCATTCATCTACTTTTCTATTTGGGGTTAATGTAGAAGACTTGCTATTTGGGTTAAGGAACTAAAAACAATTGTAGGTGGCCTTTCTCTGCCACATAGATTGTATGTATAGGAGACAATGAGGCCAGAATGTCAACAAAGATCTGAGGGGCTGTGGAGGTGGGTGGGGGGGATAAAGTGCTTGCTGCTCAAGGATGAGAACCAGACTCAGATCCCAGCACAAACATAATTCTGGGCAAACTGGCTATCTCCATTAACTGAACAGGCTAGCTAGACTACCTGAATTGTAAGCAGTAGGTTTGGCAAGAGACCAGCCTCAATACAGAGATTAGAGAGAGTGAAAGATGACATCCTACATGATATCTGACCTTCACAGGCCCATGCATACATATACACACATATACATGTGCACACGTGTGAACACACATACATACATGCATACCCCCATGCATTTAAATAAAAGAAAAAATTGACATAATAGACAATAACTTTGGTTAGGAGCAATAGAATCTATTCCTGATAGTTCAGCCAAATTCAGTAGAGATAAGGTTTATTGGAAGACACTAGAAAGTCCGGGAGTTCCAGAATTGCTGGAAAGCAGGGCTAACAGTTCATTGTTGTTGGTAGTACAGCTGAGAACAACGCACTAAATCCACTGAGGGAGTATTCTAGCAGACCACCATTCTAACAATGTATTGGTACTTGACAGGCCCAAAATTTCTAACTTGAAGCCAGAATCTATGCCATTGTTGCCCAACAAAGAGGCTTCTCCCACTGTTCTTATCAACCAACCGGACTTGTAGTGCATGGCCATCACACACTAGTCTTGCTGGTCTCCCTTAAGCCTCACATCCTCATCTTAGCAGGGCATTCAGGCAGACCGTCTCTTGTCCCTAGAGTCCAGTACACCCTTTGTCATTCTTCTGCTTTATATTCCACTATTGGATTCCTCCTCAATTCTGCCTTATGCTTTATCTCTCAATTAGATGCTACTTCATGACTGGCATTGTGGTGGGAGCTCCTTGGGGCTAGGGACTGTCAAGGAAATGAATGGGCAAGACAGCTCCCATACTCTCAGTAGATGTGAGATTTCCTAAGTTTATCTCCAGTATCACGGTGTGCCTGGTACTTTAGTATGCCCGGTATTTTGTTTAAATCTGTATTCACACCAAAGGCCATTATCAACAGGGTAAGAAAAGCAAATCATAGAAAGGAAGAAAAAATGTTTGCAACTTGTGCTCGTTACTTTTCTCATGGCTTTGATAAAATATTTGGCAAAAGCAGCTCCATGAAGGAAGGTTAAGAAGAGATACAGTCCACCATGTTGGGCAGGGGGTGGTGGGGTGGTCGTGGTGTTGGTGGGAGGAGAATGAGGTGGTTACTCACATAGCATCTGCAGTCAGGAAGCAGGGATAAGCTCCATTGCATTCTGTTTTGATTCAGTCCAGGATCCTGGCCATGGGACAGTGACAGTGATGTTCACATTCAGTCTTCCCTGTGAGTGTTGATTGACACACCAAGAGGCTGGTTTCCTAGGTAGCTTCAAAGACAGTCAAGCTGACAATAAAAATGAACAGTCACACGGATCATATATCTGAAACGGGAGTAATCTGCAGACTTGTAAAAAAATTCCTAAAACACTGTAATATAACATAAGTTTTAACAGGGGAAAGGGCTTGGGTAAACATTTCTGCAAAAAAGATACGTAAGTGGGCAATAAACACACTTAATGGTTTGAAAGGTTAGTAGCCACTCAAGGAATGAACATCAAACCCACAATAAGATAAAGCTTCCTGCTTATTGGGAGGCTGGCTGTTTTCAGGCAAACAAAAAAGTCAGAAAATAACACCCGTTGGTGGGGGTGCAGAGAAATTACAACCTTCTCGCTTTGCTGGGAGGAATGTAAAACTGCAGAGTCCAAGAAAAGCCGTCTGCTGCTCCCCCGTATTTAAGATTGACTCCAATCTGTAAATGTCCCTTTTAGCTATTTCCAAAAGAATTGAAAGCAGAGGCTCAAACAGATAAGGAACCCCTATGTCCAGGGCAGCCTCATCCACAGTAGTTAAAGGGCAGTACCCACGAATAGGTGAATAGATACACAAACTATGCTGTGTGTGTGTGTGTGCGTGTGTGTGTGTGAGTGTGTGTGTGCGTGTGTGAGTGTGTGTGCGTGTGTGAGTGTGTGTGCGTGTGTGTGCATGCGTGGGTGCGAGTGCCCATGTCCATCCGAGCATATATGTGACATGTGCTACTACATGGGGACATCTGGTATGCTGAGCAAGACAATCCAGACAAGACAAATGGCAAATATTGTACAATTCTCTCTCCATGAGGTACCTGGAATTGTCAAATTCATAAATAAAGAAAAATTGGTCTTTTGAGGAGTTGAGGAGAGAGGAAAGGGGAAATACTCCTCAATTGCTACATGGTGAGGGGTTTCGGAAGATGTAAAAAGTTCTGTGGCTAGGCCGCCCACAACAATAGAAGCATACTGAGCAGGGTGCCTAGAAGTGGTAAAAATGGGAAGTTTTCTGCTTTTTGTACTCTTGCCACAATAAAAATGCAAAAAGTGAGAAGGAAAAAAAAAACCCTATATTCCCTGCTACATTGGAGCTCACTGGGAGCAGCAGCCTTGGCTGCGTTATCCGCTGCATCTAACGTAGGATATCATTTGTCAGAGCTGAGCAGATCAGTGTACAAAGGGTGTGTGGAGTGGGAGGAAATGCCACGGTTTCCATCCCGAGAACACTGCCAAAATCCAGGGTAAGCATTATGTTTATGCTACAAGTCCGGACTTTGACTCCCACAGTGCTACTAAAAAACTCACAACTTCTCAGGGTTTAAATCTCCACTTCTTTGACCCGTCCCTTTTGCTGTTCCTAAGAGAATTGATATTATGTTACAGTCCAGGGCTCCTGCTTAAGGTGAGGTCTTTGTTGTGCACGCACGATAAGAGTGACTTCAATCACCTCTCACCGGCTCACCATCCCTCTCCTCTGTGGCAGGTCCGTCTCACCTAATTGATCTCAGCCACTGCTATTCTTTTTCCTACCCTGGAGGCACCATAGCTGCCTCGTGCTTTAAATGGATGGACCATAAAGGCTTTGTTAAGCTGCTCCTATATCCTTTATGTCTGTTCATGTATCAGATTGGAACCCCCAAGAGGAGCAGAGCCAAGTTGTTAATCCACATTCATGGCTCTAAATTTAGTCAGTGAACACATCAGGTTTATCCTCATGATGACGATGAAGATGAACTTCCATTATTTTGGATGGAACTACTGAATGCTATCGGTTCTTCTTGGAATTTTCTGGATGGCTTCTTCTTTTTCACTTCAGTACCTTATTCCCCCGGAGTGAGATGCACAGACATAGGGAGGTAAATGGTCTGAAAACAAATGTACTGTAATACATTCACTCTGGCTACAAAAATAAAACACCCCAAACCGAGTTTTCTTTGCAGTCTTTAAATCCAGATGGTAGTAAAATTTGACATTTCAATTCTGTTTGCGAGATTCATTTTGTTTTTAAATTGGGAAGAACCATGGGGCTAAAAATTGTCTGGAGTAGTAGGAAAGCCTGGTGAGGCCTCTTTAGCGATGTTATTAATAAGGCTGTGGTATTTGAAAGGAAATTTGGAGACAGCGGATAGAGGCTGTAAATGGCCTATGGATATGAGTAAGATCCCTGGTTCCTGGGAACATAGAGCTGGTCCTCACCTACGGTGACAGGAACAGTGCAAGGGAGAGGATCGGGACAAAAAGTGTCTGCTTCGGTGACCGAATTAAGCTGGTGTTTCAAAACCATAATTCCCTAGTGAGTCTGGAATTGAAAATTTTGCAATAGAATTACAACATTTGCAATTGCTAGAGAAGTATTCAGGTTAGTTGCACCGTGTGGACAGATGTTTCTAGTTCCCATTACAAAGGCTGAGTTATTGTTCTCAACAGTCTTTTAATGAAGTACTGAAAGGAAGAATCGCATGAAGTCTTTTCACTAAAAGTGTCTATAGTGGAAGACACAACTTAATTAAACTCAAGATTTAGTGGTTCAGAGGGCTCAGAACTAGCTAAGATAATTCCCTCACAGAATACTTGGTCGACAAGACATACTCTTGTTTAGGGTGGCCTCGCTCTACATTCTTAAGGAAAATCATAGGAACCAATTGGCAGTTATGGTTGTAGTCAGTGTGTTGATAAAGTTTCTTTTGGTTGAAAGGAAAGAAAGCTTGCCCTATGTGAATTTAGGAAAGGATTATTTGCTTCTGTGGTTGACAGCTCTTACAGGGAGGCTAGCCTGATTGACAGCTCTTACAGGAAGGCTAGCCTGATTGACAGCTCTTACAGGGAGGCTAGCCTGATTGACAGCTCTTATAGGGAGACTAGCCTAGCTTTTGTTTGACATTGGTACTCTCTCAAACCCTTCAGGTTCATCATATCTCACTCCTTACTTTTCTTTCCCACATAGTGGCTTCTTTTTCAAACAGAATCTCTTCATGACTGCAAAAAGGCTGACTTTCAAGGCTTCACAATCCCTAGATGTCATGTCTGGTGGAGGAGAGCGTATCTCAGGATGAACGAACATTCCGTGTCTGTTGATGGTCCAAATTACATTATGTAACAATCCTTAAATCAATTAACTCAGTGGTTCTCAATCTTCCTAATGTTGTGACCCTTTATTATGTTGTGGTGACTCTAATCATAAAATTATTCTGTCATTACTTCATAACTGTAATTTTACTACTACTATGAGTTGTAATGTAAATATCTGACATCCAACTCCCAAAGGGATTGTGACCCATAGGTTGAGAACCACTGCTCTAAGTAAAAGGACTGAATGTGCTGATTAATTTAGTCTAGTCATGACTCACAATGGACTTAAGAGAGGACTAGGCTATGCAATCTATGTGGCCTGGTATTGATGGGAAATTAGGGACATTTGTGTAAATACAGTGACCAAAACAGAAAATATGAGGTATGATATAGATAATTAAGGGACCTATGACTGAAACAGAACATTTATTAATGTTCTGGTTATTTCACACTAGGGCAGGTGATGATGGCTATGAAAGGTTGTCTCCTATGTGTCATCAGAGTGGACACAGCATGCTTGCCAACTCTCACACATTTTACCACAAAGGCCTATGAATTTCCTATATATCTCAGAAGGATATATTAATAACTCCAGGCTCTCACTATGTATCCCCAGCTGCCTCATAACTTTTTGTATAGACCAGGGTGGTCTCAAACTAACGGAGATCCAACTGCCTCTGCCTCCTGAGTGCTGAGATTAAAACCCCTATACCAGACCTTCATATCTGTCTCATGAGATGCATGTATTCTGTGGAAAGCAATTTTTGCCAAATTTCCATCTCCTTTGCTAAGCATATTCTATGTTTATACGAAAAAGAAGAAAGAAAGAAAGAAAGAAAGGAAGAAAGAGAGGGAGGAAGAGGCAGAGGAAGAGAGAAGAAGAAGAAGAAGAAGAAGAAGAAGAAGAAGAAGAAGAAGAAGAAGAAGAAGAAGAAGAGGAGGAGGAGGAGGAGGAGGAGGAGGAAGAGGAGGAGGAGGAGGAGGAGGAGGAAGAAGAGGAGGAGGAGGAAGAGGAGGAGGAGGAAGAAGAGGAGGAGGAGGAAGAGGAGGAAGAGGAGGAGGAGGAAGAGGAGGAGGAGGAAGAGGAGGAGAAGGAGGAGGAAGAAGAAGAAAACAGTCGTGTTTCAGGCATTGGGCTGAAGGAAGCGCCCCTGTGTGGAGGTATTACACCTGTGTACATGAACAGTGCATTTTGTGTAATAACAGCCATAGATCCATCCCTCCACTGGGTCTGGTCCTTGGTTCTTTTTGTTTCCTTACATATCTCATTCCCCCCATAAATGCATTACATAAACACACACACACACACTCTCTCTCACACACACACACACACATACACACACTGCATGCATATATGGTAGCCTGTGTGTATAGAGGTGATAGTAAAAATATTTAACAAGTGATACAGCATCCTCATCTACCAGAGTGAATAGCACCCACAAACAGAGCAGTGCAACTGTGCTAGGGCACAGTACTGACTCTGAGTCCCACAGCTGAGCCCTGTATACTAAGAACAAAACATTGTTCCAAGTGAACTTCCAAAGGCTCATTACCCCGACTCTTCCAATGTTGCAAGAAACAGCTGAGCTGTTCTTGAGAAATGACCAATGATGGGGTTGGGGATTTAGCTCAGTGGTAGAGCGCTTGCCTAGCAAGCGCAAGGCCCTGGGTTCGGTCCCCAGCTCCGAAAAAAAAAAAAAGAGAAATGACCAATGATAGGGAAGACAGCCTATACTTCTTAGGAGACTACACCTCAGTGATGTCAGAGGATGAGGGTGAATCAGTGGAAAGAGAAGAAGAATGCCGGGTGAAGAAAAGCATAGAGGGAGGAAGAGAGGGCGAGGCAATTGCACACATGGAGTTTCTCAGAGTTGTAGAAGGAGAGCAGAGTATTTAGCGATGAAGGCTTAGTTACAGCATATGATTTTAACATGTAATTCTGGACCAGGGCCTTGTCTTCTCCTTAGTAGGCTTTGAGCAGCACAATGATATTGACTATTGCATGGTTGGAACTGAATTCTCTAAATATGAATGGCTTAGATTTCCAGGTTGATAAAAGATTACACATCGAAATAATTGGGATTTTGTTCACCTGCCTATAATCTTAGCTGAAGGGGACAGAGTGGCCATGTTTTGTGCCATAAAAAAATGACTTCTATTTTTGTCACTGAAGTAGGGTAAGGTTCCTGGATGTAGGGTTGTAAGACAGAAGGGCGACGAACAGACAGGGAATTGCAGGTGGTGGGAACAACTCAAGAAGAACTAAAACACACTTGTGGAAAGCTGTGAGTCCAGAGCGATACTTCCGTAAAATTGGGCCAAGAGAGAGTCTCTTGAAGAGGTGATGCTTGATGATCTGAGGAAACGGAGTTCCAGGCAGAGGCATAAAAAGGGAAATGACTCTGAGGTAGCATTGAGCTTGCTGGGGATGAGTCAATCACCTTGGAGGAAGGAGTGGTGCGGTGAAGGAGAGGGCAAAGAGAAACTTGTGTCACAGAGAGGTGCTTCTTCACAGAAGCATGGGTTTGTTTGTCACGTGCACGAAGGCGCCATGAGAATTTGAAGTGGACAACCATCTGATCTGTGAGAGAAGAGGGAAGAATTTTCTCAGGGAGCTGTCCCAGACACTCTTGACCTGGAGGTGCTGGAAAACAGAAGCCAGGGCTGGGACAAAGCAGAAATAAGCTTCAGGAGGAAGGAAGATACCCTGGTACAGAGCGTAGGCTGAGAGAGCTGAGAAGATTGGGCGTGGAATGCTGAGGTGCCCAGAATCCAGCTGTCTCTGTGTCCAGTGGCTTCCTGTCTCCCTCGAGAACTCTGCACAGTGGATCTTCTGAGGTCTTCACTTTCTTATTGCTCCGTTGCTTCCTTCATTAAACCACCCTTTCCTTGAAGTGCTACCTTGAGAGACTGTTACTAGAAACTAAACTTAGCTAATGATAATGAGCAGGAGCCAGCGGCATACAGCATCAAGTAACTCGCCTTGCTTCTCAAGTAAAAATGGGCATCTTTCATGATAAGGTTCCAATGACTGCAGTGTCACCTGGGTGCACGCGGTGTCTGTGTCAGACACCTCGTGCTCTCTCACACCTCACACCCTCTTAGCCCCATTTCACTCTGGACGTCCCACAGGTCATACCTCATTTGAACCCACTGCTATAGCCACAAGGTGTATTTCTCAGTTTCTGTCTTGGGCTTCTCACACCCCATGTGGGAAGCCCATGGGGACTCACTTAGCGCTTGAGTATGTGCAGCCTTGGAAGTGTGACAGTGTTAATGGGTACTGGAAAAACCTTACCCAATGGAGGATGGGAGGCAGATCCAAAGGGGATGCATTCTTCTGTGGTTCCACAGAGGGCTCCTACATCAATAATCATGTTTCCAACACTTTCTGGTTTTGTGATCCATCTTTATAAAGAGTTTTCTTCTCTACTTCCTTGGGTTTACCCCACCCCCACCCCCAAAGCAAATTACGTCTGTGTGAGCCCCGAGCCTCAGTCTTCTGGAGAGAGTTCAGGGTAACCTGTTTGTATTTCATATCAACTTACTGATGCACATTTAAGAGGTTTCCTTTTCCCTTTTATTTCCTTTGTTACCACCTATGTTATAAAGCACAATATTGGAAATACATCTTTGTAATTTCCTTAGGAAAAAAACCCCACTCACAAATGAAATTACTAAATTTATGACTGAATAACATACACAGTTCAAAGGCATTTTATATATTGTGGAGCAAACCAACTTATGTTTAAAAGTTTTATATGTTTGTGGAAAGAAATTAGCTACTAATCTGGTGGACATTGTGAACTTTTCCCTTCCAGGGCTGGGTGTGTGTTGGGTTTGGCTACCTCCCAGAACTTATCAACACCTCTTGGTGTGACTCAGGTGGAGATGGATTGACTCTGCTGGAGTCAAATCAAGCACAGCACTGTGTTTTGGGGTTTTGACTTTGCCTACCACACTTTGAGTCTCCCAAACATTGTTAAGTAAGAAATGTGGAGAGATCATGGTATCAGTGGAATTAAAAGACTCATGTCTTTTAGGTTTGAGGCAGTATTTCTTCTCAAGAAAGTTTTCAAAAACTACAAAGACATTGAGTCTGAGCTCCAGTGCGTCAAGACTACTAGAAGAATATCTTTTCTTGACAGGAAAAAAGTTGGCACCAGCAGCTATCTGTGCGCCAGCGATACTGAAGCAAAGCTGTAAGTTGCCCTAGGTCTCTTTCAAAATCACTTTCAGAATCGACCCAGGTTGGTTTTCCCTAAAGTCGCTGTCCTTGAAGAAGGTTACTTCACCTTGACTGCAGTCAAAATAAACCAGGAGTTAGCAAGCAGGCGAAGGAAACACTGCTTAGATATTGTATCACACAGGCTGTTGGCCCGATTGCACCCGCTTACATAAACTTTAGAAAGCCCTGTGGTGTGGTTCACAGGCAGGCAGCTGACCATAGGTGCTGACTGTGGTTTCCACAACGGCTTGTTTGGTCCACACCTGGTTAGAACTGTGGTTGTGTCTGCAGAAACCAATGTCCTACCTATAACATTTTGATTTAATAGCACTTTCCCCATGATCTTAACCTGTAATAAAAATGTAGGGCCTTGACCTCTGACCAGAATGGACTCTTTATAACACCATTGTTTCTGTGGAACAATGAAAGTCTATGTGTGTGGTGTTGATTTAAAGTGGATTTTACTGAACCCTAACCCACGTAAAGAGATTCTCTCTCTCCCCTCCCAAATTCTTTCTCTCTGAGTGTAAACATGCAGAGTTTGTAGTTCAGAGACAGTCGTAGGTTTAAAATGGCTTCGAGGAATCGTTCTTGATGATCAAGGTTGCAGTGCAGATGCGTAGCCAGGACATGAAGGTGGAGACAGGCAATCAGGGAGGGTGGGGAGGTGGGGGCTGTGAATATTTTAAGGACAGAACTACCCAGGAGAAACTGAACCTTTAGAGACTATGATCAGGCCATAGTGTAGGTTATGAATTGAAAGAGGACTCAATTCATGTTAGAAAACTGCTGTAGGCACGAGGTAATGATGGCCTAGGCGAGCTAGAAGCATGGAAGGGAAGAGGAGATTGGTGGCATTTGAAAAGATGTAGAGTGTGGGGTATAGAATTGGAAGAGAGTGGTCTGGAAGACACATCTGTGTTTGCAAGGGTAGAGTCAGGGACTTTGTATACCTGCCTCCTTCCCTCTCTCCCTCCCTTAACCTCTCCCTTCCTCCCTCTCTCCCTCCCTCTCTTTCATTCCTAGACAAAGTGTTGCTATGTAATAGATACTAGCCTTAAACACAAAGAATCCTCCTGCCTTAGTCTCCTGAGTGCTGGAACTACAAACAGGCCCCACCATGACTAGAATCTGGAAGCCCAGCTCCCCCCACTCCACCCTCTTTCTTCAGGTACAAAGCATTGCTTGGCCCAGAGCAGATAATAAATAATAAAATACACACCAAAATAAGGACATTTATATCACCCAAAGTGACCCTGTGACGCTCTAAAATTGATTCTTCACTTGATTATTTATCCGCTACCTGGGACTCAGTGCAGACACTTCCCAACCACAGCGCTGTCCTCCGAATGACTAAACATGTAGCATGTTTACTCTTCTATTCTCTTCCGAAAGTAAACCAGTCTCTCCAAAGCACTTAGAGATGATCTGACTGAGGCCTCTCTGTTCTAATAGAGGCTTATGAGGCCCGTGAGCTCTTCCTTCACCTTTGAAAGCAGGGGATGGATTACAGAATACCTAGCTACCCACTTATTTACCCCATAAAGCCACCAAGAGCAGTGTGCTGTGCTTGGCCTCACTTCCTTTGTTACTGTGTAGGGATGGGAAGGGTTGCTATGGCCGGAGAAAGCAAAGGCCTGAGTTTATATAAATGAAACTCCTCGTTAAACAAGGATTTTTTGGACTAGAAGGGCAATCTAGAAATTCAAAACAAACAATGAAGGCTGGGAGAGGATAGGGAAACAAGTATAATAGGAAATTTAAAAACCTTATGGGACATTGAGAAAGGGGTGACTTTACTGTTAGAACAGAGAGGCCTTGGTCAGATCATCTCTAAGTGCTGTGCTTTCCAACTCTAAGAACATGGCTTTTTTTCCTGACCTGAAGATATTTATAAAAGTGTGTGTGTGTCTGTGTGTGTGTGTGTGTGTGTGTGTGTGTGTGTGTGTGTGTGTGCCGAGTGCATGTATTCATGTATGGGCGGTGCACATATGTTTGTAGTTGCATATACACATAGAGGCCAAAGGATAACTTTGCCTCTCATTCTTCAGTAGAATCCATCTTATTTTTTGAGGGCAGGTCTCTCACTGCCCCGAAGCTTGGTAGATCAGGCTGATTGGCCATTGAGTCCTCATGTTCAGAACCTCAGAGGTTCTGTATGTTCTATCCTCTACTGAGATTACAAGAACATGTCATGCTTGTCTCTTGAATCTTTCTATTTGTTTGTTTGCTTACTGTAGGCGTTGAGAATCAAGCCTAGGTTCTTGTGCTCCTATGGCAAGGACTTTATCAACTGAGCCATCTCTCTCGGCCCAGTTCATTCTCTATTCACTATAGCTCTCCCTCAGCTCCCTCCCATGTTTCATAACCTCCCAGCATTCTGTCTGTGTTCACAACTCATGGCTAAGTTCACACCTCATTGGTTAAGACTTGATAACGTAGTGTATTTAAGCGACTGTGCCTGGAATTGCTAGTTTGGTGAGGTTGTAAAAAGGTACCTAGAAATTTATTAGGAGCTGCCTTAGGCAAGATTCATTCTGTCTGCCCTCTGCCACTGTTTATAACCTACATATTTACACCTGCACAGTATTTCCCCTGAGTCATACTGTTCCACTTAGGACCTGACGGCCCTTTTAGGTCTAGTCCACCCTGCAACTAATGACACTTTGATACACAGTCCCGTCATAGGCATTAAAATACCAAAGTGTCTCCCTAATAATATTGTCTTCTTGCTCTTATGGCCTAAACGTGTTTGGCTTAACAAATTTATGGCTGAACCAATGCTATTGTTTGCCTATCCCTTTTTTAAAAAAAATTGTTACATCATTCTCATCTTTGAGAAAACTTGGTTAAGTAGGGGCAGGATTGTTAAACTTTGTTTCCTCTGTGTTTATTACATTTGAGGAATGCATACTTAAGAGGCAGACACAGTGTTGAGCTGAGAGTGTAGCATTGGCTACAAATTCTGGGTGAGTATTGGACCAGTGCAAGGGGTCACAGTAGGACTTTCACCTTTAAGTCCCTAAAAATGTGTGCAGTCTTATGAGACTAGCATACAAATGTTTAGACACATCAGGCACCCAAGGGGACATTACTTCCTTTCTGCTGTGTCTTCAGATTCCTGGCTTACACTCTGGCATTAAAGTCTCTCACCTGAGTGTTTACTGAACTCCAGCGGGAGCTCTAATGCTAATGAATCCCTGATTTAAATCATAGACCAGCCAAGTCTGTCAACCTCAGAACTCCCTGAGGTGTACTGTTCCACCCACAGGGGTTCTTCTCAAAGGATGCTGGGAGCAGAAAATGGTCATCTTCACACACACCAGATTTTAGAATACACAGACAAACCAAGACTCCTCAACACTGAATGCCTTAAAGGACACCCATTGTGTGTCTGACAGTGAGGGTAAGACACCCAGGCTAAGTGACTGCAACTGGAGCACAGTTGACCCTGCTTCTGGGGGTGCTTCCTCCATGATCTCTCTTGAGTGGCACAGACTCAAAGCTTTCTGGAACGTCTTCATGGGTGAGTTGCTATGGGATTCAGCAGGCTCTGTGGAAAGAGAAATGTCTGTCTGCTAGACATGCCAAAGTGATTATAAGCTTTTGTCAGTGATGGGATCTTATCCTCCAGTTGCTGAGTGCCCAGGGTGGCTTTCTTTAGAATGGTACTGGTCAGTTTTCATGAAGTGCTGTGATATTAGTTACTCATGGTTTCTCTAGTCCACCTCCATTTAACCACAAGGTCATTGTCATTTCCTTCTCAGTCTCAGACAAAGTGATGCTCAGTGACCTCAGGAAACAGAGAAAAGCTCATTTGCCTCTGCTGTTCTCTTTCCAGCTATTTATTATGCCCACAGTGTCACACCCTGCTTCCTTCAGTCCTATTACAACTGTCCAGATTTTGTAGGAATTCTTAGCTCAGGTTCCGTCCTTTTCCAGAATGTGCGTGAAGCCTGGACTAGCAATCTGTGCTCATGGCTTGTCAATGTGGGCACCTCAGACGGAGGAGCAGTGGGTCATTCCAGGGAAGTGCAGGTAATAGAAACATTTCAAGTCCCCACTCCACACTTCCTTTCAACATAACACTCAAAAGGAATTCCTGAACTTAAACTTCATGAAGGTCTCAAATGGAATTGTTGGAACAACTAAACCTGAATGGTCAGAGGACGTCCCCATCCTGGCCTCTGATATTTCCTCAGATCTGGTGAGAAGTCAAAACTTGTGTTAAAGAAGAGTTTGTGCCAGCTGCATGTGGCCCTCAGAATCCACTTCTGGGCATCCAGGTTTTTCTTACTGATTCCTGTGTTATGCAATGACTCAGAGTCTGGCCTGGAGGAGCAAGTCTTGTGTCACTTGGTTTCTCTGGGATGCTTAACCTCTAATGATGCTCTGCCAGACATGGCAATAGATATTTCCTCTAAGGAGCTAAATCAACACCTGTATTTCTAACAGATCATCAGAAACTCTTGGTACGCCACAAAAAGAGAGGAGTTTCTGTGCTTTGTTGGTGCCTGTTTCTAGGTATCCTTGGGGGCAATGCCCTAAGACATCCTCAATAACAACATCACACCCCTACTGGTATTTCTACATACACGGTGACATCTATTGAGGCAGGCAAACACAGGGATTCACATACCATGTATACAACCCTTTCTGAACAATGCACCCAGCAGTCTTGGACTCCCATCTGTAGAAGTTTACATGTATGATGTCCTCTGAACAATAGAATGAGTTTCTTCTCCCCCAGCGACCATCAACCTTGGGCACTGTCTATTTAAATGTATCTCTAATACATCCTGGTCTAAGAGTAGGAAAACCAATCCATCCTCAACTGACTCTGGGAATACAAGCAGTGAGGCAAGACAGTGTTCTCATGTGAACTGTTAAGGAGAACCCCCTGTTTATCATCTTAAGTCTATGTGTAATTGGGTGTGCATTTAATTAAAATCACATACATTATAGGAAGTGACATGTGCAATAGAAACACGATTGTATGACCTATCAATCAAAACAGAGAAACACTTTTATTATATGTCTTAATAACCAAACTTTCGAATTCCATAAAAGAGTGCTCTAAGCAATATCATGGGCCCTTGAGTACTCTCACTCATGCAGCCTGCTGTCCATCCTGACAGTGTATCCCTCTCTAGTCTCTACCATCACCTCGCTCCGAATGAAGTTACCTTGCTATCTTGGCCGGTCTGTGTGAATCTTTGTTTCATTTTGAATAAGAGGCCAAGAGCCTGGAGGACCCTGCCTAGACCTCCCCCACTTCATTTTTGTGCTCTCTCCAAGCATCTGTTCTCAGGGAAGTGTAGTTGAGCTTAGATTGAGCAGTTACTCATCATGGCTCCTTCTTGATATTTTCCTTTGAGACATTAGTTCCTACTAGGAAGCATGAAGACAACTTTCACTGTTCTCCTGGCACTTACCATGTTTGCATACTTCCACTCCTTCATCTTCCCAATATGGACACATTGGTATGTGAGTGGCATGGCAATCCAGCTACTGCGTGGTCATGATTGTGCAAACACTCTTCCAATTACGAGAGCCTCGATAACATCTTCTTCTCTGCACTGCTCTTTTATCTCCCCTCCAAGTAATAATGTGTAAACAAGTTCCATGTTCACATATTTGCTGAGTTTTCTTTGTGCTTCTATCAAGAGTAATTGAAAACTGTGGCTAGTGGATCAAATGTAGCTGCTATCTGCTTCTATAAGTAAATCTTGCTGAAGTGTAGCAAAGCTCATCTGTTTGCATACTGTCTACACATGATTTCACCATCAGACAGACAAACTAGGTTGTTTGATGAAGACTGATAAACTTAAAATATTTATCTGTCCCTTTACAGGAGAAATCGGCCTTCTTCCAGCTTAGGTAATTCAGCCTCAACACCCCCAAATGTTTAGGATTGTCTCACAAGGCCTTCACAAGCAGCCAGCATTGCCTTGTCTTCCTGCCTTGAGGCAATCCCTTTTGGAACAATATGATTTAGTTTCTGCCCTTTCAGTTAGCAATGGGTGCCCCTCTTTTACAATTATTTATTTAGGTGTGTGTGTGTGTGTGTGTGTGTGTGTGTGTGTGTGTGTGTGTGTGTGTAAGAATTCATGCCATATCTCATGTGTGGAAGTTAGTGGACAACTTGTAGGAGCTGGCTTTCTCTGTCTACCAGTGGCCCTGAATGATTGAGTCAGGCTTTTAGGTTTGATACCAAGCACCTTTACTTGCTAAACTATGTCCTGGCCCTACTTTTGGCCTTCAGCACAGCTTCCTGTTCAGTGTTACCTGTTGGCCTCCATCTTGGAGGCTCCTTTTGCCCTTCCTCTCTTATAATGGATCCTTTCACACTTATATCTGATATATTATTTTGCCCTATGTTACTCTTTCCTTACATTAAATTCCCACCCCCTCTATGGCCCCCCATCTTCCCCTGCTTTGTGAGTGTGTGTGTGTGTGTGTGTGTGTGTGTGTATGCAAGTGGAGGTCAGATGACTACTTGCTGGGGTTAGTCCTTTCTTTTTGACTGTGTGGATTTTGGTGATTGAACGTGACTCATCAGGCTTTACCTGATGGGTTATCTTACCAACCCTGGAATACAAATTTAGCTTCCTGAAGAAAGATAGGTAGATAGTTGCATTTTTCAAATAGTGCATTTTGAGGATGCTATCTGTTTTACCTTCAAACTTGACCAACAGTTTAGCTGGGTATAAAATTTTAGGTAGGAATTTTTTTTTCTTCTGCTTTAGAAGCCATTATTCCTTTATGTTCTTGCTTTTAGTATTGTTGATGGGGTCTGAGACTACCCAGATTTCATGTTTCCTTCTACATGACTTTGAAAATAAGTCTCTTCACAGTTGACTGTCTTTTTTCTTTCTTTGTTCTCAGCATTGGGCCATTTCAGCATGCTGTGTCTCGCTGTAGATCTATTTTCATCAATTAGGTCAGGCATTTGGCAAGCTCTTTTACTCTAGAAATTTATGTCCTTCAATTCTGGGAAATGCTCTTGAATTATGTAATCAATGTTTTTCTCCTGCTGCATGATTTAAGGCAGAACTGCTTAAACAGAAGAACGGATAGAATTAACTGGGAGACTTTTTAAAGATATGTACTCCCAGGTTCTAATGCTAGAGTTTACAATTTGCATATTTTGATATGGTATGTATATTTTGGTGGCATTTCTGTTGCAGTCTTGAGAAACATGTCTGGATAGACGTGACTTTGAAGCAACAGTATTAAACTATTATCTAGAGGTGTCACATCATTAGAACAAAAACAACTAGAAAAATACAGTCTCCAAAATCAAGCCTCAGCCCAGAGATTCCTTTTCCACCACTACACTTGGTTGTTACTATGTAAGGGCTCTAGATGTTGGTGTCTTACATTCTCATAGATTGGTTCATGTGAGCTATATGTCATTCTATAATTCCTCCCAAATACTTCTGATGAGCATTTTGTTTACCTAGTCAGATGATAGCTCCACAGAAGAAGGACAGTCATCCACTGACTTTGAGTCAACTTTAGTACATGGTACTGGATTCTGTGACTCAAGTGTTTACATTCCTAATGGGAGCAGCCTGAAAGGAGACATCTACACATTCTTCTGATTAATTGAGGAGACACAAAATGGACCTCAGTAGTGATTACTAACTCAAGTATCCAGAACGATACTTCTTAGCTATTGTTATCTGTAGTCAGCTGGGTGACATTGTGATGATCCTTCTTGATGCTTTGCTTTAAATATCACTTGGGGAGATGACAAAGATAAGTTATTTGCCTTTACTTACCACTGACCCTGGACCCTCATCGATCCCACTACTGGTTTTGGGTGATGTTGTTGGCATATATAAAATTGTAATGTATGAAATAATTCATGGCTTTTACTCTGCGTGTAAGGTCCTCCAGGACAGCAACCTTGCTTTGATCACTTTTGTACTTTCAACTCTTACAATAGCATTTGACATTGTCTGAGCACTCAGCATAAATTTTGTTGAACGAATCTTTATATTTATGTACAATGCTGACTAATACCCAGGCCAGCAATTCGTGGGATGCTGAAAGTTTATTGATTTTTAAAAACAGAACATTAAGTTTTTCACACTTCTGAGAGCTGTGGTCTTTTAGATGTTTAGTCATAAATATTCGTGAGCATCTTCCATTACCAAGCAAAGAAATGGATTTAGGGCTTTGTGTTACTTGATTTTAGGGCATTGCTGGTCCCATTCAATAGAAAAGGAATTCACTAAACAGCTTCTATTTTTAGGTCTTTCAAAAATTCTCATGTATATAGCATTAATTTAGAAATGAAACAAGTCTGGCAGAGGTAATGCAAGCGAGTTATAAAGGCATGTATTGCTAAGCATTCTACCCTCAAAATGTTTTTTCTTAACTGAAGAATATTGTGAAATCCTACTACGTCTTTAAAATAATGAAATTCTCAAATCTTATTTATTTATTTATTTATTTATTTATTTATTTATTTATTTTTGTTTTTTAAAGATGGGGGTCTCACGTAGCCTAGATTGGCCTGGAACTTAATTATATAGCTGAGAATGACCTTGAACTTCTGATCTTCCCACTTCTACCTCCCAAATGCTTGGCTTATCGGTATGTGTCCCCATATAGCTAATTTTTTATTTAGTAAAAAATGTTTCACTGTATAACCAAAGCAGGCTTGGCACCCAATCCAGACCAGGCTGGCTTCCAACTCATAGAGATCCACCTGCCTTTGCTTTCCTAGTGCTGGATTAAATGTGTATGCTATCATCCATGACTCAAATTATTTTTGACTATGGTAAAGTGGACCCACTGTAAAATTCATTATTTAAACCATTTTAAAACAAACAATTTGGTAGCAATAAGAATGTTCTTGGTAGTGTGCAATTTTCTATGTTATCTATAATATACCAAGTTCTAGCTCACAACCACTTTCATCACCCCCAATAGGAACCAGGAGACATCAATCAGTGACTTCTTATGTCTACTCTGCCTCATCTCCATGGTTTTTTGTTTTTTGTTTTTTGTACTTGTATTTTTCCTATAAACGGAATGGTAGATACAATGTGGACTTTGGTAATTGGCTTCTTCACTTAACAAAATGTCTTCAAGGTTAATCTATGTTGAAGTGGGTACCAGTACCAAACTCTTTTTTGAGACTATTGTAATAATATGCACTATATTATACTTTGTTAATCATTTGTTAGCTAATAAATATTTTTATTTCCCAACTTTGTGTGATATATGTTGCCATGAACATGAGTGCACACGTTTCTGAGGCCATGCTTTCTCTTTCTTTCTCCTTCTTCTTTGTTCTTCTCTCATACAGTACATCTTGACCACAGCATCCCTCCCTTTACTCCCCCCAGTCTCCCCTTCCCTTTCTTCCTTAGAGCCACTGTTCCTCCATTTCCCTTAAGAAAAGAGCAGGCCTCCCAGGGATATCAGCAGAACACAGCATAATAAGATACAGTGAGACTAGGCACAAATCCTCCCATCGAGGCTGAACAGTGCAACTGTATAGGAGGAAAAAGGCCCTAAAAGCAGGCAAAAGAGTCAGAGACACCCCACTCCCTCTATTAGGAGTCCCACAAGAAGACCAAGTTATCATTCATAACATATATGAAGACAACCTCACATAGATTCATGCAGGCCCCATGATTGCTGCTTCAGTCTCTGTGGGCACCAATGGGCCCTGCTTAGCTGATTCTATGGACTTATTGTTCTGGTGTCCTCAACTCCTCTGGCTCCTACATTTCTTCCTTCCCCTCTTCCCAGAGCTCCAAGGGGAGGGACCTGATAGAGATCTCCAATTTGGGCCCTTTTTCCACCTAATATTTGGCTGTAGGTCTTTGCATCCATTTCCCTAGATGATGACCTGTGAATACAGCAGAATATCATTAAGAATCTTTTCATTGACTTTTTTTCTGTCCTAGGTCTCTGGGCTATCTAGCTTCAGATCCCTGGTCATCCAGGCAGTCAGGCATGGGTTCTTTCTTGTGTTGTTGGTCTCAAATTAGCCCAGTAATTGGTTGGCCACTCCCACTTCTGTGACTTCATTGCCTCAGCACATTTTACCCGGAGGATGGGTTGTAAGTTGAAGGTTTTGTAGGTGGGTTGGTGTCCCAGTTTAATGACTGGAAAAAAAGCTTTGCCTGAAGATGGCTGGTTCAGGCTCTGTGTCCTGCATTATTTAGGGTCACCCTCAAAGACTATGGGAGTTTCTACTGTACTAGATTTCCTACTGTGTTGCTTCACCCAGCCTTGATATGAGGGTTCATTTTGTTTTTAAGAATGTATGTATTAGTGTGTGTGTCTGCTTTCACAAGTACTCACATGTACTACATGAGTACAGAGCCCACATAAGCAGGAAGAGGGTGTTGGATGCCCTGGAATTGGAATCAACAGGGGGTTACAAGTCTTCATGTGAGTGCTGGGAAATGAATCCAGGTCTTCTACAAGAGCTGCAAGTGCTCTTAACCCCCGAGGCCCTGCTTTCAGTTTTTGAGGACATGTACCTAGGTGGAAACTGCTGGATCCCAAGGTAATTTTCTGTTAGGCTTTATTGAATAACAAACCAGTGAAGTGATTTGACAGTTCGCATTCCCATCCACAACATAGGACATTTCAAAATATTCGATCTCTCAATTAGCACCCATTTTCTCTTTTAAAAATGTCTTCTAGGGGCTGGAGAAATGGCTCAGTGCTTAAGAGCACTGACTGCTCTTTCAGAGAACCCAGGTTCAGGTCCCAGCACCCACATGGCAGCTCACAACTGTTTGTGACTCCAAGATCTGACACCCTCATACAGACATACATGCAGGTAAAACACCAATGCACATAAGATAAAAACAAATAAATCATTAAAAAAACCTGTCTTCACCTGTCTTCTCCATTTCCCCCCTTTCTTCAAAGATGTATTTATTTATGAGCATGTGTGTATCTACATTTCTATATAGGTGCTATGCTCATGTAGGTATCTCAGAGGCCAGAAGAATGTCAGAGCCACCAGAATTAGAGTTAGAAGAGATTGTGACCCAATGATGTGGATGCTGAGAACTGAACCCAGGTCCTCTGGGTTGCAGAGCCATCTCTCTAGGCCCTCCTCTTTCTTTTAGCTGGCATTATTACTCGTGAGAATTAATAGGTTTTACTGAGCCATTTTTATCCGTGCATGGAACTTTTTATTGCTCCTGCTCTTCTTCCCTGTCCTTCTGCCTTCCTTTCTCCTCCCATCCTCTTCTACTGTACACATAATCCCTTCTTTTATAATGTCTTTTTATTTTTAGTTGCTTATTACAATTCTTTTATTACAATTACTACAATGTGGACACACACACATGCTCATAAATAAATAAATCTTTGAAGAAAGCGGGAAATAAGGACGCAGACAGGTGTGTGTGTGTGTGTGAGAGAGAGAGAGGGAGAGAGAGAGAGAGAGAGAGAGAGAGGGAGAGAGAGAGAGAGAGAGCATGTGTGCTATGGTGTGTATGTGGAAGTGAGAGGAAGACTGTGTGGACCTAGTTTTCTCTTTCCTCCTTGTGGTGCTTGAGTGAGAGTGGCCCCCATAGTCTCATAGTCACCAATGAGTGGCACTATTTAAAGGGATTAGGAAGTGTAACCTTATTGGAGGAAGTATGTTACTGACTTTGAGGTTTCAACAAGCCCATTCCAGGCCCAGTGTCTTACTCTCTTCCTGCTGCCTGTGGATCTGGATGTAGAACTCTCAGCTTCTTCTCCAGCACCATGCCCGCTTGCATGACACCATGCTTCCTGTCATAATGATAAAGGACTAAACCTTTGAAACTGCAAGCCAGCCTCTATTCAATGCTTTCCTTTCTAAACGTTACTGAGGTCATGGTGACATCACAGCATAGAACACTGACTGCAACACCAGGATCAAACTCAGGTCCATCAGGCTTATGGTCAAGCACTTCTACCCACCTTGACATCTGGTCAACCCCCTTTATTTTTTAACCTAGATTTTTTTTTATTTATTTATTTATTTATTTATTTATTTATTTATTTATTTATTTATTTATACATTCCAGATTTTATTCCCTCCTGGTCCATCCCCCAAGGGTTCCACATCTCCTACCCCCCCTTTCCCTGAACTACCCCCACCTTGTCCCCATCCCACCCACCCCACCAGATCTCTAAACTTCCATGGCCCTCCACTCTTTTGAGGGTGAGGTGCATCTTCTCTGATTGAACTCAGACCTGGAAGTCCTTTGCTGTATATGTGTTGGAGGCCTCATATCAACTGGTTGGTGATCCGTTGTCTAAAAGATCTCAGGGGTCCAGGTTAATTGAGACTGCTGGTCCTCCTACAGGGTTGCCCTCCTCCTTAGCTTCCTCCAGCTTTTCCCTAATTCAACCAGAGGGGTCAGCAGCTTCTGTTCATTTGTTGGGTGAACATATCTACATCTGACTCTTTCAGCTGCTTGTTTTAACCTAGATTATCTATATAGACACATGATTTTAATCTTTAGTGTAAATTCTTACCTCTCTGTTGGGCATATTTATAACACTATATTCATACTACTTATGTTTTGATTACATGTTTTGTGGGACAGTTTGGACTTTTGATCCACTTATCACCTTGGTGCTGTGTGCGATTTCTGGTTAGTTAAGTGGTTGTCTATTATGGTGTCACTGAGTGTCTGTGGGCGAGTCAGCCAGCTCACTGCTGCTGATCACAATGGACAGTTTTCATCTTCTGGGGGGATATTTACAGGTTTATAGCTGCAGTGGAGACTGTTCTTGAAGATATTTTTCTTTCTATCTTTTTTTTCAACATCCAAATAACTCTACGCCAGCAAATATGAGGTGAATGATCATTCTTTCTGTTTTGATGTCAGAAAGAATACACATTTGTAGGAAAGGCTTGGTTGCTCCAAGGAAGCACTGATTTCCTCTGTTGGAAAAAGATTTCAGGCCACAGTATTGTGGCAGGTTTGAGACTTTTACTGTATGTTTTGTGATAACAGTTTCTTTTCCACGAGATAAGTTTGCAGTATAAGACACTTGAAAGAAGAATGACCCAAGGCAACACTGTTGAAGCATATTGTTTTGGTTAGGCTAAAGAACATGTCTGAAAACTTCAGAGTTATTATTTTTTCCTTTGAAAAAAAAAGTTTGCCTAGGGGGTGATTAAAGCTGTCCACATTTTCAACTGTCACAGTCTGTTTTCAGAATTCACAGGAGGCCTCAAGTTAATTACAAAGATCCAGTGATAAATAAAGGTAATAAAATGAATAAAGATAATCCCAGCATTCCAAAGGCAGATCTCTGTGAGTTTGAGGCCAGTCTTGTCTACATGGAGAGTTCCTGGCCAGCCAGGGCTACATAAAAGAAATGAACAATTAATTCATTAGTATTGCGGTTGCCCAAAGAAATGTCCAGATAGAAACCAATGTGTGGGAATAGCGGCCATACTCATGGACGGACACTCTATGGTTTGGAAGGACATATAGCTTTGTTCTGAAGAAAGTATTCATCAACACTACAAAGCATGTCTGAGGATGATGGACAGTCTTCAAGTGTGAAAAATTCACATAACTGGGGAAGAAACCACCGTAATTACATTAGCTATGTAAGGAAACTAAAGAGTGCTGTAGCATAGCTCAATTGGTAGAGTGTTTTGCCTAGTTTGCATGAAGCTCTGGGTTTGATTCACAGAACCACATAAAATGGGACATGGGACAGTAATCCAACAAATTGTGGGTAGGGGCAGGAGGATCAGAAGTTCAAGAGTCATTCTTGGCTACCTAGCAAGTTTGAAGCCAGCCTGCGATGCACAAGACCCTGTTTCAAAATTAAAAAGAAAGTAAGAAATTCATGGGGAATAACAAAGAAAAACCTACAATATCTTTTCAAAATCACGTAACCATAAGTTTTTCAAAAGCAGCATTGCACAACCAAACTGGGCTTTCATAGAGTGGCTGATATCAACTCGAATCACACAGAGGAGAAGAGGGGCCATCTATTGAAGCGAACTAAAATATTTCTAAAGCCCAGATTCAGAGGAATCTCTGTTACCACTAAAGGAACTGGAGTTGTAGATTGACCTGCAGCTCCACAGTAGCCATGAAGTGCCTTAATGCTGGGTTCTGAGATGAGGCAAGAAGGGAGGGTGGTGATTAGATGGGAAGAGAGGAATGTAAACAAAGATGAGCTGTACAAGCATGTGCAAAGATCGGAGGCAGACAGAAGGAATGAGAGAAGGAAGCCATCCACTCTCAGAGATGACGCAGCAGAGGGAATCAACAGATGACACATGGTCAGCTTTGAAGTAAATTTGCATGAGAGTCACTGGACAAGGACTCTTTGGTTAGAGTGTCAAGGCTAAGAAGTAGAGGGCTGACAGAGAAACTCCCCACCCCTATTCCCCAGTGGGCAGTGGCTAATACAGAGACTCACTCCTGGCCAAAGTGCTGACAGTAAATGACTGAGTGTTGGGGGTTTTCACCAGAGAAAGACTGCTTTGACATGGGTTTAAGCCAATGGAAAGTCTTCTTTAGCTGGCCAATGACTACACTGGATTCTGGATCCCATTGTAGCCCTGAGCCCATCTCAGGATGAGCTTTTAAGCACAAACGAAAAGTGTTCTGGGTTGACACACTTCAGTTAACAAAAACAGACAGAAGCAGAACTACCAAATCTAAAAAGCAAGGTTGGTACATCTTGAGACTTTCCCAGGACTATGGACTTTGATGGATTAGACCTTTGTCTTAGTTTTGGCAGGTAGGGCTGTCTTCATACTGAGTTTTGTAGCCTGAAGAGCACTTCCATCACGGAGTCAGCTGTGCTAAGGTCTGAGTGCCTATTAAGGTCTGGGACCTTTTTACACGAGTGCTCAGCTCTGAAGGGGACATCTATTTCAACCCCGTTCTTCTATGGCTCAGGGAGCACCATGGAAGAGAGGACAGAAAGGATGTAGGAGTTGAATGATGGAGAGGAGTGCTGTGAAATGCTGTCCTCTGGACACGACTGGACCATGCACTCATGAACTCACAGCAGCTATGGATGCTACTACAGAACCTGCATCGACTCAAGCTGGTCAACACAACAGCATGGAGAGGGGAGGGTCTCACAAGCTCCCACCACCACCACTGAGGAGTTATTTACATTTGATGGTTGCCAGTGGGAGAGGACTGTTTTTCTTTGAGGGTGTGGTCCATTCCTGACAGATGTCATTACACCAATGTGCATTCCAGTAACACTGATTACACTAACTGGGTTAATTAGTTGCAGAGAGAGAGAGAGAGAGAGAGAGAGAGAGAGAGAGAGAGAGAGAGAGAGAGAGAGAGAGGAGGGAGAGAGAGGGAGAGAGAGGGAGAGAGAGAGAGAGAGAGGGAGAGAGAGAGAGGGAGAGAGAGAGAGGGAGAGAGAAAGAGAGACCAGTTGTACTTAGATAAAATTTTAATCCCAGCACTTGGGAGCCAGACACAGGATATTCTTTTTGAGTTCTAGGTCAGTCTAGTCTACATAGTGAGTTTCACAATAGCCATAACTACATAGAAAGACTCTGTCTCAGAAAAACAAAAACAAAAACAAAACAAAATAAAACAGAAAAAGAGGCATGAAGCTGGGAAGGGGATTATTAAGGGGGCCCTGTGGAGGGAGATTGGAGCAGGAGGGTTCTTAGCTGTCTCAAGGGCACCCAGCACCCATAGTTGACTTTGTGTGAGCAAGAGATTCTCTATTATATTGGGCTACTGAGATTCAGCTTATCCTGTGGCATAGCATTGTCCTCTGTGGTCAACACACAGGGGTGATTTCAGCTTTACAAGATGCTCCTAGGGTGTCACAGAAAATAAGGATATGGAAGAATTGATGGACATAGCAGCAATGGCTTTGGGGATCCTGAGCAACTCTGGGGTGGCTGCAAATCAAAGCTTCTTGAGTTCTCATGAAACTGTTTTAATATCAGACTGTGTCTTTTCCCTACGTGTTTGCAGTTTCTTTAAATTTGCAAAACGGGGTGCTTATTGCCCTCGTAATAGAATATTGTGAAAATTAAGAGTTGCCATATGTAAAACGTCTAGACCATTGCCTAGCACATAGCAGCGCCAGAACCATACTGGGAGAGAATCAGAAATTATATCCCATAATTAACTTCGTAAATTTCTGATGTGAGTCAGAATAACAGATGGGTGTTATTTACATTGGTGACATCTAGTGATTTAAAAATTCCTACTTAAGATCTGAACTCTACATTTCACTGCCGTAGCCTCTGACAGCTCTGCCCAGGTTGATGCTCAGGAAATGATAGCTATTGCTATTCCACTGTTGTCCTTTCAGAGGAAGTAAGTGCAGAATTGTGGCTGTGGGCACTGAGTCGTCTCCAGGTTAGGCCGGGGCAGCTGGCGATACATGGCTAAGGCTGTTAGCCGCCTGATGGTGTGCAATTGCTTGGAGCCGTGCCAGTGTGATTTGTTCCAAAGACCAGAAGAGCTGGAGGAGCCATAGGCGTAATGACTGTGTTCTAAACATGCTTACCCTCAAATTGCTGCTCCCTATAAACAATCACAGGAAGTGTTGGATGTGGGTGGGGAAGAAAATTTCCAGAACCCCAGATCAAGCTTCCATAGTTCCCAACTTCTTGCTGCTTGGTAACAATGGGAACTCTGAAGAACGTGCCACTTCCCAACTTTTGAAAGGAGTTCTTTGGACTTGCAGGCACTTTCCTAGCCTAGTATTTTATTTCTTCGTACCCATGCATGCACACACACACACTTTGAAGGGTCAGTTTCCTAACTTTTTTGTTACCAAAACGTAACAGAAGGCCCACATGGCTCAATTTTGTGCAAGAATGAATTCAAAGGCATGGTTGGTGCCTTAAAAGCACTTAGGTTCTTTGAGCTATCTTTGCCTTCTCAACAAACTGCTAAGGGACGTGCATATGTACGTTATTTGGGGAGGGGATACTCTTTTTTTTTTTCAGTTACTACTGTACTTTATTGTGTTCAACCAAATCACCATGTTACAAAAATAGCAAGCTGCCATAATAAAAAATAAGGCTCCTCTATCCAGCACCAGATAGCATCATTTTACTTTCAAGCCTAGAAATTGCACACTTATATATAAACCAACCGAAGATGAGGATTGAGAGTTCATCTTGGTGGATTTTTCCTTTGATGAATATGAAGTGTCCTTCCTTATCTTTTTTGATGACTTTTAATTGAAAATTGATTTTATTTGATATTAGAATGGCTACTCCAGCTTGCTTCTTCTGACCATTTGCTTGGAAAGTTGTTTTCCAGCCTTTCACTCTGAGGTAGTGTCTGTCTTTGTCTCTGAGGTGTGTTTCCTGTAGGCAGCAGAATGCAGGGTCCTCATTGCATATCCAGTTTGTTAATCTATGTCTTTTTATTGGGGAGTTGAGGCCATTGATGTTGAGAGATATTAAGGAATAGTGATTATTGCTTCCTGTTATATTCATATTTGGATGTGAGGTTATGTTTGTGTGCTTTTCTTCTCTTTGTTTTGTTGCCAAGATGATTAGTTTCTTGCTTCTTCTAGGGTATAGCTTGCCTCCTTATGTTGGGCTTTACCCTTTATTATCCTTTGTAGTGCTGGATCTGTAGAAAGATATCGTGTAAATTTGGTTTTGTCATGGAATATCTTGGTTTCTCCATCTATGTTAATTGAGAGTTTTGCAGGATACAGTAACCTGGGCTGGCATTTGTGTTCTCTTAGGGTCTGTATGACATCTGCCCAGGATCTTCTGGCCTTCATAGTTTCTGGCGAAAAGTCTGGTGTGATTCTGATAGGTCTGCCTTTATATGTTACTTGACCTTTTTCCCTTACTGCTTTTAATATTCTTTCTTTATTTTGTGCGTTTGGTGTTTTGACAGTTATGTGACGGGAGGTGTTTCTTTTCTGGTCCAATCTATTTGGAGTTCTGTAGGCTTCTTGTATGCCTATGGGTATCTCTTTTTTTAGGTTAGGGAAGTTTTCTTCTATGATTTTGTTGAAGATATTTACTGGTCCTTTGAGCTGGGAGTCTTCACTCTCTTCTATACCTATTATCCTTAGGTTTGATCTTCTCATTGAGTCCTGGATTTCCTGTATGTTTTGGACCAGTAGCTTTTTCTGCTTTACATTATCTTTGACAGTTGAGTCAATGATTTCTATGGAATCTTCTGCTCCAGAGATTCTCTCTTCCATCTCTTGTATTCTGTTGGTGAAGCTTGTATCTACAGCTCCTTGTCTTTTCTTTTGATTTTCTATGTCCAGGGTTGTTTCCATGTGTTCTTTCTTTCTTTCTTTTTTTTTTTTTTTTGGTTCTTTTTTTTTCGGAGCTGGGGACCGAACCCAGGGCCTTGCGCTTCCTAGGTAAGCGCTCTACCACTGAGCTAAATCACCAGCCCCCCATGTGTTCTTTCTTGATTGCTTCTATTTCCATTTTTAATTCCTTCAACTGTTTGATTGTGTTTTCCTGGAATTCTTTCAGGGATTTTTGCGATTCCTCTCTGTAGGCTTCTACTTGTTCTCTAAGGGAGTTCTTCACGTCTTTCTTGAAGTCCTCCAGCATCATGATCAAAAATGATTTTGGAACTAGATCTTGCTTTTCTGGTGTGTTTGGATATTCCGTGTTTGTTTTGGTGGGAGAATTGGGCTCCGATGGTGCCATGTAGTCTTGGTTTCTGTTGCTTGGGTTCCTGCGCTTGCCTCTCGCCATCAGATTATCTCTAGTGTTACTTTGTTCTGCTATTTCTGACAGTGGCTAGACTGTCCTATAAGCCTGTGTGTCAGGAGTGCTGTAGACCTGTTTTCCTGTTTTCTTTCAGCCAGTTATGGGGACAGAGTGTTCTGCTTTCGGGCGTGTAGTTTTTCCTCCGTATAGGTCTTCAGCTGTTCCTGTGGGCCTGTGTCTTGAGTTCACCAGGCAGGTTTCTTGCAGGGGAAAAGTTGGTCCTACCTGTGGTTCCAAGGCTCAAGTTTGCTCGTGGGGTACTGCCTAAGTCCTCTCCTCGGCGGCAGCAACCGGGAAGATCTGCGCCGCTCTTTCTGGGAGCCTCCGTGCACCAGGGTTCCAGATGACGTTTGGTGTTTTCCTCTGGCATCTGGATGTGCACAGAGTGCAGTCTCTTCTGGTTTCCCAGGCGTGTCCGCCTCTCTGAAGGTTTAGCTCTCCCTCCCACGGGATTTGGGTGCAGAGAACTGTTTATCCAGTCTGTTTCCTTCAGGTTCCGGCGGTGTCTCAGGCGCAGGGGTCCTGCCGCTCCCGGGCCCTCCCCTACGGGAACCCAGAGGTCTTATACAGTTGCCTCTTGGGCCAGGGATGTGGGCAGGGGTGGGCAGTGTTGGTGGTCTCCTCTGCTCTGCAGCCTCAGGAGTGCCCACCTGATCAGGCGGTGAGGTCTCTTTCCCACGGGGTTTGGGAGCAGAGAGCTGCTGCGGGCCGGGATCCGCGGGTGTGGGACTTCCCTTTTTTTTTTTTTTTTTTTTTTTTAGAGAGCTAGCTTTATTGGCACAGAATTTAGATAATATATGTTAGCCATTTTTACTATTTAATTCAATAGCTATTAGGATGGACGATGCAGTTTTATATAGAAAAAAAAAGCATCTTAGATTCTTCCTCCTTTATTATCATCTCTATCCTCTTCCACACAAACATCAGGAGGGCTCTAGATCTTATAACCTGCCGATGCCGCCTCCCTATGCTACACATACACATTCTCACAATATGTATGTCTCACCTGACCTGGTCTTGTGCCTTCCTTCCTCCTCTGGCTATCACTCTCAGATCTTTAATATATAAATCAACCGGGACTTGTCCACATCTCCATTTTCTCTTTATTTGCCTGTTATTTGAATTCAGAACATCAAAGGGAAATTCTCACACACCCCAGACAGGAAGGAGATTTCTCCCTTTGATGGAAGCGGGGTATGCAGTGGTGGGTAGAGAAAAGCCTGTGGGCCTGTACATAGCAGTTTTCCCTTCCTGCCCCAGGACTTACTGTCTTCTTGTCTTGTTCTCCACGGTCAGCTCTGGAAGTGCATGTTGCTTCTGAGGAAGGCCCAGTGTCTCAGGGGACAAACTGGAATTAATTTTGAGCAGATTGACACAGATTCCACACATCTCATTTGAGCTGTGAAACAGTTTCCACTTGCCTTCTTTTTCAGTCCTATTTAAGGCAGAGGCAGTTCTCGGTGGCATCTCTGGGGTAGTGTGGGTGTGTCTGCATTGGCAGGCCTGTCCCTGCCTGCAGCGGCAGGTCGGTGCCTGAGAAGCACAGCAGACCTCAGAGCTCCTGGGAGCTCACGCACATGGTGTAAAAGCTCTCTCCGACCCAGGTCTTCAGTGTGTTACGTTGTTTTGCTCCATCTTATTCTGATGAAAATCAATTAAGGAATAAATATTTATTAAACACCCAGCGTATTCAAAATATTCTGTGTAATGGTTGTTCCTTAGTCCCATATAGTTTGAAAGTAAAGCATGGATACACAAGCAATTTGACATTACCATATTAGAACTATACAGAAATATAAGTTCTAGGACCAGTGAAAGAGTCAAAGCAGAACGTATCTTTACAATGGTTTGATCAGTAAATGATACGTTGTAATTTTTATAATATGGAGATATCCCATAACATGAAGATAGTCCAAAGGGGGATAGGTTCTGCCTCTTAGAAATGACTTTTGCTGACATTTTGACCAACATTTTTAAAGACATCTTGCTATATATACACACCATATATTATAATACAAATTTTACACAACAGGATAATATATTTACTATTTGTAACCTGTGCCCATCCCCAACTGAGCTTTGTGATAGGAACTGGTTTCCTTATCAGTAAATATAGACTGATATCATTATATTTAATTAGAGTAGAATATTTCACTAAATCACCATCATATATTTAGCTAGTCCCTTGTTGGTAGACATTTAAATGATCCCATTATTTAAAATGTTCTATACAGCCATTGCTTATGTGAACATGAGGCCATTAGTTTCCCTTAAATGGAAGAAAAGGGACATTTAAACGTTGAATGAACAATGCTGTACATTCCTTTATGTTAGACATTGCTGATGTTCTGACCGTCTTCTAGATCCAGCCTATGGCTCTGTGCATCTCTACCAAGGATATTCTATAGCTATGGAGTCCAGCTGTGGGTAGTGAGATGGGAGTTGATGAACCCCTTATTATAGATGACATGGATTGGTGGGTAAACGCCCCAGTTCCTTGGCCCATCATGAGATGGTTGTAAGCAAAGCAGTGTTTTGTATTGAATTCAGTCCAGATGTGGATAGTGGTCTTCTTAAGTGGACTCCCTTTCCCCTCCCCCTTTTTGCTGGCCAACATTGCCCTCCTTACACCCTCATTCTGTGCTGGAAATTCTGAGACCTTTCCTCAGCATCTGCTTTTGATGGGACTCAACCGAAGGCAGCCTTTATGTTACAGATGCAAAGTGTGGTAGGCAAAGCAGTGCACCCTGACCAAGGAGTTCACACCTTCATCCTCAGAACCTGTGAAAACACCCTGATAACATAGCAAAAGGGGTTTTTGGATGCTGTCAAATATGTAATCATGCATGAAGAATCTTGAACTGGAGAGCTGGTGAGATGGTTCAGAAAGTAAAGGTCCTGGCCACCAAGCTTGTCATCCTGATCTGGATCCCTAGAACAATGGGATAGAAGGGGAGAACCAACTCCCACAAGGTGTCCTCTGACCTCCACAAATACTTTGCAGTATGTAAATGTGCTTTTTTAATACTTACTTGTGCAAACACACATGCACACACTCACACACACTTGTACGCATGCACACATGCATGCACACAATGAATAAATAGATTTGATATTCGGCTAAAAGTCCCTGAATAACTACAAAGGTCCTTAACAACTAAAGAGAGGAGCAGGAGAGAGCCAGAGAGAATGGTTCACAGTCACAGAGAAGCTGGGTGATGTCTGGAGATGGAGGAGGCCATGAGCCAGAGTGGTGGGTTGCTAGACTCAAGAGGAGACAAGAAGTCAGCCCTCTTCTACACATAACCTCTGAAGGGACCAGGGGGTGTCCTGAGACTCTGAGACCCCAATTTTAGTTTGTCACTGTCTTGACTGTGCTACTAGCCTACAGAATTGGACTAACTTTGTGGTAACTTATTACAGCAGCAATGAAATCAAGTATAGAATGTTAAAGAATGCAAGGTGACTGGTGCTTGACCATCTTATGGCTGTGTGTATTATTCCAAAATAATGGGCTTGAGCAAGGGAGGCAGGGAGGGGCAGGGACAGTAGTCAGGAAACACTTTCCTTTCTCCAGAGCACAAGTCGCTTCGATTGTATTGGGTTAAGCTTAGGGTGGCTGATTCACTATCTTCTGACAGAGGCTCATGGCCAGAGAGCCTCTTTACAAGCTGGGAGTTTGTGTATTTTAATTTACATGAGGATTCTGTTACATTTATGACAGTCATAATGCATATGAAATATATCTGAGAGAATAAAAAGTTAAAAAGAAATCACTGTGGGGAGTCTTGGATCCCATTTGCCTGTGGACCTAATGCAAAAGTCTGACATAGGAATCCACATTAGCAATCAGGACTTGGGGTGTGGTTCTGCGGTAGAGAGTCTACTGGCCTAGTAAGCGTCAAGCATTGGGTTTGATTCCCATCGCTGCATAAACCAGCACAGGCTTTTGGTTCCCAGAATCCTGTGGCTGAAGCAGAAAGATCCAGAAGTCAAGATCATTGTTGTCTACAAAGTGAGCCCAAGACCAGCTTGGGCTGTGTGAGACTCTAATGAAATAAAGATATAAATAAAAAAGCAAAGCTATTCTGACACACATATTTGTAGAAGACTCACACTGGAAGTACCATGCCTGTCACACCTTTTTAGGTGACATGGGCAAAGTCAGAAGGGAAGGAAGTCACTTGGGAGTTTTCTACTGTTGTTTCTTGATCCAAAAGCATGAGTCACAGCCATTAATAGCATCAGTCAGTAGCTCTTCAATATTAGTGTGTGTGTGTGTGTGTGTGTGTGTCTGTGTTGCCCATGTCACCAGGGACAGAGCACTGGGCCAAGCCCCTGAGGGTGTTGGATCTTGTGGTTGGTCTGCTTGCAGTAGCATTTCTATGTCTGTCTGCTGTGCATGCTCTTTCTAGGTGACCTTGGAGAGTGGGGGTGCAGTACAGCTGCTACCAACTGAAAGCTGCGAGCCCAACATTTAGAATATCTCAGGGATTACAGATGTGCCAGGATGTCCTCCCCCAGTGAGGGCCACAGAGGTCACCTTCAAAGAATGCCTGCCTTTGTCTCCTGCCTTTTCGAAGGAGTCTCTGCTTGTCTAGCTCCGTGCAGCTCTGAAATGTCAGGAGATAAGAAATGCCTCTCAGCACGGAGGCTTCCAGACACATATGTGACAAGAAATTTGGCATGAGCTTTACAAGTGTCAGATGTCTAGGAGAAAGCAATATGGGTATAGTATTTCTCGTGCTATTTTGGTACCCTGTACATGAGCCTGCAGCATTAGAAAAACTACTTCTCAGCTTTGGGTGATAGCCTTACTGGTGCTCAGCATGCATGTCTGAAAGTACAGTTGGGTGACATACTGGTTACAGGCCACAGCAAGTCACCTGCAGTCAGGGGACTGGGTTTCAAGGGAGTGCCCTTGAGAGGGTCCGGACATTTCACATTTGTGGTGATTTGGAAGGCATGGCCTGAGACTTTGATCAGATGGCACCACAGAGGTTTCAATCAGCTCTTGCAGCCTCCTGTAAAGTTGGTAAACACAATATCTTCACCTTTCTGGTGTGATGAGAGATCCGACAGACAGAGCCACAGATGTAGCCAGTTGGCTTATTGTTGAATATATCAGAAAAGTAAAGTCAGAATCAATTTCTTCTCTTTGTAACTCAAGAAATCTGTCTCCTGGCAGGAGAGCATTTTAGGTACCTGGTGACCCACTGAAAAGACTTGACGTTCTCTGTCCAGCTGTCTATATGCTTAGGGCATGACTGGCAGGACAGTGGAGAAGAGATGTGTAAGGAAAGGAAACAGATTATGGGATGCAGGTTGTCAAGGTGACCAGTGAAGAGTTGTCCATCCAGTCTGAGTGATGGTATACCCTGCTCGCCCAGCATCCTATTGTTTGTTTGTTTGTTTGTTTACACAGGGTCTCCCTGTGTAGCTCTTGCTGGCCTGTGACTCTCTATGAAGTCCATGCTGTTTTTGATCCCACAGAGATCTGCCTGCCTCTGGAATCCTAGTGTTTGGATTAAAGGCATTCATCGCCATGCCCAGCTTTAAATGTCACTTCTCCTTCTCCCTTATTTAACATCCGATGCTGGCTGTGGGCTTCATAATTCATGAAGGCCTAGAAGAGCAGAATGGAGAATCTTTTGAATGACTCAAGTTTTTGGAGGGAAAACCTTCAAGAAAAGGAAGGCCCGACTGTGAAGTTGTGAGAAGGAGGAAGTCCCTGGGGTCTCTAAACACACGACGCAGTCTTGCTTTATAGCAGACAACTTTCTCTAAACAAAAGTGGATTTATTTTATCTCAGAACATGAAGATTTTAGAGTCATAGAAACAGATTTTCTGGCACAGGGAATGTTTACCCACAAGAATTAGGCTTCCCAGAAAGCAATCCCCACTTCTGGAGGTCACTTTTGATTAGATTAAATCAACAAGGCCTGACCAGGCTAATGGCTTCAGATGGTTTCCCAGAACCCTGAGGCAGAAGGCTTGTTAGTAATGGTGGTAGCTAGGGAAGTGTTTAGACGAACCAAAGAGTTGTAAACCTGGTGAATAGAGTTTCTCTGTGGCCTTTATCCATCTTTCCCTATAGACACAATGCTTTGCCTTGCCTTAAGCAGGATCATGACACCTACTCTCCTAGGACTACCAACGACCCCATAAGTCGACTCTTAATATTCAATACAGTTAAATTGAATTATTCATTTTCCCCTCATTTCTTCAATTTTTTTAAAAAAAACCTTTATTTTAAATTAGATACGCAAACATACAAATGAGTGTAGGTGCCCACAGAGGCCAGAAGAGGGCATCAGATCCCTGGCAGCTAGGGTCATAGGCTGCCGTGAGCCATTTAACAGGGCGTAGAGAACTGAACTTGGGTTCTCTGAAGAGGTAATCTGTGCTCTTAACCACTGAGCTATCTCTCCAGCCTCACATGTCTTACTTCTTCAAGACTTTTTATTCAAATATCTGCTCAGACCTCCACAGTCTAGTCTAACTAAGATACGATTTTCTCCCCCACTCCCACCCCTGACTGTTTCCTTGGTTGTTTGGTGTGTTTTCTGTTTGTTTTTTTTTTTTTTTTCAGAGTGCAAACTGAAAGGTGATTTGTTGTTAAAAATGTAAGACTTAATATATGAGCTGGATCTAGAGTCCTCCACCCACCCACACACATATGTAGCACATGTGCAGCTTGGTCTTCATGCAGGTTCTCCTCCAACAACTGGAGTGGAGCTGTCCCTGACTCTGTTGCCTGCCTGTGAATCCTGTTGTCCTAACTGGGTTGCCTTGTCTGGCCTCAGAGGGCAAGGGCATGCCTAGTCCTGCTGTAACTTGAGGGGCCAGGGTGGGTTGGTACTCAGGAGGGACCTACTGCTTCTCAGAGAAGCAGGGGAGGGGAAATGGGGGAATGAGGGCTATGATTGGGGTTTAAAGTAAATAAATACATTAATGAAAAAAAAGTAAGGCTCGGCCAGGTATGAGGGTGCACACCTTTAATCCCAGCACTCTGGAAGCAGAGGCAGGTGGATCTCTAATGAGTTCAAGGCCAGCCTGTTCTATGTAATGAGTTCCAGGACAGCCAGGGCTCTGTGGAGAAACACTGTCTTAAAACAAAGAAACAAATGAAAATGTAATTGTCTCCTGCTAACAGTTATTTCCTTGGAGACAATGACTATCTTCTTGTTGACTCTTTATGCCTAGAATATGATTGCTGGAAGATTTTTACAAGATACCTATTGAAACAGCGACTGAATGCAGACATGATAACCTGTACCGAAGGTACAATTAGTCAACTCCAGAAGCCTTCATGTGTTTTCACACTTACAATTTATATATATGCAAACAAACTATAATTCCTATTTAGTCAGATAGCTGTATTTTAAGATTTCTTTGAATGGTGTTAGAAAATCCTTTCTCATTTTAATATCGTTATAACATTGCGGCTGCTAATCCATAGGAATACTTTTGAAATGAAATGATAAAGCATTTTATTGGAACACAGTCTTCATGTAGCTGGAGATTGATCTTAAACTTCTGATCCTCCTGCCTCCACCTAAGTGAGGGACGCATGGACATGTGCCACCGTGGAGGGCTTGAAAAGGACAATGCCTGTGAAGCAATTTGAGCTAGCAGAAATGTGGTGACACATTCAAGAGAGCTATATTGCTGTCATTAATTAGCACTGAGGAAAAGTGCAAGAGTCACACAGCCCTGTCAGTGTCATGGGAATCACAAGACCCACCAGCTAATTAGGAACTTGGAGCCTCGTAAGTCATTTAAGATCATGCAAACATACTTATGTGTGTTGGCCTCCACAGAAGGACAACTGGTCTGATTCTTAAAACCTCATTTTTTCTTAGGAGATACAGGGGTAGGTGTGATGCCAGTAAAGTCTACTATTAAAATTATTTATTTACCTATAGCCAGCAGAAAAAGTACAGGGCCCACAAAACAATTCTTTGTGCATAAAGGCATATAAAAATGTCCTCTTTGTGGCTAAATCGTACAAGGTTTTATGAAAGTGTCTCTGGGTAGATCTGTCAGTTGGGACTCTGTGCTCTCATCCAGGTGTGGAGGGTCCCTGCCAACAACAGGGCTGCCAGAGGAACCATGTAAAGGAGGCAAGAAGAAAGTGCAGCTCAATGTGACTCCGAAGAGTTTGTGTGCAGGTTTGAATGAAAATGGATCCCGCAGGCACCTTGGGAGTGGCACTTATTGAGTGGCCCTATTGGAATAGGTGTGGCCTTGTTGGAGGATGTGTGTGTGTGCCACTGGAGGTGGGTTTTGGGGTTTCAGGATCTCAAGCCAGGCCTAGCCCCTCTCTCTTCCTGCTGCCTTTGGTTCTGGATGTAGAATTCTCAGTTCCTTCTCCAGAACGATATCTGCCTTTGTGCCACCATGCTTTCTGCCATGATGATGATGGACTAAACCTCTGAACTGCAAGCCAGCCCCAATTTGATGATTATAAGAGTTGATGTGGTCATGGGGGGTCTCTTCACAGCAACAAAGTCCTAACTATGACAGTCTGACATAGAGTGTTTAGACACATTTTTGTTTGTTTTCAAGACAGGGTCTCACTATGTAGCTCTGATTGTTTTGAAACTTACTATGTAAATCAGGGTGGTCTTGAACTAACAGATATTTGCCTGCCTCTGCCTCCCAAATCCTGGGATTGAAGGCATGTACCACCACACCTGAGATTAGGCATGTTTAAGTACAGTATAATTTGGAAAAACAGTTTCCTGGTAACAATTAACTCTATTCCTTGTGCACAATAACGCTTAAAGCATGACTATATCGAAACTTTTTTCCAAAGTTTAATTGACTTCTTCCATTAAGATGAGTTCTATAGCTTACGGCCTTAGGGGAGGATCTGGTATGGTCTTTGTCATACAGACATAGCACAGAAGTCACCAAGCTATGAAGTATGAGATCTCCCATAAGGATGGCTTCTACTGATGGAGAAACAATGTTCAAGATAAAAGTCTAGAGAGAAAGTCTGGGACAAACATAAAAGTCTGGGGGAGTCAGGTGTGGCCTGGCCCTGCAGACAGCCCAGGTCACTAGGCTATCAACAATCCTAGCCTTCTGGGAGGAAAACAGATTCTACATTTCTTCTGTTGAAGACCCAACCCTGCATGTTTGACATTCCTGGTTTCCTTAGTGCTTATCTCTCAGCACAAGGACCTTTGTGCTCCCAACATCCAGACAGTTGGGCCTCTGTGCCCTCATCTAGGCAGTTGGGGCTTGAGGGCTAGACAGAGGCCTCCCATTAGCTGCTGAGGGTGGTGGTGAGAGGCTCTCCGAAGATGCCAGTCACTGATCTTCAGAGCCTGTGAAAATGTTAGGTCATGTGATAAGGAAGAACTATGGTTGAGGTAGATCTATGTTGTTTACAGTTGACTTTAAGTTGGGTATATGGCCCAGGATTATCTGGGTGAACACAGTATAAACATGAGGGTCTTAAAGGGAGAGGTGGAAGAAAGTATTAATGTATAGTGACTTGGAAAAGACTTGGCTAGCCATTGCTGGGTTTAAAGTTGGAAGCGGGTTATGAGTCACAGGAGAACATCCCTAGGAAACTGAAGAAGATAGATTTTAAAGTCTCTTGAGTCTTCAGAGAAACATTTGTCATAGTCCATGGAGTACAGTGTCTGAGTTCTGGCTTCCTTAACTGTCAAATAATAGATATTTTGTGGATTTCAGGCATGGGATGCATTTTTATTTGTTATAGCAGTTGTAGGAAGCAATTCACACAGCCTTATTTATATCCCTTTATGACCATGTGGTCAGAGCCCATCTGAACTACCAGTCTTTATCTCCTTGGTCTTCTGTCCCATTAGAACCATTTTCTCCCTGTGTCCAAGTGTTCACACATTCTACTCCCTACCTTCCATACACACCCACCCACTAATTACTGTCCAATCCGTGGGATTCTCTGATTGGGAAAGAATATGTTCCTCTTGATGTAACGAATATAGGTAGACAGTATCCCTTTTCCCTGGGAACTGCTAGACCTGATCCTTCGATGAGCAGGTGTTAGGCGACTTCTGTCAAAACTGTTTGCATTTCTACAATGTCAGACTGACCCTGTAGTCATGAAGACAAACAAAGGGCTTACTTTATGAGCACGCAGGTTGGGAACTTGAGGGACATATGTGGTAGCAGTTTCAAAGAGGAATGCTGTAGGGAATGAAGAGAAAGAATGCCTGGATGCCTAGTAAGGGTAGGTGTGAGGCCTAAGACTGGGACTGGGGTGAAGCTTTTCAGATAAAGGGATGGTGTGAACTTAGGAAAGATGAGTTGAAAAGGGAGCCGAAGAATGAGAAGGGCTCTTCTGGGTAGAGAGCAGCTGCTTCAATCCTAATGCCATCACCAGAGAGGTCAGAGAGGGTAAGAGGATACATTTCATGCCAGACTGCAAGCTGTTTAGCATGATAATAGGTGCATCAGCTATCACAGAGAGAGAAGGGCAAACTAGGGTGGATCAGTAAGCAGAAGCCAACTGTCAAATCAATTGACAGGTCAGACTAAGTGGGTGTTAGTTCACAGGGAGCCACTCACCCATTTAAGGAAAGGAATGGTATTCATTTTAGGAAGGCCCCTTTGCTTGCTACAGGGAGGTTAGATGTGGAAAGATTGAAGTCAAAGGTTGAAAGGGAATACGTAAGAGCCTGTGGTTGCAGGGAATCATTAGAGCCTGAACTAAGGGCCTCACTGGTAACCTGGAGAGGGAGCAGTTGTCATGAGAAGAGCTTAGGAAGAAGAACCAGTGGAAAGGAGGATGGACAGATGAAGTGGGTGATCAGGTACCCTACTGTCTGAGATGGGACTTCTGGATGTATGAGGAAGTTCAGTTTAGGGTGGAGGCTGACGTGCTTACATAAGATGGGCATCAACCCCAGTGTCTTTGGGTTTTACTGCTGTGAACAGACACCATGACCAAGGCAACTCTTATAAGGACAACATTTAATTGGGGCTGACTTACAGGTTCAGAGGTTCAGCCTATTAACATCAAGGCAGGAACATGGCAACATCCAGGCAGGCATGGTGCAGGGGGAGCTGAGAGTTCTACATCTTCATCTGAAGGCTGCTAATGGAAAACTAGCTTCCAAGGAGCTAGAATGAGGGTCTCAAAGCTCACACCCACAGTGACACACCTACTCCAACAGGGCCACACCTTCCAATAGTGCCACTCCCTGGGCTGAGCATATACAAACCATCACACCCAGGCAAACAATTTAGGCTGGAGGTAATTCTGAAACAGTTTGTACAGGTAAAGGATGAGAATAAGGGCCAAACTGTAACTACACAGGGTGGGAAAAAATGACACAGGAAGTTTTAGGAGACTAAGTGACTCACGGGATCCAGTGTCTTTGCTTGGGCTCCTATAATAAATCTTCCCAGACTTAGAGCAAAAACAAGACTTTCTTCCATTTCTGGAAGTTGAGTGATTGAAGGCCAAGCCTTTAGGTGAGGACTCTGTCATCTTGCTTTGAGATGGCAGCTGTGTCCTGTTGTATCCACACCAGTGAGGAACAGGGCAAAAGGAAAGCACTGTCTGTTTCTTATTTTCCATTAGCAGCTGTACCTTCATGGCACAGCCATCCCCAAAAGGTCTCCCCTGCTAACACCATCAGGCTGGGGGTCAACACAGGTGTGTTTGAGAGGAGCATTCAGTCCACAGTATCTGGGAAGAGAAGGAAAGTGTTTGACAAGCAGACTTCAATAGCATGAAAAGCCACTGAGACACCCGGTAGGAGGAGAAGCATTTATATTGCATTTAAGTGACCTTATGAAGGAGTTAGACGGTAAATAAAAGGTGGAAAACCTCCATTGCTTCCAAGAAGCTGGGTGATGAGAAGCTGAAGGTTGAGGTGATGGCAAACTGTGAGTCAGTTGAACCCTCTTTGAGGAATGCAGGGAGAGAGGGAGAGTAAAGAAAGGGAGTTCTAGAAAGCAAATAAAGCAGATAAATCTGGTACGGGGAGTGAGTTTAGCTTTAGATGAAGAGGGCTTCCCTCTTGGCCAAGCAATGATACCACAAAGTTTATAAGTTGTGAGGTGGGGTTGGCTACAACGGCAGGAAAATTACCGTAGTCAATGTGGTATTTTTATATCTGTACAAACTGTTTCAAAATGGTCTCCAGCCTAAATTCTTGGCCTTTGCATAAGAATTGGAGATCATTCTTCATTGAGGACAGATGTGGAGGGAGGAGTTCTGGCAACGAAGGCAATTTCTAGGATTTAGGGATGGAGTGGAATAGGGAGAATAAGCTGGCGGCCACCAGGGTCTAGCATGTGAAGCACTTACAGCGTTAGGTTAGAGCCTTCACTGGGGGTTTGTTTTGCCCAAGCTAACAATAGGTCAAAGTTGTCTATGTACTGATATGTTCGTATCTTGTGTATCCATGGGAGTGGGGTGGGGGGTGGTCATGTACAACATGACTCCATTCCTTCCCTCATCCCAGAAGGCCTAGCACAATAAGGTCTTGGTTTCAATTCTTAGGTCCATAAACAAATAACAAATAGTGAGTAACAACACCCAACGCGTTGGCAGATAAGAGTCCAACTTTTGAATTGCTGTGTCGTCAAAGTCAAGATTGGGAGCCCCTTTTCAGTATGATGGAAGTCTCCCTTTGACTCCATATGGGGTTTGAATATGACAAGCTTCTCACGGGCTCACATGTTTGAACACTTGATACTTAGCCGACAGTGCTGTGTTAGAAGGCTGTGGAACCTTTGGGGCAGGTGTAATGGCTGAAGGAAGTAGACCGCTGTGTGCAGGACTTTGGTGGACCATGGCTTTCCTTGCTTTGTGATTCACTGCCAGGTGAACAAGCCACCCTGCAAGATCCCTCTGCTGCCCCACACAGTGGCTCGGCCATGGCGCTTTTGTGGTACCGTGTGACTTATTCAGAAAGCAAGAGAGCAGACATGTCTGTCTCCCGCAAGCTGCTTCTCTCAGGCATCCTGCCTCAGTGATGAGATAAACTGACAAAGACACTCACTGAATTCTCTGTCACTTCCTGTGAGGCATGTGATAAATCACCACAAACCGTCGGCTTAAAATAATAAAACCTTGTTCTCACAGAAACCCCAAACCGAGGTGTCAGCTGGGTGGTGCTTGCTCTCAAGGCTCCAGTGGGAATTCCTTCATTGCCTCTTCTAGCTTTCAGTGGCTGTGGGTGTCCCTGACTTGCACGGGATAACTCCAGTCTCTGCTCCAGGTCTGCACAGACATCTTCCCTGTGTTTCTGGCTTGTCCCTTTTCCATTTTTCCTCTGGATTTGTGTCCTTCCTCTTTCTGCTTCTTCTAAGGGGCTATGTCATTGAAAGCCAATCTGGATAATGCAGGATTTGCATATCTCAATATGCACTTCCAAAATCCCAGCCACAAATGATACCACACAGATCTGCATGAGTGTAGATTTTATGTCGGAGCTCCATTAGTCACTATAGGCTCCAACAGATTGAATCTTCTGACCTGTGAATTAGAGTCTCTTTCCAAACATATCCATAAACTTAAATACAATTTAAATGCATTTATATACCATAGTATTTTACTGTAGATATTTACTTTAGGATTCCTTATCCTTTCCTACAAAAGAGTACAGAGCACTCAGTACTCAGTAACTAGAATTGAGATTTGTGTGAGAATCTTCTAGATCAAATGCAAAAAAAAAAAGATACTATTATAAATTTTAGTAATTTAGCAACATCTGGCTTCATCCACAGCAGATGGTGGCTTTGGTGTGTTAACCTGAATTTAAGAAGTTTAAAGAGGGTCTGGAAAGATGGCTCAGTGGTTAAGAGTGACTTCTTCCGGAGGACCCAGGTTGAATTCCCAGCACCCACAGGGCCCTCACAAGGATCTGTAACCCCAGTTTCAGGGGATATGATGCCCTCTTCTGTCACTGCAGGCACACAGTGCACAGACATACATGCAGTCAAAACATAACACACCTGAAATAGAAATAAATAACTATTAAAAAAATGAAGAATTCTAAAGAAAAAAGAATTTAAGTGGCAGAAATACCCAAGGTTTCTTTTGCTTCCTTTATAGCCTAGGCTTAACTGTGACCTTCAGAGAACTTTCAAAAACTTTCCTTTGCCTTTGGAGACAGTGGTTGACAAGATGAATAAAAAGTTTCCAAATAATTATAAAAAGACCCACAAAGGCACGCCCAAAGCTTGGTATTGCTTTTCATCAGTATAACTGACCACAAATGGCTATGTATGCAGGCAGGTCAGTGACTGACATGAGCAAGTGAGGCCATTCCAGCAACATGAGCTGCTAAGTGTGGCCCACTGTCAACAATACTCTCGCAGCCTGGAGTGCTTCATTAAAGCAATGAGAAACCAGGAACATTTTACACACTATAATGACCAAAAATGTGCTTCATATGCCTTCCAGTGATAATTTTGTTTATGATACTCAAATATATCTATGTTTAGTCATTAATTATTACTTTTACTCTGGTCTTGAATTGAAAATGCTTAGAGAGGATTCCTAGTTGCAAGTTTTGCCATGCAAAATACAAATTAGATTTTAAACAAGAACCCCAGAAATTTCTCCTCACACCTCAGTCTCTGCTACTGATGTCGCCTCTTGTGAATGTTAGGGTTCTCAAATTAACACGTTAGAGCAGGAGAAAGACTAGCACAGTTGTCAGGATCTGAAGACTTAGTTTAGATTCTTTGGGTCACACAAGATTTAGTTAATTTATATAGACCCCAAGATGATCTTCGTGTGTGTGTGTGTGTGTGTGTGTGTGTGTGTGTGTGTGTGTTGTGTGTGTTTTGGATAGGTTGGCTGACCAGTGAGCCCCAGGGATTCTCCCATTTCTGCCCCCCCAGCACTAGCGTATGCAAACACACAGCACTATGTGTTGCTTTCTACATGGGTGCAGGGGTTGAGTGCACGCATGGGAAGTGAGTAGTTTCCCAGAGCCCAGGATGTTTTCATTTATGTGCAGAATGAAGACTCTGGGCCTGAAGCCAGACTACTGACTCGTTTATCTAACATACACATTTGTGGCATCTATGTGTGCTAGCTGGTCATTAGCAGAGGCAGGAGGTGGGGGTGGGGTGGGGTGGGCCTGCATCCTTTGTGGGACTTTCACCAAGCCTACCGATTCTATCCGCCTCAACCATTCTTTCTCTTGTCAGCTGCCATCACCCCAGACAAAACTGGGTGCCTCCAGGGCCTCCTGGTCTCTGTGGTCTCCTCTCCCTCAGCTATGAAGCGTCATCAAGATCTCCTTTCATCATTTCCTCCTCCAGTCCTGATGCTTCCTGTGGCTCCTGAGTGACATCACAGCTCTTAGGTCAAGCTCTTCCGTGACCTCCCTTGATTATCTAACTTTATCTCTACCTCCCCACATGAATCCTACCTTCTGTGGTTCCCATCTCCTCATTCTTTGTCAAACACACTCCATTCTCTCTTTCCCAGGTCCCTCCTCAATGTGGGAGGGCTCAGTCCAGTGTGGGCAATGCTACTCTAGACAGGTGGTCCTGGGTTATATAAGAAATAGAGATGAGAGAGAGAGAGAGAGAGAGAGAGAGAGAGAGAGAGAGAGAGAGAGAGAGAGAGAGAGAGCCAATAAGCGCAGTCTTCCATGCCTTCTGCTTCAGTGCTTCAGTTCCTGCTTCTACTCTGGCCCAGGCTTCCGTCTATGAGTGTGGCCTGCCAGCTGTGAGATGGAAATCAATCCTCTCTTTCCCAGGTTGCTTTGGTCATTGTGCTATCACAGCATTAGAAAGCAGAATAGTGGTGTATTTTGCTACATCATATTATGTCTTCCCTTGTTAAAAATATAGGTCTCACTGTGTAGCCCTGACTGACCAGGAACCTACTATGTAGACTGGCCTAGCCTTGAACTCACAGAGCTCCACCTGCCTCTACTCCTAAGTGCTGGGATTAAAGGTATGTGCCTTTGTGCCTGGCCCACATTTGGGAGCTTTTAATGCAAAGATCTTGTGCTGGCCCTAGTCACAATCACAATCACACACACAAGAGTGAAATTTGAGAATGAATTCCTAGGTCTGTGTTGTCAGTAAGGCCCCTCGCCTTTTCTGGCTATGTGACCACAGATAACGTACTTACCCTCTCTGAACGTCCATCTCATTATTTTCAAACCTGGGACATTAATATTGGGTGGCTGAGTTACTCGCTATTCAATATGAGGTCACGTTGTTACAGCTCAGATGAGCAGGGTGCTTAAAATAGACCATGGCATGTAGTAAGAGCTCAGGAAGTGTTTGCTACAGTTATTTCATTAGAGGCCTGTGTAAATTAAATGCAAGCCCTAGGTGTAGTACCTGGCCTGGAACAAGCAGTCAGTGAGTATTAGCTAGTGCTATTCTTTTATTTAACATAAAGAGGCCTGTTAGAAAAGAAAACAGTTATGATTATTTTACTGTCAAAAATATTCAAAATGTATGTACTAGAATTATAATGATATACTTTGCATATATATGTGTTCAAGTGTATTCATTTTCATGTGTGTGAACATGTGTATGCATATGTGTGTGGAGACCAGAGGACAACCAGCCTCAGGGGTTGTTCCTTGGGCACAATTCATCCATCTTCAGCTTTTGTGTGTATGTGTTCATTGTGTGCATTCATGTAGAGGCCTGCAGATAACCACGGTGTCATTCTCAGGTGCCCTCTGCAGTTTTGTTTGACACAGGGTTTCCTCACTGGTGCAGGAAGGGCTTAGTCAGGAATAATACACCTGGGGATGGAGAGACGCCTCAGTGGTTAAGAGTGCCTGCTGCTCATACAGGGGACCTAGGTTCAGCACCCAGCACCCACATGGTGGCTCACAACAGTCTGTAACTACATTCTCAGGGTCTCCGATGCCCTTTTCTGTCCTCCTTGGGCATCATGTATGTTCATGGTACACATATATAGTACAGGCATACATATCCATACTCTTGAAAGGAAAAGAAATACATCTTTTAAGAAAAGGTTTGATCAGTGGCTGATGAGCTTCCAGTGCCCCACCGGTCTCTCTCAGTATCACTTGAGACTACAAGAAAGCTCTACTGTTCCCGGATTTGTTTAAAAATTTGAGCTCTGGGAATCCACATTCCGTTCTTCACACCTCAGGGGCAGGCACTCTGCTGACTCAGCAACTCCTCAGTCCTGGTTTTTGAGACAGGATCTCTCATTGGCCTTCAGTTCACCAGTTAGCCAGTGCACCCCAAGGACATACCTGTTTCTGCCTTCCCAGTGCTGGGATTACTAGCATGTGTCACTACTATTAACTTTTTTTTTAATGTGGTTTCTGGGGAGTGAACATGGGTCTTCACACTTACAGGGCGAGCACTATATGAATGGAATTGTCTCACCAGCCCCGTGGTTTCTGTTTTGTTTTGTTTTTGTTTAAGATGATAACTTGAGGTTTAAAGAGATAAAGGTCACACAGCTAGATACATCCAAACAAGCTAAAACACCCAGAAAGGCCACAGAAGCTCTTTTTTTACACTGTCTACACTGGGCTCCTGGTCCTGGGTCAGGCAGTGTGGTTAAGTTTGACCTAACACTGACAACAAGCATGCGGTTTGGGTCCACAGCATCTCCATCCGATCCTTGCTTTACTTCTTACCTGAGGAGGATATTTAATCCTGCAGAGGTTGCATTTCCTTATCTGTGGGATGGAGACAGTGATGCCTCCCTTGTGGGCTGTGGGAGGAATTAGAGAAGTAACCCATATCACACCCCCTGCAACGCCTGGACTTTAGAGGGTGTTCAGTATACTTTAAACTCCATTTGATAATTTGAGCAAAACTCCATCTAGCCCCTTTAATTAGCCTGTGATATCAACTAAAATACAACATGACGCTGGGAGGCAGCCAATAAGACTGTACATTCCTTTGCCCGGACTTTTCGTTATAAATAGACAGACACGGATGGTATTCACAACATTCGAACACCTGGCCCAACTTGCTTATTCATAGCCACTGATCATGTTGTATTTCTCATTGGTTAGAATTCTTCAACAAGTTGTGGCATGTCCTGGCAGGGTAAGTCTTTTGCTAAGCAGGTGGGGGTGGGCCAAAGAAAATGAGGTTATAAACAGTCTGTATTGGGAATGCTCATCAGGACATGTGAGGTGCCGAGAATGCTGGCCCTTTGAGCAAGAGCTTGGCTGAGACTTTTGAAGGTCACGTCCCTCTCCCTTTGATGTACACACCACAGGAATTTTCCAAAGATTGTTTTATTTTAGTCTTTGGACAGAATTGGTGGTGTCACAATCTGTGGTTGAAAATAGCATGAATAATTAGGTTACAAGCGAGTGAATGTCCTGAGATGTTAATAATATTACCAGGAATTCATAGAGGAATTTCCTCCCCAAATTCAAAGTAGGCACAACTGACATTATACGGTTTAAGCTAGTGAGAGAAAACACCAGTGTCCGCCCTCCGGCAGTGCCCGAGTCAGCTGAACAGGGGCTACAATTTCCTTCCCTTCCTTTCTAAAAAATTAATAGAGACGTGTTACCTTACAGAGTGTATGATCCCCTTCGACTTCGCTGCTTCCTCCTGAAGGACAATAGCTAGCCTGGTTTCTCTGTGCTTTCCCGTTCCTTTTCTCATTTCAAAGACACCTGATAGTGATAGATGTCACTCCCATTTTATGGGGTTAATTTAGGAATAAAATTAGTTCCTAGATACGTGTTACTTAGTGTCTTAGTTACGGTTTCTATGGCTGTGATCAAACACCATGACCAAAAGCAGCCTGGAGAGGAAAGGGTTTATTTCACTTATATTTCCAGGGACCAGCCCTTTGATGAGGGAGGTCAGGGCAGGGACACACAGGCAGGAGCTGATGCAGAAGTCATGGAGGAATGCGGCTTACTGGCTTGCTCTCCTCTTGTTTTTCACATAAGTCAGGACCACCAGCCCAGGGGGAGAGCTCCACCCATAGTGAGCTGTGTCCTCCCATATTAATCACCAATCAAGAAAATGGCCTAGAGACTTACCCACAGGCTGCTCTCCCAGAAGCATCTTAGTTGATGTTCCCCCTTTCTAGATGCCTCCATCTTGTGTCACGTTGACATAAAATGATTAACCACCATACTTAGTAACAGGATCAGTATATTTGAAATATTTTACACCTATAATGAATGGAATCAACCTTTAAGAGCAAAACTCTCATCAAGAGTGTGATGTATGTCTTTAATCCTGGCACTTGGGAGGCAGAGGCAGGCAGATCTCTGTGAGTTCAAAGCCCACTGGGTCTATGCAGGGAATTCTAGGCCAGTCAGAGCTACTTAGTGAGACCTTGCATCAAAAATAAGTAAATAAAAAGAAAAGTATAAGACTCTCGAAATAGCTACATGACAGAACACCAGAGAGATGAGACTCAAGTAGAGCCCTGATGTTGGAAGGTCAGAGTTTGGATCTCCCAATGTCTCTTATTATCCCTGTCACCTGATTTGTCTAAGCCTCATCTACTTGACAGGATTACACGAAACAATGGAGGTCAGAGGCTATCACAGTGTCTGGCATGAATCCCTCTCAGTCAGTGTCAGCTACTTTTGTTGGTGTTAATACCAATATTTCGAAGGTTGTGAGTGTATTAGTTACTTTCTCACTGCTGTGACAAGATATCTGATGACCATAAGCAGCTTGAGAAAATGAAGGTTTCTTTTGGCTCACAATCATAGGGGGACAAATGGATCCATCATGTCTGGAGAGGTCACTGTTTATCTTCGGTGGGGAAGCAGAGACAGACTAAAGCTGGCTTCTTCCTTTTTCTGTCTGGGTGGGTCTTCCCTGCCTCAGTTAAGCCTCTGGAAACACCCCCTCAGACACACACAGAGGGGTGTCTCCAGATGATTCTAAACCCACTCAAACTGACAGTGAAGTGCAATCGAAGCAAGGTTGGGCTCTCCAAGACAGAAGCAATGAGTCATTTAAACTTAGAAAGTCTAAGAATATCCAACAGGGGAAACCTGCCTCTGTTAAAAGACAGAACAAGGGGCTGGGGATTTAGCTCAGTGGTAGAGCGCTTACCTAGGAAGCACAAGGCCCTGGGTTCGGTCCCCAGCTCCGAAAAAAAGAACCAAAAAAAAAAAAAAGACAGAACAAACAAACAAATGAACAAACAAACAGACAAACAAACAAAAGGACAGACAGTGGTTTGATGGAACTCATGTGATGGGAATGACCTGGACATCCACAAAGGAATGAGAATCTCTGGCTATAATAGCTTCTCTGTCATCTCCGTGTTGCCCAACATGATGAATCCATTTGTCCCCCTCAGATTGTGAGCCAAAAATAAACCTTGTTTTCTCTAGTTGCTTATTGTCACCAGTTATCTTGTCATAGCAGTGAGAAAGTAACTAATATGTTGTGGTAAAACTAAAATAATGGCGGAACTGGTTCCCGTGAGTACCCTGTGGTCTGGTTCCCTCTAGTTCCGGCCATTGGAAATAGCACTAATTTCTCTTAGTAGCTGCACACTGCCACTGCTCTGTTTACATTCCCAACATCCGCCCCCAATAGTTATGGTATAAACGCCCAATGAACAGTTAAAATCAAGACTCAACAAACTATAACCCAACAATCAGATTAATATGTTAATTTCACAATCCACAGTACATCCGCAAAATAAACCTACAACCAACTACCCACCTAGATAAGATATGTTTGCCCACAGAAATCCATCCCAACTGGCAATTGGGACCACCCGGATCTGGGTCGTCTTTCTCCATCTCCGTCTTGATTCTCCTTCCTTTTCCTTCTTGCCTGCCTTACAAAAACTTTGTCCCCACCTTTTTTCTTTTCTTTTTTTTTTTTTTTTTTTGCTGTCAAATCATGGCCTTGACCTAACTGGTGCCAGCCCTCACCTGCATGTTGATATCAACCTATACTAACACATTCACAGACCTTCATGATATTGATATTAACACCAACAAAAGTGATTTGACTGGAACCCTTTGAGAAACAGCACGATTAAGAGAAGCTAAGGTTAGATTTGTTCAAGGTAGATCTGCTCCTTCTAAATGGCCTTGGTGTTTATGTTCAGACCATTGACCTGTCCATCTATCTACTTATTTATCCATCAGTCTGTCTGTCCACCTAAACACTTTGATCACCTATTGTATTTCAGAAAGTAAGCATTTGTTAAGTCTACACAGATGAACAAAATTAAGATCCAGCTCTTAAGACATTTTCAGGCTAGAAAGCTAGATGTGGAAGCCAACAGTCTTTAAAATAGCAGAGTTGCCGAGGGGTTTCAGGAAAGCAATGCTTAGGCTTCACTTTTATGAATTGTAGGTGGTTTGTGAGTGTGGGCACACAAGTAGAGCACTTTGAGAAACAACACAAGCATGACGCTTTGAGTATTGAATGGGACACTCTAACTTCAGAGGGGAACGAGGAAAACTGTACCTTGCCCTCAAGAGTATACAGAAAGTGCTCCAGAGCGTCTCAGTGCACTCTTTCAATGTGCTGTTCTGTCAATAAGGGTTGAAGAGCATGGGGAAGGCCTTGTGGGGATTCGGCCTTCTGATGTGTGCAGCACTGGGGTTTGGGGAGGGTGATGTGCAGTGGGACACAAGCACAGAGCTGAGAGCTAGGAGCTTGCAGTGAGGAGAAGAGGAAGCAATGAGAAGGAGAGGGGGCAGTGAGGAGGAGAGGGGGCAGTTAGGAGGAGAGGGGGCAGTGAGGAGGAGAGGGGGCAGGGAGGAGGAGAGGGGGCAGTGAGGAGGAGGGGGCAGTGAGGAGGAGGGGGCAGTGAGAAGGAGGGGCAGTGAGGAGGAGGGGGGCAGTGAGGAGGAGAGGGGCAGTGAGGAGGAGGGGGGCAGTGAGGAGGAGAGGGGGCAGGGAGGAGGAGAGGGGGCAGGGAGGAGGAGAGGGGGCAGGGAGGAGGAGAGGGGGCAGTGAGGAGGAGGGGGCAGTGAGGAGGAGAGGGGACAATGAGAAGGAGGGGGCAATGAGGAGGAGGGGGGCAGTGAGGAGGAGAGGGGGCAGTGAGGAGGAGAGGGGGCAGTGAGGAGGAGAGGGGGCAGTGAGGAGGAGAGGGGACAATGAGAAGGAGGGGGCAGTGAGGAGGAGGGGGGCAGTGAGGAGGAGAGGGGGCAGTGAGGAGGAGGGGGGCAGTGAGGAGGAGAAGGGGGCAGGGAGGAGGAGAGGGGGCAGTGAGGAGGAGGGGGCAGTGAGGAGGAGGGGGCAGGGAGGAGGAGAGGGGGCAGGGAGGAGGAGAGGGGGGCAGGGAGGAGGAGAGGGGGCAGTGAGGAGGAGAGGGGGCAGTGAGGAGGAGGGGGGCAGGGAGGAGGAGAGGGGACAGGGAGGAGGAGAGGAGGGCACACTCCTGGCCATAGGGAAAGTCTTGTGCTAAAGGCAGGAAAAGCAGCTGTCTTTGCCTTTCTCTGCCTCTAAATAAGGAAACCCACAACCCCAGATAGGAAGACAGTACTTCTGAAAAGGCTGGTTGATTGAGAGCCTTTCCCTGGAAAGAGGTTTGAAGGAACCAGGAAACCAAAATCTCTGAGATAAACCAACCTTTAGGCCTCAGCTGGTGGATTGTAAGTGCCTGAGAGTCACATTAATTCTTGTGTAAAGACATAACCTTTGTGGATTTAAAAATAAGTCAAGGGGCTTCCGAGATGGCTCTTCAGTCAAGAGCATGTATCTGCTCCTCCAGAGGAACCAGAGTTTGAGTCCCGGCTCCTCCACCTGGTGGCTGACAGTTACCCTCAAGTCATCTCCAGGGAATCCGATGCCCCTGGCCTCCTTGGTCACCTGTTTGACTTGCACGTACCCACAGTCCCACACACTCATAATAGGATTTAAAACTAAATTTAAAGTAAACCTCAAAGGTGTATGTCTCTCTTGCAGGTGTGTGGATAGTGGCGTCCTTGTGAGCTGTGGTAGAAGCAGACATGGGAAGGCATCTTTCTGGACCTTTTCTCTAACCGGATAGTCAGCTGATAGGCTGCTACACTGATGTAAATGTCTCCAGCCTTCTGAGGCGTGTGCGCTGAGCAAACAGGAGCTTTCTTTTAGATAGGCAAATTAGTTTCAGGGAAGCAGGTCCTATGTGCTTTAACAGTAACAGAGGAAAGAACAGGAGCTTAGATTTAGAAGAGTCTGATAGTGTTTCTCATAATGTCTGGGAAAACAGGATCTGTTTTCAGGGGTCACATGCTCTCCCCTGCCCCCCACAGTTAGAGCTTCCATGGAGGATGCTGAGATATAGCTCCCCGACGAGTCACTATTGGGGTGTACCATAGAGAGCATTTTTGAGTGTTTCTGATTTGCCATTTGCCTGCCTTGTCTCTTTTGCTCTCCACAAAAGCCCTTGTGATAACCATCCCACTTTTACAGACAAGAAAACCCAAGCTGAGACAGGGTTGGTAACTCACATTGACTGAGTTGTGGATTGAGTGTCCGCTGCCAAGATGCTCTGGTACAGTGTGCTATGACAAAGGTGGACTTGGTTGAGACCACTGTGTGGTTGGGGTTGAGTGAGTTCAGAGGGAGGGATGGTGACATTATTAGTGCCTGAGGTACTTAAAGACTTGTAATCATTAAGCATAGACTCCAAGACAAGGAATTAGGGTTTTCTGTGACTTTAGCTGGAGGGCTGTCTGTGACCAGCAGTGGTGGCCAGTGTGGAGCTAGTTATACAAGGCAGGATGACATTGTTGAGATCCTTCATGAGCCAGCACAGGGGACACCTGATTCATGACATCTCATGTACCCACATTTGAAAGTGCACATTTACTTCAATGCTTTAATCACTGAATCGAAAGATAAGCAGTTACGACACATTGTACATTCTCCATGGGAACTCGGCTCCAGGAACTCAAGGAGGCTAGTCCCCTCTCTCTGTATGGTCTGAACTTGTCACAGTAGCCACAAAAAGTACTTGCTTCTTATCACTTCTTTTTGTGTTTATGCCTTTTAGTCAAATAAAATTTAGCACTTAATTTAATACAGTTCCTTCTCCTTAAACTAAAAGTTATCATAGTTGCCTTCATTGGCACCAAGTATATGGTGTCTTGGTTTGCTTTCTGTTGATGTGGTAAACACCATAAAAGCATCTTGGGGGTGGAAATGGTTTACTTAGCTTACAGGCAACAGTCCTTCATTAAGGAAGACAGGGCAAGAACTCAAGAAAGAAACCCAGCGTCAGAGCTGAAGTCAAGGCCATAGAGGAATATTGTTTTCTGGCTTGTTTAACTTGCCATCTTTTATAACCAGGACCACCTGGCCAGGGGTGACATCACCCATGTGGGCTGGGCCCCCCACATCAATCATTAATGAAGAAAATGTACCACAGATGTGCCCACAGGCCAGTCTAGAGTAAGCAATTTCTCACTGAGACTTCCTCTTCCCAGATAACAAGAACTATCACTTCATATTGTATCACATACACGTATGATAGTACATATCACAAACACATGTACACACACATACACACATGTACACACATGTACACACATGTACACACATGTACACACATGTACACACATGTATACACACACGTACACACATACACACACATGTACACACATACACACATGTACACACATGTATACACATGTACACACATGTATACACACATGTACACACATGTACACATGCACACATGTACACACACATACACACATGTACACACATGTACACACATGTATACACACACGTACACATGTACACACATACACACATGTACACACATGTATACACACAGGTACACACATGTATACACACACGCACACACATGTACACACATGTACACACACGTACACACATGTACACACACGTACACACACGTACACATGTACACACATACACACATGTACACACATGTATACACACACGTACACACATGTATACACACACGTACACACATACACACGCACACACATGTACACACATACACACATGTACACACACACACACACACACACACACACACACACACACACACACACACACATTCTTGCCAGCCTGATTCCAAGTCAGCGACTGAGCAGGAGATAGAGAAGTTTAAAGCTGGATCCTGTGTCTATGTGTGAATGTGAATGCACACTGCTGTGGAGGGTGGGTGGGGGCAGCTTTTGGGAACCCAGTCTCTCCATCTTGGTGAATTAGGGCCCCTTCTTGCTCCTGCACGTTGTACTCCAGGATAGTTGGCCTGTGAACTTCCAGACAATTCTCCTGTCTGCACTTCCCATTTCTTCACATGAGGGCCGAGGTTACAGATGCAAGCTACTGAATCCTGCTTATGTGGGCTCTGGGGATCGAACTTGGGTGAGCAGGCTTGGCTAGGTAGTGATTTTATCCACAGAACCATCTCCCAGGCCTAAGTGTTTGAATTCTGATGGACGAGAGAAGCAGAACCCCGCTGGCTGAGATTAATCACTATTTTAAAGGTTAATATCAATCGAGCAAAATTGAGTTAATTGAAGCACTTTGTGTGGACACTTGTGAAATTTTACTGGTAAAATCATTGCCATGTTTACAGGTCTGAGCCCCTGACCTTACAGGTCTGAGACCCTGAGGCCTGGACACACAGCAGGGGGATTAGTAACTATTGCTTCAAAAAAGGTCAAAACGCTTAGTCGATGTAACTAGCCTCCTTTAAAATTTAATGCACTTCCGAATAGACCAGATGAAGGACTAAATAACACACAATAAAAACAGAAATTAAAAACAGTCTATCCTCCGCACTCATGAATTCACAGCATAGGAACTGTACAAGATGAGGTCAGTCTATATTTTAGCCAGAAGTGAGGAGGGGCTCCACGAGCCTCCACTCCACCATGATTTGAGAACTATTGGTAGGTGATGGTATCCCAGGAAGGGAGTGTCGGTTTTCTCTCAGAGCGTGGCTCCTGGTAGATCAACCATGTTCCATTGGATGGTTGGAGGGTCTCGTACCCATAATTACATGGGCAGCACATTATTTTTTTGGTTGTTGTTTTGTTTGTTTTTGAGATGGGGTTTCTTTGTGTAGCCTTGGCTGTCCTGGAACTCTGTAGACCAGGCTGGCCCCAAACTCACAGAGATCTGCCTCTGCTTCCCATGTGCTGGGATTCAAAGTATGCACCACCACCACCCTACTAGTATAGCACAAATTAAAAAAAAGAAAGGTTGGGAGAAGGTTGGGAGAAGGTTGGGGGTGATTCTAGGAGTTAAGGGGAATGCTAAGGAGTAAATAGGACTAAATACATTGAATGAATGCATAGAATTCTCAGACTTGGGGTTGGGGATTTAGCTCAGTGGTAGAGCGCTTGCCTAGGAAGCGCAAGGCCCTGGGTTCGGTCCCCAGCTCCGAAAAAAAAAGAACCAAAAAAAAAAAAAAAGAATTCTCAGACTTAATAACATATATTTAAAAATTGGCCCATGATATGCAGGAGCAAATGATACAGAGTTGCCCAGGGACGCCATTTAATGACTTCAGGTTTAGGGAAGAGATAAGTCATAGGTAGCTCATGGTAACAGACCTCTGACAGCACGTTCACACATATGCTACCATTTGTTCCTTTACTCAGGTAAATGTCTTAAAATTGGCATTTTAATAAGACAACTGATGCTCACAGAGGCAAGACTATTAACTGACAAGCATAGCATTTCAACCCTTGAGTTGCTGACCCCAAGGCTAACACTGTTATTTGTAAGTGCACTCTCTCTCTCTTAGACTTTGCCAGGGCGATGCCTGGAGTCATGCCGGCTTATCGCCGCCAGAGAGCCTCAAAGGCACAATCCAGAATTATGAATGACGAGGATTGGTGACTGTCATCTGGAGGTGACTGGAGCCATTTCCCTGGCCAGTGTCAGCCCCTGGCAACTACCTCCCAGACACAGGTGCTAGGGTTGACACCCCGGACTCAGCCAGATACCATGGACAGAGAAACTCTTGGCTCTCCACAGGTGGAATCCAGTGAGGGCCCACGCTTCTGAGGAGGGACTCAGCCAACCATCTCTTTGCCTGTGTGTTGCTGCTGTCTTCCAACTCAGATGTACTAAATCGTTGGCAGTTGTGCTTCATGGTCCCTGCCATTTCTTCATTCAGGAGAGAATTTCACAAGCTTCAGTTAGAGGCAGAATCAACACGTCTCAAAATGAAAGCTTCCTCTGGACACTACTGGCGGGTCTGTTTACATTCGCATACATTAAGCAGCCACGGCAAACAGTTCTTGATGCTCTTCCTTGTGCTTTCTTCTACTCGATCCCCCATCATACCCTCAAACTCACTCCCTTTCTGCTTCCTCTCGATCCACACTGCAGCCCTCACAGCCTCTGAGAGAACTGCTGTTGAGTGATTTTATCAGCCCCCTCACACAGGTGCCTGTACCGAGTGGATTCTTTCATGGTTTCTTGGGTCAAGATGTGCCGGAAATGCTAAATATACCACGAGGGGATTTGCCTGGGCTTCTTGTGTCCACGCTTCCAGCCAACATTCCCGGATTCCCGTGGATCACGCTCCAACCCAGGCCAGAATACAAATCATGCTGCCATGTTCTTCAAGAGGTGTCAGCATTCATGAAAACTGAATATGAGTGAGCTTCTCTTATTTTTATAATTTCATTTAAATAATATAGTTTATTATCATAAATTTACATGTTATTCTATTGCAAATTAAGCCATACCAGGCTTAGCTCCAAGCACAAAGTTTACCCCTTATGAATATTATTTTCACAGAGGCTCTTAGGAAGGACATAGATTATATTTAAATATTTTAAGAACTAGTTTATTTTCAGAGGCTTCAGAGACGTCGGGAGTGTGATTATTTGTCCTGCTCCCAAGATCCTACAAAAAATAAAAAAATAAAAAAGCGGGCACAGCTGGGCTGGTTGGGATAGTGTAGCTCGTTTGCTTCACAGACATATGTGTGCTGAGTGTTTCTCCGCTGCGTCTTCCGTGTGCTAGAGTTACAGGAACTTAGCAAAGCCTGGATGTAGAACCTGTCACGTGATAGCACAGACGAGAATGGTGACAACTGTTCAGACACATGACCCCCAAACCAAAAGACCCAAGGAAGAATGAAATTGACTTGACACTTCAAGCAGAGCAGAATCCTCTCCGCTCCTGGCTACTCTGAGAGCAATTGCTTTGGCCACCAACCTGGAGCCACCTTCCCCCATATGCAGAACTGGGGCTCTTGCAGTTGCCACTACTCAGAGGGCCACCAGAGGGCGCTTTCCTCCTTTCGGGTTCTGCCTTACTAAACACGACTCCTTTTGATGGCTAGCACTGAGTTTCTCAGGAGCTGGGGGATTCAGAGGATGCAGCTGCGGCAGACAGCTTGGGTTCTGGGCAAGGGGAAATGTCAGTAAATTTACGTGTGTTTCTGTGTATATTTCTTCACTTCTGTCTCCTCTGGTGAACTGCGCGCTTAAGTACCAGATCTTGTCTGTGTATATCCCTGTCATCTGTGGCTAGCTTGGAGTCTGATATTTAAGAGGTCTTAATAAATACTACGGAGTGTGAAGAACTGATCTTGACTCAGGTTTTAGTTTTCTGCCTCTGAGGTCAGCCTGACCTGGGATCCTTATTCAAGAGGTCTGGCATGGGGGTGCAAACGCATCCTTGGAAGGCTCTGTGCTCCTAGCTAGCTGTTCCTGCCCCACGGGTGGGCCTCCTTGGCTTGGTGCCCTAGCTATGGGCTGCTGACTATGAGAAACGAATCCCTGATCCTTGGGTTTGCCACTTAGTCCCTTTAGTGTGACCTAGTCTGCCCTCCCACCCTGCCTTTCCATTCCTCTTCCCATGAGCACACTTTCCTGCCAGAGATGACATCACCTGCCAGTTGTGGGAGACCAGCTGGGAAGACCAGGGGCTCTTGGCACCACCCACAGGGGCAGCTGTTTCTGCAGGCTGGAACTTACCAGCTCCTGTTCTGCTTTAACCAACACTGAGACTACATGGGTGCTAGAACAGAGGGCACCCCAAAGTTAAGGGGGTATTTTCTCTTATAACAAAGGCTTATAATTTTGTTCCCTCAGAGTCCCATTGTCCAAGGTTTTGAAGGGGAAATGTGTATATATACAAAGGCCGAGGAGAGTAACTGTGGATGGGGGTGGGGAAGATTCCTCACATTATGTGTGTTGGCACTGCATGAGAAATGCAGAGAGTTTCAGCCTCCTGGGTCAGGTGGTGCTGCATAAATCCCAGTGTGAGCCTCACTGATGTGTATGGGCAAGCCAGCTAACACTCTGAACCTCAAACACCTCATTGATCAAACTGGACAGTAATATCCCTGTACAGGTTATAAGCAGACCTGCTGTCAATGTCAGTCACTCTAAGTCATAGCACGTGAGGCTTGCTCTTGGAACTGTTATAGAATGCTGCTTTCGTTATTCCTGTGTCCTCTCTTCATTTGCCCATCGTACCGGAAAGCAGTCATTTTTCTCTCCTGCACTTTCACCTCATGGACCTGGTGATTTACACAAGTGACTGTTTTCTCTTCTTTAAAGCAGCTGCTAGGAAGCCCAGAGCCAAACGTGTGGTCCGTCAGCATCGACTGTGCACGTCACTGGAAGATGTTTTTGACCACATGTGCGACTCTGTTTACATGCCTGCCATTTCAGAAACCGCCTCTCGTTTTCCATGATGCTACTGTGTGTTATTATTCTACAGATCTTAATCTTTCTGAAGTGAGACAGAGTGAGATAAAAATGCGTTTGTTACTAAGTATGTGAACACCCAGATTTAAAGCATTTTTTCACTATGTCTGGGGAATAGTAAGCTCATAACATGCGAGTTAGTTTTATGGAGTCCTTGTAAATGAGTGTAATTACCCTCTGCGAATCTGAGTTGGCTCTTGTGGATTATATTAGAAGGGTGTGGTAAAGTGGTTCACATCAATAGACAGGTTTCCCAAGCTGGAAAGGTGTCATTGCCTTAGCTAGTGGTAGGTATAATTCTAAACACACTGACAGCTCGAATTGTCCAATCACTGCAGAGAATGCCTTGTAGACGAGCCCAGCCTAGAACAAAAATAACCCCAAAGTTATTTCAACCTATATGAGTTTCTCAAAGTGCATTAAAGGGGGATTTATTCTTTGCCAGTCATACATCATAAAATGATGTTTCTTCCCTTTCACTCACCATTTCCCAACTCTTTTGCTGCCAACCAGACTCATCCCCCACCCCCATTCCCTGCTTAGTGAGGTAGGCCACCAGGCTCTGTGATTAGACTCTGTCTGCTTTCTCACGCCTCCCTGGGTTTCTTTCTCACTCCCATCCACTGATTCCATGTCAGACAAGATTTATGAAGTGAGCTGACAAAGACAATTCCTCTTCGGAGGGGCTGCAGGACCTTCATGTGTTAATAAATCTCCGTCTTCTAGGAAATGAGAGCTGATTAATATGAGGTGGAAGAGAATCTGGGGCATAGCGTTACCTCCAAGCATGTTCAGTCTGTGGGATCTGGAGGAAGCCATCAAAGCAAAGGTTACAGAACTTCACTCTTGCCCTTCTCTCCCGCCGTCCTCTCCAGCTTCCTTCGCTCTAAGATGGGGACTTCACCATGTCTGTCATCTGGAAGTAGAGACACAATGCCCCTGTATTAGATGAGGCTGGAGGTATTGGGGCCAAATCAGGGGACCAGGGGTGTCAACAAAAGATCCATTTGGTTTCAAAATGCAGCGAAGTGACATTCCACAGCCTCAGCTGTGTGCTCACCTGGCCGGGGTGTCTGTCCTTCAGCTTTCCTGCAAACCTGGGGGAGGCCAAGGTCATTTCTTAGCCAGGCAACACTGGGAGAGAGTGACAGGGAAGGTAGCCCTCCTCTGCCAGCCAGCCTTCAGAGGACAGAGAAACTGGCATCAGCCTATCAGCAGAGACCTTTCCAGGACTGGAGGCTTAAGACAGGCAGCTTCACAGAGGGATTCTATAACGTTGTGAACTCTGTAGGCTTAGTAGTTTGTGTGTGTAAAACCTTACAGACCAGACAGGAAAGTTACAACTGCTCCACTTGGTGAGTTTGCTGGTAAGTGGTAGACCAGGCTGGCCCCAGACTCACAGAGAACCTCCAGCCCCTGCCTGCCCAATGCTGGGTTTACAGGTTGTACCACAGCTGCAGGATGGAGAGCCCTTCTTTACAGACCTCCTTATCTGGTTCTTAGGCCATAGTTTGAAACTAGAAGCTCAGAATGTTTGCATGTTTCCATTTTAATATTGACTATAGCTTTCTGTGGCACATGTCCTGACAAATGGAATCTCTTCATTTCACTGAGTAGTTTAAGAAGATAAAAACCTCAAAAGCAAAAATAAATTGGGAAATACAAAGATCCATTTGGTTTCTAAGGATGGCGTGGGAATGGCCACGTTGGCTGTCTCTGCTCTGGTGGAGTGAGGAGGATGGAGAAGACCCAGATGTGTTATACGCAGTTTCCTAACGGCAACAGAGGCATTCATTTATCAGCTAGTTATTTTCTTGCTCCAAGAAATCCAGTAAATAGTATGTCAGGTTACTGGAAAGCCATGACTATACATGTCATATCAATGTTGGCGGCCCCAGTTAATCTGCAGTATAAACATCACATTTGAAGAGGACCGGATACAAGGATAAACTGGATCGGGAGAAGGACACACAAGTATTGGCCTAGAACAAGAGCTAACATGGCCATTGAACTTAGAGGTTCACCCTCATCAGACTTTAATTCTTTTCTTTGGTGAATACTCATGGAATGTAACTGTGTGAATTGTGCTAAGTACCAAGGACATTGCGATGTTAAGATGTTGGTCTCTGTCCCAAGGAACACATGTGCAAAAAGGACAACAGAGCACATTGTATTCAATGTTATGACTGGAATATAAACAGATGCTGTGGGGACCCAGAAGAGGGTGTGACTGGCTTGACCCAGGAGAGTTATGGCGGAGGGAACCCTGGGGCTGAAGTTCATGCATAAGAGGGAATCTTTGCTCATTTTTTCTGGGTTATATTGTCTAGATTTTAGTTTGATCACACTGTCTCATAAAAATTGCAAAACATGTTCTGTCCAAATATGGTCTTAGCATTTGGTCTTTGCATTCTACAATTAGTAACAGACCACAGTAGCATCCCTGGAATGTTCTTCTGAGTTAAGGAATTTAGAAGATTTCAGACATAGTCAGAGACGAGCTTTATCTTTGGGGTTAGAACATACACTCTGATTTGTGGTCCCCATGGCAAGCTGAATGGATGTTCACCTTTAGGGTAGCTTGACTACATTTGGAATCACCTGGGAGATATGCCTCTGGGCATGTCTTTGAAGGTGTTTCTAGAGAGGTTTAACTAAAGAGGGAAGGCCCATTCTCCCAAGGTCTGGGTTTCCAGACTGAGTGACAAGGACAAACGAAGGAGACAGAGTACCATTCCTGTGCTTCCTGACCTTAGCTACAATGTGATCTGCTGCCTTGTGCTTCTCACTGATAAGTGTTCCTGCCATGGTGGACTACAGTCCCATAAACCCTGAACTGAAACAAGCCCTTCTATTCTTCAGTTATTTCATGTCAACTATCTGTCCACAGTAACAAGAGAACTGAAAAACACACTCTGTAAATTGCATAGCATAGGGGGAAGCATGCTGGCTCTGGAACAGTCTTGTAGATGCTCCAGAGTCAGGCTGACTAGGCAGACATGCTGCTGTCGGGGAGTGACCTGTGCTCTGTCCAAGCTGGGATTCACTTCAAGCAGGAGTGAAGTTATTGGACACAGCTTTAAGTCAAAGGTCTTGTCCGAAGGTTAAATCATGGTCCCCATCAGAAAGGGCAGCACCATCTCTGTATCTCCCAGTTCCCCAATATAGTTCTTTCTAGTTTGTAGAAGTAAATGGTGAATTAGAGATTTGTATATTTTCTTAACATTTGTTATAGAAATGACTGTTAAATAGAAGGTTTTAGTCACTAAAACAGTCGGAAGCCAACTTTTAGGCTAACAGGTTGAGTTCGGTTTACTTTCAGGATTTTTATTTTCCCCAAACTCGGTTTTAGCCTTAGCCTAGGTGACAGCATCTTGCAGAGTGCCACACCACCATGGACCTCCATTTTCAGTAGTGTTTGGAATCCATGGCACAAAACAATTCATGTTCTCTAAGGCCTGAAGCAGTGTTTGGGATGAGGCCAGCTTCCTCCTTCCTCCTTTGTACAGATGCGGTTCTTGTGTTTATACTGAGTTACTGTAAAGAGGGATAGTTCAAGTATTGGCTTTGGAGCCATAGGCACAGGCTGTGCTTCTCAGCTCACTGACGGGCTATGTGGAGAACATTTCTGTGATGTGTTCTTCTTAGCTGTGAAGAGAAAACAGTGGTGTTCCCCCCTCAGGGGTGGTTGGAGGATGAGACAAGTTATAAGACTTAGAGTCCTTGGGACAGTCTTTGTAGCAGCAAGTACTTCAGACATGTCAGCTGCTGTTTACAAGTTCACAAAGTCACATGATGCTGATGCCTTGTGTTTATCAGATAATTCCATAGTGAGTAGTTTGCATGTGCATGCTTGCTAACGGTGGGTCGAAGCCACTATGGGTGAGAGTACAAATGAGAGATACTGACTCTCATTTATAATCCCAACAGTGTAGAAGCTGAGGCAGGAGGATCACCATGATGAGTTCAAGGACAGCTTAGGCTACCTAGAGAGCCCCAAGCCTGCCTGATCTACAAATGAAACCTTGTTTTAAAACCAGCCAAGAAGCTGGATGGTGTGGCATATGTGTTTAATCCCAGCACCTGAGATGTGGGAGTGGGAGGCCAGACTGGTTTACAGAGTGAGTTCCAGAACAGAGAGGGCTACATAGAGAATCCCTGTCTTGAAAAATCAAATCAAACCAAATGAAATAAAACCAATCAAGCAAATAATAATCAAACAAGGGTGAGGAGATTTTGTTTTAGTTTTAAGTTTTAGTTTTAATTTTAAAGGTATTTGTATTTATGTGTGCATCTGTGTGAATGAATGCCACATGTGTTTGGATGGAGGCTAGAAAAGGGATTATGAGGGGTTATGAACTGACCTATGTGGCTGTTGGGAACTGAACTCAGTTTCTCTAAGAGAGCATCAAACACTTCTAACTGCTGACTCAGCTAGCTAAGCCCAAGGATTTTACCATTAGACAACCATACTCAGTGAGTAGTTACTTAGAATGGTATTTTATTCTTTTAGCCACAAGAGAAAAGAACAATGTTACATTATCTGTAAGAAAATGGATGCAGACTGACAAATTTGTTTTAAAAGACAAATACACATTTTTTTAAATCATTTGTGGTTCCCAGATTTTATATACAAGAATTCACACAAAATATAGAAAATATACAGAGTCATTTATGTATATATGACACAAAAGTAGAAATAAAACTGTCCAGAAATCAAAGGAGACTAAATTGGGGCTTGGGAGGTAAGGTGGCACGTGGGTATATGTGCTCAAAGAATCTTATATATTTTTAACCCCGGACCTCACACCATGAGTATACACCAAGAAACAAACAAATAAAAGAATGTAGGTGTTTCAGAGAGAAGCATGCAGTACAGGCCGGCTGCTTAGGCCTGGGTTTGGAGGGCAGCCTCTGCATGTGTCATTGCTATTATTTGAAGGTCACTTTGATGGCTTATCTGTTGAACTGGTTTCTCACAAGACCATTTAAAGCACACCGTGCCGAACACTTGGAGAACATACTGAAAGCTCAAAACAGCTGTCGAGAGTGAGCAAGGGAGAGATGGATCAATTTACATCGCAGGCTGCTTATTCCTGACTTGTTCCTAGGTAGCAAGGCAGGGAGATGGGATCTCACACAGGGCAGAAGGCAGCTACAGCAGAGGGAAAACATTCAGACCTTTTTACATTAACAATGTTACCAGAAGTTGCCAAACCCAGAAGGACAAATGGCAACATGTGGCTGTCAGCAGAAGTGTGAGGGCGGAACAGCCTCCTTCAGATGAGTCACTGGTTCTGTCCTATCTTGTCCAGGAGCTCTACCTGCAAAAGATGGGGGTGACAGTGTGGAGAGCAGCATGCCAAAGAATTGGTCTTTCTTCTGGGAACAGGCGGCCCCCTGGGCCACGCTGGGGTTTGTCCAGTTCGAAGGTTCTCAGACTTTGGCATGTGTAGAACTGAAGTGAAAGGTGTATTTACAAGGCCCATCTAAAGCCTTATCCACAGAAAGGCTGAGTCAGTGGATCCTTGGGGTAGCCCTAGAATCTTCAGGCTCTGTAGCTGCTTCCAAAGCTTTGAAGACTCCATATGGAGAAGGACAGCTCGGGCAAAGGCAAGCTGGGTAGAGACTCCCCAGGGAAGGCAGCTGCCCTTCTCCGTGGTCTATTCCCCAAAAGGCAGGATAAAAACACAAAGCAGAAAGCCACTTTTGCTTTCTTTTGTGCTGAAGCACGGCCTACTAAACTGTGTTATTGTTTCTCTGTCGCTGTGTGGGGAGACTTCATTATTCTGTTTGATGTAAGAGGAGCTGGGGATGAGAGGGTGGCTTCTTTCAGGGTACAGTGTGGTTTGGTGTAAGCATGAGTTACTGGCCAGCGTTACAGAGGTCCTTCAATTTGTCCCCTGCCATCTGGGTATTGCTAAACACATCTGTTCCTTCTCCTGAAGGATGCTCCAGGGTTGCCACACGATTTAAACTATGCAGAGAGACAAGCTCCATTTGTCCAAATCTCTGGTTAGCAGAGACGGCTCTGAAGAGCCTAGCCTGCCATGATTGGCACACATTCAGAGCCCGGGTTTTTAACTCTGAATTTTGATTTGGGCATTTGCCTGGGGTGTTAGTCTGCCAGGGCCTTCCCAGTCTGTTCTCTGCTGTTTTACTCCTAAAGATTTACAGCTAATGAAGGGATAAAGAAAGGTCATGGGGAGAGGCTGCAGCATGTGGTGGTGACTCACTGGCTGGGTCTGGTGTGGAGCCAGTTTGGGTGGAATGCTCCGGGCTGTGCCTGCTTTCCTGTGGCTCTCAGCCAGGACCCTGCAGGAACCAGTTTCTTGCCTGTTCCTGGTCAGCGAGAAAGCTTGGCTGTTCTACCTGTGTCCTGCTGGGATGAGCTCAAGTCAAAGTAATGAAACCTGTTGGCCATTTTGCAGAATCCAACAGTTGAGCGCTGGGAAGCTCAGGAGGCAACGCATAGTCTTGGGAGGGGTCAGGCATAGAGACCAGCTTCAGTCACCACAGCTTGTGGGGCACATTAACGAGGAGCTAAAGGAATCCAGGTGGGCAGCCAGGACCAGGCGCAGTTTCTGAGTCTCTGAGTTTGCTGCTGCTTTAAGCCAGATGATCTTTTTCTTGTAGGGGCTGTGTTGTACAACACAGGAAGTCAACAGCATGCCTGGTCTCTCACCCATCAGAACTCGGGAACCCCTACCCCGTCAGTGTAACTAGGAAAAATCACCTCTGGCTGAGAACCACTGTGGTGTAGCAGTTTCAGGCCTGTGACTGGCCAAGATTGGGATGATCCACCCACTGCAAAAATCTACTGGGCACTAACCATGTGACAAGTTCTCTGCTTGCATCCAGTGCCTCATTTCTAATGTACATTATATGTGCATTATGCATTATAATGTATACATTATATATTATACATTGTACATTATAATTATTCATTAGAATGTATCACATTATAGCTGTGACATGAGGAAATCCTTTTTGTCCCACGGTAGGGATAAGAGGCCAGATGTTTGTTCACAAAGATAACCTGGAGCTCAAGGCCAAGTGTAAGTTGCCCCTTCCTCCTTTATTGTCTTCCATCATGGAGCTATCAGCTGGGAATATGGGTGAAAATTCGAGGTGCAAGACCCAAGCTGTTACTGTGGCTCAGAGATGCTGCCTGCTGGGTTGAATCCACTTCAGGGCTGGGCTCCAGAAAATAGCTACAATCCCTGTGGAGACATCGAGAGACACGGACAAACTGGAAAGCAAGTAGAGGATCCAGCCAGATGTTCTGTGGGGAAGGACAGGAGCCCGAGTTCCTGCTAGACAGTTCAGATAGAGATCCTCTGATGGGAGGTTGTCACAGGGCATCCTCACCCTGCCCTACTGATAGTTCCACCTGTCCATGGTTCCTGACCCCTGCCCTGTGACACTGGATATACACTCAAATCTGCCATTTTTCAGTTCACATATCGATCACCCAGCCTCCATTTTCACTGTCAGGCTCAAGGCTTCCTTTGCTGTGTGACCCCTGGGAGCAAGTCTGGGCTCTGGGAAGGACCAATGGTTGCAATATGGGGTCAGTGGTGGTCACATAGTACACTAAGACCTGTAACATGACAACAGAACCTAGTTTGGAGTCTAATCTGTGTACAACACCTGGAGTTCAGAAAAACTCATGACTTGTAATTCAACACCAGTAGATGGCAATCTCCCTGGGAAATGCATGTCTAGCCATAACAGCATTGGAGGGGGTGGGTGGAAGGAGGGGTACTGTGGGAAGGGGAAGGTTTGAGGAGACCCAGTCTTGAAATGAGGTGTGCATGCAAATGGCATATGGAAGCCTGTTGCTTTAAGAACTAATTTAAAATCAAACAGGAATTAAAAATTAAAAATATAACTCATTTAAAAGTATTTTATTTTTATTTGTATGTGTAGAGGAGCATGGTTGTCTGTGGAGACCAGAAGATGGTGTCAGATCTCCTGGAGCTGGAGTTATAGGTGGTTCTGAGCCTCATGAGAAAGGTGCTGAAACGGAACTCGGGTCCTCTAAGGGAGCATCCCTCAAAAGCCAATCTCTCCGACGTCCACAACACATTTTAAAGAGGAGCAAGGTTTCTGCTGTCAATTCCTCCATGAAGGCTGTGTGGGGGGCTGTTGCTTTGGTCTGGTGGATACTTAGAACCCAATGGGCTTCGGTTTGGAAAATGACATTATCGAAACAGGACTATCTTTGAAGACATGGGCTCTGTCCCCTGTCAACACTTAATTAGCAATTAAACTCATGTGCAGTGTAAAAACCAGGAGCTGCTTTGTGAAAGGGATGGTTCCGGTTGAATTGCAAAGAATCAACTTGGGACCTGATGCTCACCGCGTCTGAGTTATCGATGTCTCCGAGAGACATCTCGCTCAGCGCAGTTACTATGCAGGTCCTAGCATTTGTTTGAAGGCATCTCTGGGACTCCACTTTACCCCTGATCCCTCCTGCCCTCTCCCACAGCCTTGTCCTTTCCCAGAGATGCTGTAGCTGGTCCTTGTTGGTCCATCGAACATCATTAAACAGATAAGCTGCCCCAGTGCAACCTTTGGCTTGGCACACTCTATATTATTTTTACCTTAGAGCATTTTCAATGTTAGAAAAAGAGCACATGAAGAAAAACTACACTGAAGAAAAATTAGAAAATGCGGTCATATAAGATGAAAGAAAAGGAAAGAAAGGGAAAAAATATCTTGTACTCTCACAACCTAGACAGAGCATTTGGGTTATATTCTTGCTTTTGTTTTGCTTTCAACAAAAGGAAAGGCTGGAAGAAATTGTCAGAAGACGTGATATTTTCCTAAAATTTCCAAAACCATGCTTTTAACAGAGATCTTTGGATTGCTAGGCAAATAGGTCTGGATAATTTTCAACAATACACATAATTTTGGCAATATCAAAAGAAATGTCATATGAGAAAGGTTGTATCTACCTCCCTCGTGTGTGTGCGTGTGTGTGTGTGTGTGTGTGTGTGTGTGCGCGCGCACGCGTGCGTGTGCATACATGCGTGTGGGAGTGTGCACGTGTAGGCAAATGAACTGTCTGTGGCTCCTGAAGAAGAAATTCTGCTGCTAATGTGCTGACTCACTGCCAAGCTCTGCTGCAGGCAGGGAGCAGATTCTCCTTATTCAAGCCAAGTGTTTGGCCCTTGTGGCTTTATTGGCTACCGAGACAGACTTCTCTCACACCTCACCTCCTCCTCGGCACATGGACATATGAAGCGTTTTGTTCATTTCACCTCCTAATCTCCTCTCTTTTTCCCCTCCAATTATCCTTTAACGTCTCTCAAATTTATACCGGCTCCACCCCCACACTCTCCATTACCAAGTTAGACCTATCCAGAAGCCTCCTTCTTGAGGCCACTGTGGGGAGGGGGTTGTGTCTCCTTCGAGAGCTTGTCGGGGTATGTGTGTGTGCGCCTGCTCGGGCTCTGATGGTGTCACACGCGTGACATTGTTCTCAAGCTCTCAAAGTAGCTCATCACTTCCCTTCCATGGCCAATATACACGCCACCAGGGCCTCAGGTGGAACTCAATTTTTGGATGCCACTGGGGGTTCTGGGAGGGGGGGGACGCATGATGGGGAACAACAGGCTGCCTCAATGCGAAATTCCTAAGCATTCAACTACAAGAGAATTTAGCACAGACGGACATGACCGGGAACGCATTTGATGAGAAGACACTCGGTGGAAACGTGGATACTGGGCATCAGGCATTGTAGGGCGCCTTAAAGAATGACACATCTGGGGTGAAGGCTGTGTATGAGGAGCTTGTTTTCTAGCTCTATGGCATTGCCCCTTTTCCACCTTGGGTTTTTTCTGGTTGGGAAAACTTTGGAGAGGCTCCTGCATCAAAGGAAGGACAATATAATTGTATCTAAGTTGCAGACACTGGTGTGAGCATTCATCCCTCTTTCAAGCACTTCGATAAGCCTGAGGGAAGCGCAATCACTCTGTTCACAGATGTAAAGGTAGGAGACTTTAGACCCACCTGAGGCTGCAGGCTACGTAAGCTGCAGAGTCGGGATGCAGGTGAGCCTGGCACTAGAGACTCTGATTGCCATGACAGGAGTCACAGGCTTGCATTCTAGTCAGAGCTTGGCTCACTGGGTCACATTAGCTCACTGGGTTCCAGATTTATCATTTACCTAAGGATGGTCCTGCAGAAGTGTGAGAAGACTCCCCCAGCTTGAGCAATTCTTGGATACATCTGGAAAGAGAGTTGAAATCTGGTCTGCGTTTTGCAACCAGCTTATTTGGGTCTCAGCCTCGCCACTGTCTTTACGAGAGCATTGCAGGGCTCTGTTATGAGAAGAGGCACTTCCTTTTTGGGCCACCGATATCACTGGATTCGTTCTACCTAGCAATAAAGATGGGTTCGTTGCAGCCTTTCCATGAAGGATATAAAAAATGGGGAGCCCAGGGAGATGGAGATACCCTCATCTAGAAAGTATACTATTCCATGTTTGTCAGAGAAGAATTTTAATCCCTAGAGAGATAGTATGTTTGGAAGACTAAGCGCCAAACTGACCGAGGGAAATGACGTTTCCAACTGACTTGCCAGGTATGCTGAAGGACTCATTTGGATCTCAGTGTGACACATGCGAAGGCCAGAAGCAGTATCTGTAAGACTCACTGCCTTCTCAATGGCTTAGCCACCCTGGAGAGGAGGGCTTCCCAGCATCTTATCTGTCCATCTTCTGCACTTCTGCTGACCCTCCCTCTGATAAAGCAGTGACTTTCTCACTCATCCGGTGTTTAAGATTATTCCAGAATTTGGGCAGGGCTGTGTTATAGAGGTAAGGAGGTCGGAAATTTATCCTCATCCCTAGCAACGCAGTTCTTCAACATCCCGACAGTGGGATTAGCCATGCCTGAGCTTTTTGGGGCAGCAGTGATAGCAAATGTGGAGAACTGACCACAATGGTAGTGACTCCGTACAGCTCATCTGCAATAAAGTAAGTGACTTGTGAAGAGTGAATGGTGCATAACTTTGTGAAGTGAGTCCTGTCCTGGTGTTAACAAAATCTGGGGACCACTTTTCTGATTCTTTACCTCACATAGTGAAATTGCTCCCTCTTATCCTGTGAATAGGTAAAACTATTCACACCCAGGCTCTAGACTCTAGAAAAAACTTGCAAGCCTAAATTTCCTTCCCTATTTTTTTTTTAACCAGGCATTCCATAAATATCTAACTGAATTCCTATCCTGGCCCGGGGAATGTGCCCAGGCAGAGACCTAATTTCTGCCTGGACTTTGGAGAAACTAAAACCAGATCCGGTGTGGGGATGGAGGGCAGAGATATTACCAAAGGGAAAGATTAGAATCAGATTTTGAAGAGAATCCTACATCACATTGGGGAATATGTATTTTATGTTGTAAACAGTAAGGCACTCGCATAAGACGTGTGTGTGTGTGTGTGTGTGTGTGTGTGTGTGTGTGTGTGTATAATTCAGACTTCTTATTTAATGATGTTAACTTACATATCTCTTGCCTCAAAGAGAATAAGAGATAATTTTGTATTTAAATAAAAGTGACCATGCCCGGGAGCATAGATTCAGGTTACCCAAATGTGTTCCAAACGTGGTAACAATTTCATGAAGCTTTCACAGCAACAGAACAAAGAAAAATCACAAATCGAGCACAAACACCTCAGTAGGAAATCAAATAGGTGGTTGCAGTGAGGTGGAGGCCTCTCTGTTCTAAGCCTGGGATGTTTTCTGCTGATACCCTTGGCCTTAGGGTTGATAGAAGGTGAAGGTAGGCTTCGACACTTCACAAGGTTTTACTAGTCGTCACACTGACAGATGTTAGGTCAAATACAGAAGTGAGCAATGGCTTAGGAGTGAGTGCTAAAGACACCTCAAGATAATTTGGTTCTAAACCTGCAACACCCCAGCATTCCACAATCATAAAATGTATAATCACCTAATCAGTTTTGTAGAATCTTTAATACAGATGAAACGTTTTTGTTTTGTTTTGTTTTGTTTTGTTTTTCTCTCTCTGTTTTGGTCTGGGGTTGGGGAGGAACTCCGGTTTATAATAAGTTTCAGTTTGTAGCTCAACACAAAGGTTTAATCAGTGTCAGTTTTGGGCGGGGCTCTGTGCTGGCCTCACACAGACTAGAAGGAGCCTCAATTGAGGCACTGTTTCAGTATGACTGGCCTACAACCTCACATGTAAGCTCAATTGTTAGGTAACTAAATCACAAGGCTACGAGTCTATGAGTCTATCAACTGCCGCCTGGAAGAAAGTCCCAGTTTTCTAAGGACCATTTTCTCAATAGCTAATTGATGTAGGAAGGCTCTGCCCACTGTGGGTGGTGCTATCCCTAGGCAGGTGAGCCTGGCTGGATAAGAAAGTAGCTGAGCAAGCCAAAGGAGAGAAAGCAAGTAAACCTGGTTCCTCCACAGAAAGCTAGTATGGGTTTTCTCTGGAGACTTTGTTTCAGTTCCTGCTCTGAGCTTCTGCATTGAATTTCTTCCTGCTTGTGTCAATGATGGGCTGGAAGCTGTGAGGCAAATAAAACCTTTCCTCACCATGTGGGTTTTGGCCATGGTGTTTTAGTTCAGCATCAGGAAGCAAACTTGAACTCTCTAGTGTGTGGTAGAGTAGAAAGTCAGTAAATCATGGCTACCACGGGGGAGTAGCAGGAGATTGAAGTACACGAGGCAAATGACAGTGTAGGAAGAGTTAAGAGCACAGACTTATTCTTCAGGGGAGCAGAACTCTCACTGTAGACCAAGCTGGCCTTGAACTCAGATCTGCTTGTGCTAGATTAAAGGCCTGTATCATCACCACCCACCTGGAGCAGAAGTCTTTAGGCAAGAGAAAGGCAACTTTGAAAAGTTTAGAAGCTAACCATGGTGATTCATAAGAGGCTTTGTCTCAAAGAATCCCTCTGTTAGGGCCTGGAATAGGTTAGGCAGCATTTGTCAACCTCTGGGTCACAACCCCTTTAGGGGGTCAAATGACCCCATTTTAATTGGGGCGGTCTAAGACCATGGGAAAACACAGATATTTACGTTATAATTCTTAGCAGTGGCAAAAATTACAGATATGAAGTAGCAACAAAAATAATTTTATGGTTGGGGTCACCACAACATGAGGAACTGTATTAAAGGGTCATAGCATTAGGAAGTTGAGAACCACTGAGAAGATGTTAGAACCAGGGAAAGAGGACTGTCAATTTCCCTCAGTGTTGGCTCGCTTTGTTTGACATGTGACAGTGCAGCATAGGAAGTCCTACTTAATGAATTTCTTTCTAACATTTAGTAGTCAGCACCCTGTAACTAAATAAATAAAAACAGAACCAAGAGCACAAGGCAGATACTGTTTCACAAACCAGGATTTTCCAAATGTTTCCAAATGTTCTGGCGATATGTCAATCAGCTGGAGACGGCCCAGCTAAGACTTCTTAGGAATTTTTTAAAAAGTAATTAAAATCATCCAGGCCCTACTGATCCTTTCCCAATAATTCACTTACGGTTTATACTTGGAGATGTATATAATATCACGTTACTTAAGTGTGGAATGGGGTAGGTAAGAGTGTCAGGTTCTGCCGTGGGCATCAATCGTCCGGATGGCTTTGACTTTCTTCCAGGCAGCAGTTGATATTTTATAGCCTTGTAATCGGTTGCCTATCACTCAGCTCACACATGGAGTAACAGTGACACATATACACGGAGACTGAATGTGCTAATTACAAAGGCAGCGCAGGTGGGAGGCCCGGTTACAACCCCTGTTTAACAACAGCGGCAGATTGCGGAGAGAGGGCTGTTCATCATCCAATAGCAGCAAGGCTCACAGGGCAGAATGTTCTGGGCTGGGTTTACAGAGCTCAGTAGCGATGCTCCCTTAGAGACTCTCCACTGATGGGGCTGTGGTTGTTTGGTGGAGTGGTGGCAAGAAGAAAAGGTAGCCATGGGTGGGTGTGGTAAGGGGGGCTTCAGAGAGGGAAGAACTATTTTGCCCGGATCGAGTTGAGTCACTGGGCTAATTTCCTTTTACTTTAGAAGTGACACTCTGACAGAGCAGTCAGAAATTACTTTTCACTGATTTTTTTAAATTATAATTTTACATTCAATATTTTTAACTATATATGTATGTGAGTGAGTTACGTGAATCAGGGCGAGCATGTGGAGGTCAGAGGACAACTCGGGGAAGTCTATTCTTACGAGATTCAACTCAGGCTTGGCAGCATGTGCCTTCATTTGTTGAGCCATCTTCCCAGGCCTCACTAATTAAAACATATTTTGTTATTATTATTTTCATGTGTATGGGTGTTTGCCTGCGTCTGTGTCTGTGCACCATGTATGTGCCTGGTGCCCTTGGCAGCTGGAAGAGGGCATCAGATCTTTTGGAACTGGAGCTACGGATTGTACAGGGTATGAATTGCCCTGTGGGTGCTGGGAACTGAACCCAGGAGTACTCTCAACTGCTGAGCTGTCTCTCTGGCCATCTCATTAATTTTTTTGGAGCCTCTACAGTTTTACCCCCAAATGTTTTTTCCTTTTAATATGTATGTGTATATGGCATGTGTGTGAGTGTGTGTGTGTGTGTGTGTGTGTGTGTGTGTGTGTGTGTAAACCCAAGGTTGGAAGGTTAAAAACCTTTCTGAATTACTCTTCAAGTTTATTCTTTGGGGTGGACTCTCTCAGTCAAATCTAGAGTTTGCCCATCCAGCTAATCTTTCTAGTCAGCTTCCTCCAAAGATCTCCTGTTGATACCTCTGAGGTTGGGACTGTCGGTTGGTTGTTTCCTGAGACTTCTGTGGGTTCTGAGGAAACAAACTGCAATCTTCCCACTTAGTCAGTGAAAGAACTTTAACCCCCAAGCCATCTTCCTGACTCATCGTTTTCCTTCCTTAATTCCAAGAACCTACCTGGCCTATAGTGTGTCTCTCAAAACACTTTTCAAAAATGTCTCCCTGTGTGGAAACTCAAGCCTTCAGTTTTCTTTCAAGCAAACAGTAGCATATTAAGTTAAAAATGGAAAATATTATATTTAAGAGTAAGAAAAAAAAAGCAAGGTAAAATGAATGCGCTGTCCTGTGCCAAATGAGGGTGTGTTTAAGGTGAGTCCGTCAGCCACATCTAAAAGCTTTTTTCCCTGTGGATTATAAGACTGTGGTTACACCTAACATTAAAAAGAATGAATTCAAGTTTTTCAGGACAGATGGTATACTCTTTTCTCCTTATGCTTGTCCTTAAATAGAAAAGGAGGAGGAAGAGAAGGAGGAAGAGGAAGGAGAGGAAAGGGGGGAGGGGGAGAGGGAGAAGAAGAAAAGAAGAGACATAGTTTTGGGGCATGTTCTCTCTCTCTGTCTCTGTCTCTGTCTCTGTCTCTCTCTGTCTTTCTCTCTCTCTGTCTCTCTCTCTCTCTCTCTCTCTCCCTCTCTCTCTCTCTCTCTCTCTCACACACACACACACACACATACACACACTCTGTATGTAGCTCTTGCTGCCCTGGAACTCCCTGTGTAGCCCAAACTGGTCTCAAACTTCCAGCAATTAGACTGCTTCTGCCTCTAAGGGGCTGGCATTAAAGTCGGCACCACTGTTCCCGACGAACTCTGGAGCATGCCCTTAAGCAGACTTATGTGTTCAAGACCCAGAGAGACCTGGAAAATTTATTTGCCATGTTCCAAATTCAGTTTCAGCATTTTGTCTCTTGAGTTCTGTGTTGACTACCTCAGCTCTGGAAACCTACCTGCATGAAGTTTTGGCAGCAAAGGAACTCAAAGCTGGATTAACTGCGAAGTCACAAGCAGGGAACTGCAGCATTTAAAACCAAGCTCAACATAATATAAATGTTTCCATGCTGTTTAAAACACTCATTCCAAGTCTCCCTTTGGAAGTAGGCTGCTTAAACCAATCCATCATGAACGGGGGGTGATTCCCACTTGGCATTTGGATCCTCTTGTGTGGCACTGTATGCCTGTGTGTGTGTAGGAGGATGAATCCCGGCTACCTGTGAGAAGCAGGGTTGATAGGGTAACAGTGATCCTGAAGACTGGGGAGATCTAGAAATGCAGCCAACGCTCAATTGCAGAGCTCTTGGATTGGAAAGAGTTCAGTCACCGAACCTTCCTCCACACATTTCTTCACTGTGCAGATTGAGGTCATTGGAGAGTCAGTGGCTGAAATCAAGAGGTCATCTATCGTTAATCCAATAGATAGCGGTTGGGTGCATGTACATTCTGGAGGCTGTACAAGGAGGAAAAGAGTAAATGGGGTGTGTCTGCACCATGGTGCGATTGCTTCTAATGTGACATTGCTTGGGGTGAACCTCAAGGAGATTGACAGATCATCGGTGCTTTCTGTGAACCAGGCCCATATCATGTTGAAAAATACATCTTTTTAAAAGTTAAATAACTCATGCACATTGTTTAAAACACCAACATGTGGAGGGTGGAAGGGGTCATACCAAAAAATTAGTATTTTTCCTTACTCTCTGAGTACTGGAAGTCTCTACCTTTAACCAAGGCTTGCTTTGAGTTGTCTGAGAGGTAAACATATCTTCTCTGAATTCTTCATGCTCTTCTGCTGTGGTGGATGAAACCTTAGCTCATCCTCTGCCCTCACCCCTCCTCTTGTTTGTAATATAATTGTATCTAGCTCATCCTCTGCCCTCACCCCTCCTCTTGTTTGTAATATAATTGTATCTAGCTCATCCTCTGCCCTCACCCCTCCTCTTGTTTGTAATATAATTGTATCACTATTTTTGGCTCTTCTAATGGTTACTTCTGTAACTCAGAATGATGCCCTTAAATCTCTCTTTTCAGCTGAGTACTGACAGGAGCTCTTGCCCGTCCACTTAGGATGTTGATATACCTCTTCCTTCCTGTGACTTTTTTTTTTCTACCTCCTTCATCTTCTAGCTGCTCTCAGTTGCAATTTTGCTTCCGGAGTGTCAAGGCTGATAATATTTACACTCTGGTCTCTAATATAATAATATTCTCAAAAGTCATTTAACACGAGCTGCTGCAGTGTTGTCTGAGAACCTGGGTCAAGCTGTGAGTCTCTCTCACAGGCAGGAGCCCCTCTGTGAGGACTGGAGCAGTGTTCTGGCCTCTCTCCTGCAGACTGTGGGTCCTCAGAGGTCACTAGCGAAGCTGCTATTGTTCTCTGCAGTATATGTACGTGGTGCAGACTTTTGGGTTAAAGTTGATCACGATCTTTTACTACGTCCTCAACTATCTTGTTCGCTCATGTTTCCCTCCTGATGTTTAGGCCTGACCTTTTATATTTGAAGTCATTTCTGCTGTAAAGGAATGTTGCCTTTTATGATTTCATACCCTCTGCTAACGCTGCGTGTGTTCCCTGGGGGGTACCTTCCCTCACTCACACACTTAGTGTGAACCCCACTTTATATGGTTCTCATCCTAGTTTTTCCCCAGGAAAGTAAAGGCTCAGGTTAATCAGGGACTGATAATGAAAGGTTTAGAATTTGGATATATATGATTTTTTTAAAATCTTTTCCTACCGTAAAATGAAACACTACTATAATATTTAATGTGCTCATTCGTTTTTATAGATTATCTCCTTTAAACTTCAGAGCAGCTTGAATTCAGAGAGGTCAGATAATTCAAGGTGATTGCTAAACAGCTGATAAAACCACCTCACCTTCGTAGACCCTTGGCCGTGGAATGTGAGTTCTGGTCTCCACACTTGCTCCCTACGTGTTTGCCGGTTGAGATATCTCACCAGCCCTATGCCAAACCTTTCTTAGAGAAAGCAGAAGACTACAGTGGGGGATATGCAGTTTTAACCCAGGTATTCTAAGGTATTGCAAGATGTGGCAGAACTATCAAGTACACTTCATACACATGCTCACTTATGGGCTGGTACATGTGTGTGCTCATGCATGCAGAAACGAGAGGGTTCCTTGAATTTCATTGTTAGGAGCAATACCCCTTGGTTTTCTATCCCCCGCCCCCAGAGAGGGTTTCTCTGTGCAGTCCTGGCTATCTTAGAACCCACTCTGTAGACCAGGCTGGCTTCGAACTCAGAGATCCACCTGCTTTTGTCTCCTGAGTGCTGGGATGAAAGTTGTGTGCCACCACTACCTCAGCCCCTCTTGTTACCATTTAGGCAGGGTTTCATATTGCCCTAGTGTTTGCTGATTAGGCTATGCTGGATGGCCAGTGAGACCCAGAGATCTGCCTGCCGTGACCCACCCCCCCACCCCAGCACTGGGGATAAGCACACACTATCATACCCAGCTTTTTATGTGGATGCTGGGGTTTGAACCGAGGTCCTTATAGGTACACAGCCAGCACATCCTACTTCTGTTTTACAATTTACTTCAGGCTGAACATTGACTGGTGGATGCCCTCATCCCATGCCTGAAACTGGAAATGGAGGAAAGAAGAAATAAGGCGTGTTTCTTCTCTCGGGAAGCCCTAACGGTCAAGGAGGCAGCCCAATACACATAGATACAATGTTGCAAACAATAGACCCCTTGCTCTGTGTTTTGGCTCATGCCCACCTCTGCAGCCTTTCAAAACAAGTCTGATGTGTTGGCTGAGCGTGGTGCTGTTCCTTTAGGTTAACTATTGCGTAGACTGTGGTTGCCTTGGTTGATGCTAAAAAGCAAGCTTTGTACCTTAGGTGATACCCAAGATAAAAGTGGGGTGGCCTGTTCCTCCATGCTGGCTTAGGAGCACTCTAGACTCCTCTTTGAAGCAACAAGGAGAAAAGCTTCCCTCACCCCGTTTTAGCTGCCATTTTTCACCTCTGTGACCAGATGCCTGAAGTACAACTTGAAGCAGAGCAGATTCATTTTGCTCACAACTTCAGAGTCATCTGTCCATGTTGTTTTGGCCCTGGGTACTCTGACAGGATGCTGTGAACACAAAGCGTAAAACAGACAGGGAGGGTCCATGTATCAGATACCTCCAAGGACTTCCCTCCCACTAGGTCCTACTTCCTAAAGTTTCTAGAACCTTCCAAAATAGCACCATCAGCTGGGGTTCAGACTTTTGACATACGAACCTATGGGAGACATTTCATATTCAAACCGAAACACATTTTAATCAGTTAATTTTAATTTCCGCTGCGGGAACTAAATATATAAATTATATACCTTTAGATTGCTCCCTTGTGAAAAAAAAATCTATGCTCTGTTAATTAGCATGATAAGTTTTCCAAAGGTGACCAGAAAATTCTTTTAGGTTAGCACTGATTTGACAGAATTTCCTGAATGAATATTCATTTTGAAATGTAAGGTCTGTCTGCTCTTTGATGGACCCTGTGTGAGAATTTTATGTGACTGTACACACATACTTAAGTCTCTGTATGTTTTTATTGTTTATGTGTGTATGTATGTGTGATGTATATGTGTAATGTATGCATCGTGGTGTGTAACATGTATTTCTGGTGTATGTATATGTGATAGTGTGCATTGCCTGTTACCTGTGTGTGGTATATGTGTAAAGTGAGTATAGGTGTATTATATATGTGTGTGTTTTTATGTGTGGTGTGTGTGTTCTATGCCTGTGTGGCGTGTGTATATGTGGTTTGTATTGTATGTGTGGTGTGTGGTGTGTTTTTGTATGTACTATGTGTATATATGGTATGCATGCTGTGTGTACATATGTATGGTAGAATTTTGTGGTGTGTATATGTGTGTGCTGTGTATATATGTGATGAAGTTGTGTGTATGTGTGTGATGGGGTACCCATTAACTTCTAATCATTAGAACAACTCCTTATTCATACATTCATATTCATTATTATTCACTTGGCTCCTCTTCCAGTATGAATAGAAGAAGGAAAACATTTATAGATCACTTAAAACGTTTTACTAGAAGAAAGGGAACAAATTAGCCCACTTGAATCACTAGCTTTGCAGAGGGGAATGAGCAGAAGATATATTTAATCTTTCATCAAAGGCTGTATTTGAAGCTCCTAATATACAGTTGCACTCGGAAGAGCGCTAAATGAGTTATTAGAACATTTACACAGGATCGTCATTGTTTTTATTAGTGGCATTATTCCTTGCTCCTTTGTTAGAGAAACACCCCACAGCGTGTGCAGATCGTGTCTAATTGCAATGCTGCTACATTTCCCCTCAAATGTAGTTGACTTATTTTATAAATATTTCAAGTACGTAATTGCTATTTTGCTTTAATGAAAATCACAAATGTATTTAGATGCCCTAAGGGGTTAGAATCCATCTGCCCTCGTGACACAGTTATAGAAAGTGTAAGGGTTACTACTGACTTCCTCAACTCTGGTTCTGGGGAAGGGTCTTTGCCCTTATGCCCTCCCCTGTCATATTGAAAAGCTGTGGTGTTTGACAGACATGGGCTTCAAGCCCTTTCTCCTTTACTCTTTAGTTCAGTAATCTTGGGCAAGTTCTTTTCTTCTCTGAGCTTCAGGAATGCTTTGTAAAAGTTTAATGAGTAAGATAATAGCACCATGCCAGACTAGTATGAAAATAGATAATATAAAACACTTAACCTGGGGTCAGGCAAGCAGAATGGACTCAACACATTTTAGTTTCTTATGTTATTGTGGGGCTCTGATTGACGGGAAAGGTTATCGTAATGTTCTGTCCTCAGTTGTGAGTATGGGTCTGTCTGCTTCACTCTATGGCTGAGGCAAGATGCCCCCTCAATCAATCTAGTTTGGGTGTGTGTGCAAATAAAACAAAACAAAACACACACACACACCACCACCAGCAGCAGCAGCAGCAGCAGCAGCAGCAGCAGCAGCAGCAGCAGCAGCAGCAGCAACTTTGTCTTTTTCCACATCTACTTTCATCTCTGGGTCCAATGGCCATCATGACAGTGCATGTGGTGATAATATTGAAAGTATCTGGAATTCAGGGAAGTGGAGACCCCATTCTCTAAGGACCAGCTGGCTGTTGGTTCTGGAAACTTTTGCAGTGCAAACTAACTAGAGAACCAAAGAGGCAGGTATTTTTGTTAGACCCCGTTCTGGAGTCATGGTGAGGATATGTTTGGTCCAGGAGGCCACAGTGCAGTCACTCTTACTGGTTGGAAGCAGCTAGCTTTATGCAAAGACTCTAACTCATGGTCAGTGATGGATACTTGCTTCTAGAAGATATCTAAGAACTTTGGGATATAACTCAGTGGCAGAGCCCTTTCTTAGCACAGATTAAGACTCTGGCTTCAATCCCCAGCACTTAAAAGATACCTGGGAAGTTATTCACATACCCTTTGCCCATACAGCTCTTTGCCTGTAGAGTTCCCACTAACACTCCAAATGAATCCAGCTCCTTCAGTAAGTGACATGGACATTCTTTTGAGGGGAAGTTGAGTTGGCATCACCTTAGGTGACTCCTCTTAGGGACAGAGAAGTGACCTTGCATTTGCTACAGGATCTTGAAGATGTGGGCTGTACAGATGCTTGCCCTGACATTGTTACCCAGCAAATGAGATTTTCTCTATTTCTTCCATGATACTTCCTTGTGCTCACCTTAGAGCCCAAATCCTAACTGTCTATCACTCATTTCTGGAGCCTAGGGGAAAGTGAAGGCCAGCCTAGGGTTTTCTGCTGATTCCGAGAGTTCTTAGAGGAGCAGCAATCCATCTTGGGAGCAGTCACCTTTTCTGTAATTCTCATACTACCCAGAGTGACATCTTTACCCCCAAAGAATTGCCCCACACATCAACTTTCAGATGAACCAAAATGTCTTTCATATAGGCTCTTTGTATTTGCTACTTGTAGACAGCTGTGATGCCTATTGCCATGGTGATCAACATCATCATAGATTGCCACCAGGAACCACATATTAAACACGAACCATGAACCACAATGTGTTGTTATTGTTGTTGTTGTTGTTGTGGTGGTGGTGGTGGTGGTGGTGGTGCTGCTGCTGCTGCTGCTTCTTCTTCCTCTTCTTCTTCTTCTTCTTCTTCTTCTTCTTCTTCTTCTTCTTCTTCTTCTTCTTCTTCTTCTTCTTCTAGCTTAGAGATGCAATATAAACAGAAAATTTAAAGGCACTGAACAAGTCTTTGTGCATGGGTGTGTGAATATTCCATGTGCGGACACACACATGTGTGTGTACTCATGTGGAGTTAGTACACAACCTCAGATGTCATTCCTCGTGTGCCATTCATCTTGTTTCTTGAGTTAGGGTCTCTTATTGGCCTGGAACTCATTAAGTAGAGTAGGCTGGCTGGCCAGCATGCTCCAGGGGTCCAGCTGTTCTTACTTCCCAGCACTGGGATTCCGAGATTACAGGTGTGTGCCATCATACATGTTACTTGTTTTTAAAATATAGTTTCTGGGGACTTGAACCTGAGTTCAAGGCTTTTACTCTCTGAGCTTCTACTCACTCTCCAGCTTCTAGTAACCTTTTAAAAATCTCTTTCCTTTTTGATTAATTTTTTTATGGTGTGTGTGTGTGTGTGTGTGTGTGTGTGTGTGTGTGTGTGCGCGCGCGCTCACATGCGAGAATTCAAAGGCCAGAATTGGGTGTTGGATCCCCTGAAGCTGGATTTACAGGTGGTTGTGAGACACCTGATGTGGGTTCTGGCAATGGAAGTCTAGCTCTCTTTAAGAAAGAGCAACAAGTGTTCTTAACCACAGAGCCAGCTCTCCAGCCCCTTAATTGATGTTTTATTACTAGAGCCTTGTGCAGAGTCAGCTACCGGGCAGAGGCTCATTCAGTTGTTGAGTGGTGATTTCTGAAAGAGTGTGTTTGACTAGACCACACCAGAGAGAAGGCTCTGGCTGAAGAGCAGCCTTGTCTGCCCCACTGCTTCCTTTCTGTATCAAACCACCTCCATAGAGCTCCCATCCCACACCTGACAGAATTCTGTTCCACTTTGGCCTGAGAGAAAATGCTCTCTTACTGCAAGTATGTACTCCACTCTACCAAGTGGATCACAGACTTTCCCTTCAGGATCTTGGCTTTTATGTTACGTATCACTTGAGACCCAGTCCCCTTTCTTCTGAACCTCCGGCACCAACACACACACCATAAAAAAATTGATCGAAAGGGAAAAAAACTTTTAAAAGGTTACTAGAAGCTGGAGAGTGAGTAGAAGCTCAGAGAGTAAAAGCCTTGAACTCAGGTTCAAGTCCCCAGAAACTGTATTTTAAAAACAAGTAACAGGAGCTTTTGTGTATTCTCTGGTTTGCATCAATTCACTCTGAGGAGGGGAATGAAGAGCAAACACATTTTTCCAGGCTGGTATAAAACAGCCTGGTGACATCTTTGGTTTACAGCTCTGGTAACAAATCCTTATGAGGCTTACAGTTTCCTGCCAGTTGAGTTAAGATCACATCCAAGACAGAGAGCAAAGTTTAAATGACATTCTAGATCATAAAGGTCCTTCCTCAGTTAAGGTTCAATCAGGTAGCTTGTGTGTACCTGTGGGTATCCGTGTGCTGTGTATGTGGGCACATGAGTGCTCCAGTGCAGGGAGGTCAAAGGACAACTTTGAGGGCTGGGTCTTCCCTTTCTAGCTTGTAGTTTCTATGTAGTTCTGGAGATTAAGGTCACCAAGCTTGTGTGGTAAGTGCCTTTAGCTGAAGAGCCATCTTGCTGCCCTGGAACAACCGTTTTAAATATGTTCTTATAAACATTCTCAGGGGTTCCTCATTGGGTTTGTTCTGTCTCTCTGCAACACACAATAAACAGGTGTACTTTCGAGGTCTCTGTTTAGGGGGAGACAATCATTCCATTGATGACCACAAACCACAGGATTTAAAGTCATACAACACAGAGCAATGTGAAGGACACCCCACCACCTTAGATGTGTTTTTCCTATCTCTGTTGGTCTTCTCATTTGTTTGAACTAGGAGGTAGGGCTCCTGCGAATTCCATGGTCCTTTTCAATATCACTATGCTTTGGGTACCTCTGTCAGGCAGAGAGATGCTGTACGCTACGGAACAAAACAACAAAAGGAAAAGACAATGAGGGAATATCCTTGGGTTCCTATCTTCCATTGCCTACCAAAGAGAGCCCTATAATTTCTCCCTCCTCCCACTTTTTTTTTTTTAAAGATTTATTTTATTATATATAAGTACACTGTAGCTGTCTTCAGATACACCAGAAGAGGGCATCGGATCTCTTTACAGATGGTTGTGAGCCACCATGTGGTTGCTGGGAATTGAACTCATGACCTCTGGAAGAACAGTTGGGTGTTCTTAACCACTGAGCCATCTCTCCAGCCCCTCCTCCCACTTCTTTATGAAAAGGAGTCTGGTCTTTAAGGAGGATAGGTAACATGCTGAGAGTAGAGGGAGAAGAAGGAAAGAAAACCGCACAGGCTGGGCACAGGCAAAGAGAGGAGGTCATAGAGGGTGGAAGACAGAGAGAGACATTAAAACATCAGAAGAAAGGAGATGAAAAGAGACAGGAAAAGAGAGAGAGAGAGAGAGAGAGAGAGAGAGAGAGAGAGAGAGAGAGCATGTAGATTGTGCACTTGAATTCCCTTCATGGCCTAGGAATAGCAGGATCGATTATTGAGGAATTTGAGTAGTTTAATTGCACATCCTAAAGGGCACTGGCCAGAAATCGCACCCCACACAGGCGTCTGAGAATTAGGATTTGGTAACACATATCTTGTATAGCCACAAAAACCCACCTGAGAAGGGACTGTGCTTAGCTGATATAGGAAGAGCCTAGGAGATGTGACATGGCTGACATGTAGGCTTTTGATGGTTATACCCACCTCTGGTCCCTGCTTGCTGTATGCCTCCATGAGAAGAGCTTTTAGCTGCATGCTGTCACTGTCTCAGACTATCTGTACCCTGCCTTCTCTGCCACGGTGGACTAAACTGCTCTGAACTCTGAACTGAAGTGCACTTTTATTTCCTTAAGTCATTTCTGTCTGCTAATTTGGCCACTCCTGCACTGGGAGCAGATGACCTGTCTAAGGTGGTTAAACTGCTATGGGGTCCCAGTCACTTGTGCTTGGGTAAACCAAGGTTCAGCCAGTGGAATTCTACTAGTCATGGTGTGTGTGCCAACCTCGGTTTTGCTTGCCTTGAAACATACACAGTACGCATAATCGGTTTGATTATTGCTAGGTGTATTTTTTAGCCCCAAAGCTAGAGCCAGTGCAAGATCACTACAGTAGATTTATAAATATAGAAACATAAGAAGGGCCAGTGAGGTGGCTCATGGAATAAAAATGTTTATCATACTAGCCTGACAACCTGAGTGGGTCCCTCAAACCCATTGTGGAAGGAGAGAATAAATTCTTGCAAGTTGTCCTCTGACCTCCACACATGTTCTCACATGTGCACATCAATGAAATATATAAAAACCTTAAGTTAAAAACAGTAATTCTGGGAAGGGGAGAAACAATTATTTTGGTTCTATTGAAGGAGAACAGGTATGATTTTTTCCTTGTGACCTTGGTTTCTATGTAGCATCACTTGCCTCACATGAGATCACTGCTCAACACTTCTACTTATGGCTATAAGAAGCACTTTCCCATCTTACTGTGGCACATCTGATGACTGCATAATATTACACAAGTGCTTTTTCATCGGACAAGGAGGTGACATACACACGAATTGACTTACCTCATATTCTCAGATTACCCAGGTGAGACTAGAAAACCAGTGGACTGCAAGGTGTCCTTGGAGAGTGGGGGCAGATAGCCTCCTCCCAGAAAGTCTTTTCTTATTGTGTGCCCACCTGAGGAGGCCCATGGCTTCAGACCCTGTGTCTGGAGAGTTCTATAATGCATTCACCATTTGTTTCCTTGTTGGAAGAATTTGCATGAATGAACTATACATTTTTTTAAAAAAGATATTTATTACAACATTGAACTTCCCTGGGATCAAGTTCACCAAAGAATAATTAATATACTTGGTTGGGAAGACATGTGCAGAATCAACTCTTGCCTCAAAGCTACACATCCACATTTTATTAATAATCTGCCTTGAGAAAATGGATATGGACCTCTTAACTACTTTTTCTTCATCAGATGACACCAATCAGGCTTTGCTAGTAAACAGTGCTGATGTTTCCAGAGGACAGGGCTTCCTTACTTAGGAGCAGGTTCCTTAATGGCTCTTGCTATGCCCTAGGCACCCAGTAGCTAGTGGCTTATTCTGTCATCTCTCCTTGCGTAATTGATCCAGAGTAAGTAGTTCTAGTGTGTGAGAACCAGCCTCAAGTTGCTGTGAGACTGAAGAACCAGGCAATCAGATCCAAAGGCACAGTGAGTACAATTTACAGGGGACTTGCAGACAGATGAATGCATGAAGAGCACCCTCCCTGCCCCAGCCCCATCCCCACTGCTGTGCTGTTACCATTCCAACATGATATTAAGAAGAGTTCATTGTGAAGCAGAAGTAGGAGCAGCCTAGTCTCCATCAGCAGGAGGGAGTTTAGTCAAGGACAAAAGTTACTTCATCTGAGTTGAAAGGGATCTGCCTTACCTCAGCTCCTGCCAAAGATGCCAGGCCTGTTTCTTGCCATGATGGCTCAGGGATCTGGTGGTAAAACTCCACACACCACTCTAACAACTTTGTCCTTTCAAAGAGAGTAGAGTAGTTTTCCTCGGGGGCAGTCATGGCCATTATGACTCAGCACAGATGTGTTCAAATGAGGCTGAATGCAGACAGATTATTTTGTAGAGCCCTGCCTCCAGTGAGCTATCTCCCAGGCAACAGCTTTCTGGACAACCCCAAAAGTAGATTTTTATCAAATTTTAGGCAGTAAGTTTTCAAAAGTTTGGTCAGCTTGATGATGCAGTTATTTTCCCCACCCACACATTTCCCCACCTCTACTGTGCTATTTTCTCAGGGATCTGTATTTTAGCCCTGGGTTGGTGAGAGGCTAGACAGCCTTCTTGGGTGTTATATAGCAGCCCTGGGTGTAGTGGGTTAAGCTGATATCTTCCTAGAGGCCGATTCTGTAATGGGATGCTGTCATCTTGCTTGACTCTTACTCCCTTCATTATTCTCAGATCACTGCTTTCCCTATGTATCTCTCATATATTACATCTCAGCTGAAGCCAGATGTTTACTGCAAAACTGACCAGAATGTCCTGTAGGGGTAGTTCTGATGCTAAGGTTCTGTTCCCCAATTGGTTCTTGATCTTTCAGAAAAGAAGCCATGGGCCAATTGCTGTGTGAAAGGGATTGGAGAGACTTCCTGGTCTCTAGAGGCCAGCAGAGAGACTTGAGAAGAGTAGAGGAGAGTTTGCCATGCTTCTGACGAAGAAAAAATGGTCAGCTGTGTGAGATCTTGAATGGGGTGGCCACATATGCCACCCCTACAGGCCGGTAGGGGGTGTTTAGCAGGGACTTGATGTAACTGAGCAACTAAAGTAGAAGGCAGGTGGAGAGGTGCAGAGATAAGAATGTTGATAGGGGCACGCTTCTCAGGGTGGGACATAGTAGTGCCCAGCAATTGTGTCAAAGGGCAAGTACTCAAGATGAGAGAATATCATGATGAGGAGTTCATTTGTTTCCAAATGCCACCACAGTTGCAGACTGCCTGACTCTGGTTTGGGGAACACCAATTTCTTCATGTGGCCCTTTACATGAGCCTCAGATAATTATCCTCCATCTCTTCAAGGACATGGAAGACAGAAAAATGTCTGCCACCTCTTCCTCCTCCTCCTCTTCCTCTTCCTCCTCCTCTTCCTCCTCTTCCTTCTCCTCCTCATCCCCCCCCTCCTCCTCTTTCTCTTCCTCCTCCTCAATAAAGGACACTTTTTCCCTAAAGCTTGTCTCTCCAGTGTTGGTTTTCCCATGTGGAAAGCTTCTAGGTCAAGTGATGGTTCATTTCTCCACTAACCAGTAGTAATTCATTCTTTATATGTGTGTATGTATTATTTTGTGCTCATGAGTGTTTCATCTGCATGTATGTATTTGTATCACATGGATGTAATGCCCATGGAGGCCAGAAGATGGCAAAGGATCCCCTGGAACTGCACTTATAGACAGTTGTGAACCAGCATAGAGATGCTGAGAACCAAACCTATGTTTTCTGGGAGAGCAACTGTGCTGCTAATCTCTGAACCATTGTTACAGCCCAATTTTAAAATCCTTTGTGTGGTGATTGCAATGAGAATATTTGAACTATTGGTCCCTAGATGGGAAGGATTAGAGGGTACGGCCTTGTTTGAGGAGGTGTGTCACTAGGAGTTTTCAAAAGCCCATGCCAGCCAGGCCCATTCTCTATATACCCACCTCCACACACACCTTCAATTTGCAAACAGAATGTGAGCTCTCAGCTATTGCCCCCAGCACCATGGCCTACTGCCTTGCTCCCCTCTACGATGCTGTGGACTCACCCTCTGTTATTTTGTCTTTTTTTTTTTTTTTTTTTTGAGCTGAGGACCAAACCCAGGGCCTTGTGCTTGCTAGGCAAGCGCTCTACCACTAAGCTAAATCCCCAACCCCTGGACTCACCCTCTGAAACTATAAGCAAGCCCCAACTAAATGCTTTATTTTATAAGTTGCTTTGGTCATGGTGTCTCTTCACAGCAACGGAACAGTAAGACAACCTGTGAGAGTTAATAGAAATGATTTGCCTGGCACATGTTAAGTATTCAGTTAACATTCCCTGTCATTATAATTTAATCCTGGTAGATCTGGTAGTGAGTTTCTCTGGAGGACCACAGATGCAGATGCAGTACCTGACAAAGCAGATACACAGCTAAACTGTTCCCCCACAGTTTTTAATGTTTTAGTTGCTTTTAATGACTTAAATAAGCAGTGGAGTGATGGACATTTCTGAGGACAAAGTCCACTACTACATGGAGTATTTGGGGAGAAACATAGCAGTCTCTCCTTTCCATGCTTATCCCTCAACTTTCCCCCCCCCCCCGAGGTGGGGGGCTCACACTTTGGAAGTAAGCCCAGGCAAGGGCTCTGACACTGGCCACACCCAAGTCATAGAGTCACCTACTTCCTCTTAAAGGAATGTTTCAGTGGTAGAAGCTGGCTTTGGTCTGATCCAATCAGCTGCTTAGGAGTGGTTTTATAATTGTAATTTTTTAAAGGATATTTAGAGTGAGTTTCACTGGGGCAGTGTGTTAAGAAAGGCTTAAAGGAGATAAGGCAGTGTAGCTCTGTAGCTGCATTAGAGCTGTTCCAGGCACAAAGGAATATAAATGTAAACGTCCCCTGGATGGGAAGCTAGTAGTCATGTTTGGAGTGTAACTGGAGTAAGAGGAAGAATGATAAGCAAAGAAGACGGTGAGAGATCAAGTCTTTAGCTCTGGTTGGATCTTCTGGCCACTGTCAGAGAGTTTTCTTATTCTGAGTAAAATGGAGAACCAAAGAGGGTTTGTAGTAGAGAGTGGGGGTGGATTTAGATTTTTGTCAGGATTCCTCTGGCTTTTGAGTACGGGTGAGCTCACGGGAGTAGATGGTATTATTGCTTCTCTTTTCATTCCTTTCACTGTGAAGACGACATCATGGCATCATGATTATTTGGAGGCCCTTGTAGAGGCACAGGTTCAAGTAGAAGGTACAAGCTGCTGGGGCAAAAGCTGAGTTTAATTCAAGAGAGACCATTAGCCTGGGGGGGGGAAATTGATTCTGTTGTCAAAATTAATAAGTTTATTGCATTTGTAAGTAGAAATGATGAAGATAGCAGAAGCCAAGCATCTCATTGCTGGAGACAAGAGTTCATAAATGCAGAAGGGGTGGTGGTACCAGAGGTTTGAGCTTGAATACATGGTGTCTGTCTGTCTGTCTATCAATCAATCATATACTGTCACCTTTCTAATTGTAAATGTATGAGTATATGTATTTATGTACTATAGAATGTATACCATGATATAAGATAAACATAACTTAGTTTTGTCTCCTGAGAGGCTTCGCAGTAGTAATATCCTTTTAACACTCAGACAGTGCTTTCTAAGTACCGTCCTAACTGAAAGAAACAAAGGTTTGTTGAAGAAATAACTAATTACTACTTCCAGTTAAGAGCTGGAAAGTGCAAGGTAAATCTGGAACCTTATGCTGGAAAAATAATAAAATACCCAGTGACTGTTGGGAAAATTTTAGAAGGGTGTTGGGCAGAACTACTTTTGCTTAAAAGTGTTAATGATGTGCTGCGATTCACTGGATAGAGGTGAAGTCTGAGTGTCTGTGTTGATACAGTTGAAGGAGTGAATGAGCAAGTGGAAGCAAATGATTTATTTTATAAAATTAAAGTCTGTTTTATGATTTTATATGTATGAATGTTGCCTTCATGCTTGTCTGTGTACCATGTGCATGACTAATGCCCATGGAGGTCAGAAGAGGGCATAGGATTCCTTGGAATTGTAGACACAGGGGTTGAGTCACCACGTGGGTACGAGGAATCAAACCTGGACCTTCTGGAAGAGCAGCCAGTGCTCTTAACCACTGAGACATCTTTCCATCAGGATTTATTTCTGTATTATAGAAAATCAGCTAGTAAATGTAGACGGAATGATGAAAATAGAGAATTCAATAACCATTTGGCAATCTCTGTAGGCTAAAGTTGTTAATGGTACTTAGGCTGATGGATCGTATTCCATGAGGAATAGGATTCTTTCTTTTACACACTCTAGGAAGGACAGAACTTCAGCGGTGAAACCTGGCAGAGGTCATAGCCAGGCGGTCACGATGGGACCATGTGGCAATGCACATCTTCTGCTGATCTGTCCCGAAAGAGACCAGCATTGTTCCCATGGAACATTTGCCATGGATGTGCTTCCGTTTCTGCTTAGGAGGATGCACCAGAAGTCCTAAGTGAAGAGCTTACACTTGGTGGGGTGTCAGTCTTGGGAATGTCAACTACATAAACATGGGACAAGCTTGTGGAGCTATTTCAGATAGAAGAGACGTGATAGCTCAATGTTACATGTGTTCCTCAGAGAATCCTGAGCCCCAGACAAACCAGACACATTTGAGGGATTAGTGAAATTTGAATCGGAGGGTGGTGTGTCAATACTGATTTCATGATTTAAAGACTGTGTGCTGGTTTTATATGTGTATTTTGAAAAGTACATATTGGATTCTGGAAGCTGATAAGACTTAAGTTCAGAACACATGGTTAAAATTATTTTAAAATATTTTTCTTTGTAAAAGAAGTCTATTAAATGTGACAGATAGATGATGATGGCCTTGGGCAGGAAGGTGACACTGAACTGGTAGGAAATGGTGAGATTCTGGGTGTATTTTGGAAATAGAATCAGATGAGATTTCTTGATGAACTGGATATAAATACAAAGTAGAATTCGCTGCAATCATGAGTCCAAGGTTTTGGGTCTGAACACCTAGAATTTTAAGTGAAGGCTTGGTTACCCCAGTGAATGTTTGTTCTTCTTAGGGACTGTCAGCTTCATGAAAGATGGGATAAGACTGGAGCTATTTCAGATAGAAGATCCTACCATCTATTATGTAAACCATGACTGGGGCAGGCTGGTGGGAAAATGAAGAGGTTTTCGTTAGAGTTGAGTTGGAGATGTTCCAATGAGGGCATCAGGTCCTTTGCTGCCAGAAGGGGAAGCAGAGGAAGGTGGCTGGGCTGCAGGGTCACGCGTGGGACCCATTAGCAAGCAGAGGGCATTTAAGTTGTGAAGGCGAGCTCACTGAGGGAGGGAGTGGGTTTGATAGATCAGACTGATTTCAGGACTTCCTAGTTGGAAGTGCCTCCCACAAGTCGCCAAAATCTATCCAACTCTGCAAAAACCCATGGCTATTTCCCAAAGTTCCTTGTCCTCAAAGTAGTAAAAGTCAGACGTATGAAAAGAGGGTCTCATCGGTGAGAACACGCTAAGCATTGCTTCCATGTCCCTGTTACATCTGTGTCAGGCAGGAGTGGTTTACATGGATTATCGTAGGAGGCTTTATCTCGACCTCAGGAGGGAAAATATCAGTTCTATTTTTCTTATGAAGAAACTGAGACTTAGGATTAAGTTAATTTGTTCTGGGTCTGAGAGCTGTGAAGTGATGAGGCTGGAGTTCATTCTTCTGTGATTTGCCTACAGTATTCTGACCTCTAGTTCCATGGCCACAGTGTCCCACCTTCAGTACCGGAGAAAGATTAAACAGTTTCTCATCTAGAGCCCTCTCGACTGGTTAGAACGAATGGCAGGACAATGTATTTCCCCACAGAATCCTCCTTGCTACCACCACATAAATAACTGAAGATTTTACTAATGAATAGAAAAGTCGATTCCATAAACTAGCTGTTCTTTACTTTCTTGGGTGCCAACCCCCTGAGAGAGGTCCTAGAAATGTTGGTGGGTGGGGAAAAAAGGGATATATGAAGAATATATTAGGATCCTCAAACTCTGGGTTCTGATTATAACCATCCCATGAATATCCCCCTCTCTTTCTGTATGTACATGGGTTCTGGCACATGGGTACATGTAGAGGTTAGAGCATGGCCTTGTGAATCAGTCCTTCCTTTCTATCTTACTTGAGGCAGAACCTGTTGCTTGCCATTGTGTGACATACATGAGGCTCTCTGGCTCATGAGCTTCTAGGGTTAGGGGGAAGGGAATGATTCCATGAAATAATTTTCCTGTCTCTGCCTCCCATCTTGCCCAAGGAGAGCACTTAGACAGCCTTGGGACTTGAACCCAGGTACTTATTTTTCCCTGGCAAGCACTTTACCCATCGAGCCATCTCCCCAGCCCTGAAACTCTGTGTTTTTAGGAACTTTCCTAAAATGTCTTTCTTTTGGCTTACTTTTATAAGCTACTGAACCACATCACTGGTGTGAACAGTTTCATAGCTTACATATTTCTTTTTGTAATCAGTTTAGTCGATCTTGTAACTATAAAGAGTGAAATGGTAAATCCCCAGCTCCCATTCTGAGTCAGAATTTATGACGAGAACAACGTGCCTGTGCCCAAACAGAACCATGCATGTATGGTAATACGGCACTTGAAATTTATATACTTCCTTTTATCCAAGGAACAGAAAGTGTCTCTATAAAATGGATTAAGAGCCAACTGTCTACAGCAGGCTGTGAGAACAGTTCAAAATAGGACTGCTAAGGGAATCATTTAATTTCTGCAAGGCCAGGGTTCATGCTATGTAACCATGGATCCAGTTTTACAGACGTGAATGGAGACCACTGACATTTTCAAGGGTTTTGCATCTAACAGTGACTTGACCACTAGCTGTGTAGTTGGAGGTACTCCTTCATTATTGCTGCTTGACACTGAATGGCACGCAAGAGCAGGCCGTGGCATTAGTAAGCAGATTGGCCACAGACTGCATTCCAGCCGTTCGTGACCCCTGACTCACCGGTGGGCTCATTTTAGTAAGCACAACTCTTCATAATTCTCTTTGTCAGTTTTAATGGCTCCAGCCTTGAGGTGGGGAGATGGCTCAGTCAGTAAACTGCCTAGTGTGCAAGCATGAGGACCTGAGTTAGATCCTGGGTGGAAAAGTTGTTCTGTGTCTGTAATCAGCACTGAGGAGGTAGAGACAGCGAGGTCCCTGACCCATCAGCCCAACCTACGTGATGAGTTCCAGACCAGAATAAGAGACCCAGTCTCCAAACCATGGTAGACAGCCCCTGAGAAGTGCACATGCATGTGTATGTATAAACACATACACATGAACATGCATGATTTTGCACAGGCAGGGTGACAAGAGAGAGAGGTCCAACAAGACAGGGGCCACAGTCTCTTGTTACTTGACCACAGAAATAAAATGCAGACCCCTTTGCATTGTTCTGCTAGTTGGAAGCATGCCAGTGCTTTGTACTGAAGGGCAGAGGATTCCATAGGGTGTGCAAGCCTGCAGGTGAAACTCCCTGTGGGCCATTTGTATTCTCTCCATACTTAGCTGGTTTTATCCTGTTAATAACCGTTTGATGTAGTATTTTTACCGACATTGAAGTACATTCAATTGTAAGTGGTTCATTCATGTTCTTACTCATGAAATGTGTAATGATAAGCCTTTAGGTATGCTGTAAGATTTTACTTGTTTATTTGGGAAAAAATGTCTCACTGTATTACCTTGTCTGCCCTCAAACTTGTGATTTTCCTGCCTCAGCCTCCCTGGTGAGGATTACCTAGGATCACAGGTGTTTGCCACCATGCTTGGCTGCAAGTTTTTATTCTTGGTAGACGATGAGTGTGTACAACTATCCTAGCAGTTTTTAAATGATTGTGTAGGTATAAAATTTTGCAGCCTATTTTAATAAACGTTCAACCTCTTGTTTAGCCCACCCCTCACAAGAGGTAGTGGAAATGAAAAGTTATTAGGACACAGGGGAAGTAGACCTGATTAGACATAGTTCTTTGGGGGTGAGTCCAATCTTCATTGTCAGGATATTAGCAGTTCAGTCCCATAGCAAACACCAAATACGAACCAACAGCTGAAGTCCAGTCCTCTCGGCAGGCAGACACCACACACAAGTCACCAGCAGCAGTTCAATCCCAAAGAAACAACAAGTTTTGCAACCAGCCTGAGGCTGCTGAGGGGGCCAGAAGCCACAGGAACCTCACGAGATAAAAAAAATGGTTATTTTATTTATTTACATTTCAAATGTCCCCACACCCTGGCCTCCCCTCTGCAAATCCCCCATTCCTTTCCCTATCCCCCTGCCTTTATGAGGGTGCTCCCCCAACTTCAAACTCACCGCTCTAGCAACCCCCTATGCTGGGGCATTAAGCCTCCACAGGACCAAGGAACTCCCCTCCCATTGCTGATAAGGCCATCCTCTGCTACATATGTAGCTGGAGCCATGAACCCATCCCTGTGTACTCTTTGGTTGGGGATTTAGTCCCTGGGAACTCTAGGGGGTTCTGGTTAGTTGCTATTGTTCTTCCTATGGGGTTGCAATCCCCTTTAGCTCCTTCAGTCCTTCCCCTAACTTTCATTGTGTTCCCTGGGCTCAGTCTGGTGGTTGGTGGTGAGTATTTGCATCTGTATTAGTCAGATACTAGCAGAGGCTCTCAGAGGATAGCTAAACCAGGCTCCTCTCTGAAAGCACGTCTTGGTATTAGCAATAATGTTAGGGTTTGGTGTCTGCAAATGGGATGGGTCACAAGGTGGGGTGGTCTCTAGATGGACTTTCCTTCCATCTCTGCTCCATTTTTTTGTCCCTGCGTTCCCTTTAGACAGAAACAATTCTGGGTTAAAAATTTTGAGATGGGTCAGTGGCCCCCATCCCTCAACTGGGGTCTGTGCCTATCTAATGGAGGTGGTCTTTACAGGTTCTCACCACCCCACCCCGTTTGTTGGATATTTAAGCTAATACACATAGTATGTACACACGGATAAGTAGATATTAGCCCAAAAGCTCGGAATACCATGATATAACTCACAGATCATATAAAGCTTAACAAGAAGGAAGACCAAAGTGTGGATGCTTCAGTCCTACTTAGAAGGGGGAAAAATCATAGGAAGTAGAAGGAAGGAGGCAGGAACCTGGGAGGGAGGGAGGAGGGGGAGGGATAAAAAGGAGGAAGGACGGTATGGGAAGAGATAAGAGAGAAGTTCAGAAGGTCAGGAAAATGAATAGAAATATATAGCAGTAGGGGGTAGGGAACAGGGCTGGTGGGGGGAACTACTGGAAAGTTCCCAATGCCAGGGAAGCAAGAGGTTCCCAGGACCCAATGGGGATAACATTAGCTGAAATTTACAAGAAGTTCTTTTGTTAGTTTGTCTCTGGCGTCACCACAAGAAGAGCTCAGCAACTCAATGTAAGATGTATCAATCAATACTTGAGCATCATCAGCAAAGAATATCGAGGTGGAGCAAAGCAAACCAATGCTCTTGCTCCCACTTTCTGTGGGGTTATATTTATATTCCCCAATCGCATGTCCTTTCACATGTCTGCCATAGCAAAACACCTCTTTACCTATGTCTGCTTCAGGAAAACATTCTTCCACATGACTCCTTCAGGAAATCATCCTTTCACCCATGTGCCCCAGCAAAACATCATTCAGCATAACTGACTTTCCAAAGAAACCAGAAGTTTCCACTTCATCCTTGAGAAAAAGGGATATTCATAGATTTTTTTATAGTATTCCAACAGTACATATTCTAAGATATTGTGCTGGCTTCCCCACCCCCACCCCAGACAGGGTTTCTCTGTGTAGCCCTGGTTATCTGGAACTTACTCACTAGACCAAGCTGGCTCCAACTCAGAGATCCACCTGCCTGGACCTTCTGAGTGCTGGGACCAACGGTGAGCGGCTTTGTGGTGGCTAGTTTTATGTCAGCTTAACACAAAGTATTTGAGAGGAAGGAACCTCAATTGAGAAAATGCTTCCAGACGATTAAGCTCTGGGTAAGCTTATAGGATATTTTCTTAATTTGTGATCAATGGAGAGGACCCAGCCCATTTTGGGTAATACTGGTGGTCCTGGGTTCTATAAGAAAGCAGGCTGAGCAAGCCAGAGGGATCAAGCCAGTAAGCAACATTCCTTCGTGGCCTCTGCATCAGCTCCTGCCTCTAGGTTCCTGCCTTGTTTCAATTCCTGTCCTGATTTCCTTCAATAATAAACCCTTTCCTCCCGAAGTTATTTTTGGTCACAGCATTTATCACAACAATAATAACCCGAACTAGGGCATAAATCTTTTATATATTATGTGCATGTAAGAATTCTCATAAGAATAATTAATTGACCTATTTTTATTTTCAATGCTACACCTGGAGACACTTCTAGGTTTTTAAAAAAGTAAATGTTTTAGGAATTCTTTGAGACTTTTGTGTTATGTTTTGATCTTCCAGATCTACCTCTGCCTCCATAGCTCCTAACTTTGAGTCCTTGTCTTCCTGAAAGGTTTAGTAAGTCATTGACCTTAGTGTGTGCTGTCCATCCATTTCTGGGTTTTAAGAGACTGGGATCCGGTCATTTCTGCTTCAGAGATGAAGAACACTGGTTAAGAATGGTTCACTCCAGGAACCAAAAACAGACAGTTTCCTTCAGTCCAATTTATAGCTTAGTCTTTGTGTATGGATTATATGAAACTGTTGACTTGTAATTTGAGTCAGACCCATATGAGCCACACATCAGGTCCCTGACACAGGTGTTAGCGAGGCTTGTCAGTCCACTGCTGTGGAGGGCATGCACAAAATTTACAAACACCATCCATGTTTTCTGAAGTGGGATGTGTCCTATCCTCTGCTCCCCACTTGGAACTAAATAAACAGACTTGTTCTTAATAGTCAGTCCTCCATATCCACAGCTTCTGCATCCGAGGGAGCAACTAGGTGGAGGAGGAGAGAGAGGAGGAGGGGGAAGAAAAAGAGGAGGAGAGAAAGGAGATGGAGGAGGAGAGTAGATGCTTAGCACGTACAGTATCCCCCTAGTGATTTGCCCAGCATTTACATTGTATTATAAGGAACCAAGAGAACGCATATAGGAAATTGCGTGTCACTTATACACAAATATTGTATTTCATATAATGGATTTGAGCTTCGATGGGGTTTAGTAGGTGCTGTTGTGCTGGAACCTATCCCCCTGGGATCCTGAGTGATGTGTTATGTGTCTGTGTGTGTGTTTGTGTGTGTGTGTGTGTGTGTGTGTGTGTGTGTGTGTGTTGACATTAAGCATAGGCCTTTGCTTATGGGCTGCATCACAGAGCTATGCCCCAACTCCATTCTGAGATATGCCCCCCACCCCCCAGACTTGAAACTCAGGAAACTCATATGAATGCCTTTTTATTTTTTACTTTTGTTTTTTGTTTCGCATGTATATATGTGTTGTTTGAATGCTTGTGTGTATGAATGTTCACATCTGTGTGCATGTGAATGTAAGGTTTGAAAGTTGATACCAGGTGTCTTCCTGACTGTTTCTACTGTGTTCACTGAAGCAGGGTCCTTGATGGGCCCAGAACTCATCAATACTGCCTATCGTAGCTCCTTACCATGTTCTGGAGATCCTGTCTCTGCCTCCTGAATGCTAGGATTAAAGGTGGCTATTTTACCTGTCTGACTTTTATGTGGGTTCTGGGGATCCAAACCCTTGTCCTCACAAATGCACATTAAGTAGTTTGTCTGCCGAATCACCTTCTCAGTCCCTAAAGCCAGTGTTTCTTCATTAACTGAAAGGCTCTCTTATCTCCTGGGTTGGATGCATTCTGGTCCCAGGGCTGTGGCCATCTCTTTTCTATACATTTCCTGAGGCCAAAAGGAAAGTCAAGTCTGGCTTAATAAAGGCACAGCAGGAGTCTACAGCATCAGCGAGTGCCCACTGATGCCCATAGGGCAACTTGGAGCAAAGCTACTCCAATTGGAAGACCTTCTGCAGGTAGCTATTTTTGGACAACAATCTAAGATGTGTCAAAGTAGAAACAGAAATAACTGGAGGCAGGAACCATGGCTTGCTGCCTTGAAGTCATGTGTATGCTGTGGTTGATTTCAGCTTTTTGTGATACGGTCAAAAGATCTCTAGGATTTAATGCCTCTTTCTGCACAATCTCTCTCCCCTGGGGTCGGGGGAACTGGGCCAAAACATTCTATGGAACCAGAGCTCTGAGCAGCAGCCTCTATAGCAACGGAGCAGGTAGGAAACAGCTGCGGTGGTTTCTGTCCAATTTTCCTTCCAAATAATCCAGATATCCAAGAGATAAGAAAACACAAATACCAAAAATCTCACTAGAATTCTGGATTAACAACAGCTCTCTGTCTTGTCTCCATTTTGATACACCAGCTGATAATTGGGCTATAGCTGAGTCTAAAAATAACACACAGTATATTAAAATAATATTCCTAGGCTACATTTCCAAAGTGGTATTCGGGGACTTCTGTGCATTAATCCTGTAACAATAACAGGATTTGTGCTTTCACCTCCCCTGGCGTAGCTTTGAAAATCTAGCCCAAAGCAGCTAACGTTGCTGTTTAAATCGTCCTTTCACATCTGCAGGGAAATGTGGAGATTAAAAAAAAATATGACAAGCCAACAGCTCAAATGACCTATACTTGGGAGAATCAGAGAAACAACCTATTTCCTCTTAGGAACTGGGCCGATCAATATAAATATTTCAAAAGGACCATCATGCAATAAAGGCCCTGAAATTTGTATCCTACTTCAGAACACCCTAGATATTTCCAATGTGGACACATTCAGTTTTCCACTGGGGAGTGTTTTGATGTCTGAGCTGGGCTGCTCTCGAGTGTGTGTGAATGAGTATGTGAGCCTCTGTGTTTACCTGTGCTAGTGTGGGTGTATACTTATTTGTGAGTGTGTATCTGTGTGTGTATTAAAGAAAGAGAGGATATGTGTGCATGTGTGTGTGTTTGTATGTGGGTGTATATATAAATTTGAATGTCTATGTGAGCATATACATGGAGTGTGAGCATATACATACATACATACATACATACATACATATATATTCACACTCCCCTCGTGTAGCTACACACACACACACACACACACACACACATATTTGTGTCTATGAGCCTATGTGTATCTGTGTCTCTATGTATCTGTATGAGAATATGATTAAGTCTATGGGTGTGTATATGCCAATATGTGGATATAAGATTGTGATTGTGTGTATATGTTTGAGTTCGTGTGTGTGAGTATATATATATATATATATATATATATATATATATATGAGAGTATGAGTATGTTGGTGTGTGTGTGTGTGTGTGTGTGTGTGTGTGTGTGTGTAAGAATGGGAAAGAAGGCTGCCATTATTGTATATGTTGAAACTCAGGTGCATCTCAGAGATTAGGTGCTACTGCTCATGTTAGCTAAGAAACATCATATCCTAAAATTTGCACACCACTCTAAATGAAAGCTCTAAACAGCACTAGATTGAAGTGACAGGAATTTCTCAGCAATACCATTAATTGCAATGCTCTAGTGGAGAAGCGCTTTTGTGCAGCTACGGTTTGTGGTGGGCTGGATTTAGTCATCTAGGTACCCCTCAGGCTGGCACTGCTTTCGGCCTGCCATGCCTTTGAAATTCTAAAAGGGAAAAGAAGGCCAACATGCCGAGCAATTATTTCAGAACAGATTGCCTGGTAACATTTCATAGTATCACTGAAATCCATCCTTTCTGGGGCAGAGTCCTGCTTTGGCCATGAACATCCAAGAGATGGCAGCACCCCTGTTCTGATGGCTGGCTGCGTCCCTCCAGACAGCACACCGCAGAGGTCTTGTCATTGCGTCACCTGAAAGCCAGTTTACAGGGTGGAGGTGGGGGAGGCATAGCACTCTCAGCTCTCGGTTCTTCTGGAGAGTTCTGGAAACAGGCTCATGGAATGTTTGAACGTATTTGAAAAGGGTTTTCTTTTCTCCCCTTGAAATCTCCTGCTTTGTGCTGTATCTTTCTGAGACCACGCAGGTGTTCCCCGTATCTCTCCCAGAGGGAAGAAGGAAGATCTGCAGTTGCCAGGGATCCCCCGAGCCTTATTTCCAATTCCTTCTACTTGTTTTTTGTTTTTTTAAATAAACACAGGGAGGTGGGAATTGCATTATTAGCAATTGCGTTTTGAACATGTATGTGTTTCAAGGCACTTACCTCAGCATCAAGAATGTGACACAGCCTCCATCAGGACAGCTTTTTTTCTTCCCCAGCGACTCTCTCAGCAGCCCTTCTCCCAATCTCCTGCTAAAAATATTCTGCAGAACAAATAGATGTTGAGACAGCGTCAAACCCTGCAGGAATGAGTGACAGTGTAACCTGCCATGCTAAGTATCGGATGCCTGACATGAAAAGCATTTGCTGACGTATACGAGGGAGTGTCGAGGCTGTGCAGACAGGCCAGCGTCTAGGTCTCTGGAACCCACCCTTCTTCATGTATGCTGAAGAGTTGGAGGGCAATTGCTGGGACACACTGAGGTGCCCCACTGACAGGGTTCTGAATGTGATTCAGGGGCAAGACTGTCATGGGAAACTAGTGTCCCATGAGAGGCCACAGAACCTAGGACTGAGGGTCAGCTCAGGGACTTCCTCTGTCTACCTTATCCATTACAGAGGCTAGGACTCTGTGTCCACCGTTGTGGGATCCCACTTGACCTGGCTTTGGCCCTGTGTCTTCTCATTAGCTCATTTCTTCAACCTCATAGTGACCTCAGCAATCTGTTTTCAGTCCAGGAGCACGACCACATGGTTTGTGTTTCTGTGTAAAGCTTTTCAGTGTCTGGTCTATGAAGCTGTTACTCAATGACTATGCACTTAAGACTTCCAGCTGATTGTCAGGGCGAGGAGGAGAGGAGGGTGAACTGGCACGCTCCATGTCTGTAGAGAGCTTTGGAGACAGGCCACCCGAGGAATGCTGCTCAGGCACCATCACCTCGAGAAAGAGCTACCTCAGAAGGAATGTTGAGGACACTGACAATTTGCTGCGAGAGTACCAATGTTCTCCCAGGCCCAGTGAGGGTGGGCACCCTGCTATTGTACTCTGGTGGGTTGCTCAGACTTGAGGAGAGTTGAATTCTTTAAATATCTATCTATCTATCTATCTATCTATCTATCTATCTATCTATCTATCTATCTATCTATCTATCTATCTATCTGTTTATCTATTATCTATCTATCTATCTATCTATCTATCTATCATCTATCTATCCATCATCTATCATCCATTATCTATCTGTCTGTGTGTGCCTGCTTGTCTGCATGTGCATTACAAGTATCAATGTGCTAGAAGAAGGTGTTGGATACCCTGCAACTGGAGTTACAGGTAGTTGTAAGCTGCCGTGTGGGTGCTGGGACATTGGTCCTCTGCAAAAGCAGCAAATATTCTTAACCACCGAACCACCTCTGCACAGCCCAGAGGGTTGGACCCTTAACTCTCCATGTTTGTGGGAATCCAGGCATTCACAATCACCTAGTCTTCAATGATTACAGAACCCTGAAGTACAGAACCTTTACTTTAACTGTGGTGTCATGTAACTTTGCACAGCATGTGCTTGTTTGGGCTGGGGAGATTAGATACCAGTCTCTCTGTAATAACCAAATCTTCCTCAGTGACACTTAACACTTTGTTTAAGAGACAGACCGAATACTACTGCTTGGTGTCCATGATGAATATGGAATTCAGTGCTTTGGTTGTTGCCCAGTGAGTTGGCTGCACCCCTGGCTGGTAGAGCCAAGCCATCTGGAGCAGGGGCACAGAGTTCATGGGATACACAGGCCAGAGAGCTGCTATGGCTTCATGGCCCTGCTCTGCCTTGCTCCAGGCTTCTCCTTATCATGCTGAGAGACACTGGCAATGCAAGGTAGGCCCCACAGGCAGTGTATTAGTGTTTGGTTTTTTCCACTTGCACCCAGAATGGGAGGTGCTTTCTTCTCCCCAGCTACTTGTCTTGAGAGTCTCAACTTCCCCCTCCATTTCTTCATTCAGAGTCAGTGTCAGCCATAGGTGCCAACAAGAACATATGGTCTGTGACATGAGCACAGATTGTGGTTAAGTCTTCAGAGGTGACTAAAGCCACGGAGAACACCTGCAGAACCTTCTGTAGACAGCGAGTTTGGTCACCCATCCCGTTGCTTTGTAGTATTATGTCTAAAGATTTTTATTTAAAATTTTTATTATCTGTCATCTCCAGTTGACAAGTTTGAATGGACCAGTTAGATTATGAGTTCTATGATAGAAAGAAATAAAGCATTCCAGCCTCTTATATCTTCCTGCCATGTCTAACTCAGGGGTCTTCCATTTGTTCATGGTTTCATTCCCAGTAGTTTCTCAGTTAGCCATCATCAGGGATATGAAATGGAAAGTTCCAGAGATGAATAATTTGAATATCTGAAGTTACATGCCACTCCGAGTGGCTTTGTGGAATGTTGTATCACCATTGCATCCTGTCTGGAACACGAGTCATCTAGGACAAGTGATCTGCTCCTCTCACCATAGAGTAGCTCCCATGCTATCTAACCATGTCCATAGAGGAGTCTGCAGGCTCTACTATCTTCTGAAGCATCAGGCATCCAGTGGTGATCTTGGAATATGGCCCTCTCAGACAAATGGATGATCACTGTGCAAATAGTGCTTACCTTAATGAATCTCAATTTCATGTCAGTTCCGGAGACTTCTCACTTAAGTTGCCTGTGATTTAGAGCCTTTCCACCAAGCAACTGAAAGTGTATATAGATTTATTATGCCCAGTCTGATGGCCTTGATCTCATACCCACTTCAGGAAGAACCCTTCAAGCAGTTCAGAATCCCAGACCGCCTGTGGGATCTGAAGAGGCCAGGCTTTTTCAACCTTTGATCTCATGCCGTGTTCCCCTAGTTATGTCTCCAATGGACTCCTCCTACTTGGAGGAGAAATGAAGTCATACTGTGATAACAACAGCATCCAAAGCTCAGTGGAGCATCTACTTGGCTGGCTGCTTTGAGACCTAATTGGTAGACTGTTTGCCCTCTCGGTCTGTGTTCCAGGAGTGACACACATCACATCTGGTATTTCCTAGATCAGTCTAAGACATGAGCCAGTTTTATCTTAAGAAGATAGAGGAGTAAAGTGTTAATGGAGCCCTGGGAAGAGAAGGGTCAGGTTGTGGACACATACATGCACTGCCATACCTCCTTGGAGGATTTGGAAGGGGTCCCTTCTTCAGTGACAGACCTTTATCCTTTCAGGTTCACAAACGAAAATAAACCTAAAGATGATTTATGTCATTAAAATGGTCTCATTCTTTTGTATAAATGTCAAGGTTTTCCACTTGTCCAAAGCCACCAGTTGTAGTGCTTCCTAATGCCATCTGTCACATGGGGTACATGTCTTTCTAGTGTGTAGGCCTGCTCATATTTCTAATGCTTGCAGAACCTCACAGTGTTGGTTGCTATAGAGCAGTGTGGCACCTCAGAGCCCAGTTATGGGGATTCCATCTTTATTCCCTGTCCCATGGCTGCCAAGACCCTTGGTCACAAAGCATGGCCGCCAGTTCTGAAAATCAGGCTGGAACCATCATACCTAATGTAGTCCTGGCTCCACAGCTCTCCTAGAAACGTCCATAGGAAGCAGACACCAGAGGTCAGTGCTGGGTGTCTTCTATCGCGCTCCACCTTACTTTTTGAGACGGTGTCTTTTACTGAGCCTGTAGCTCTTGAGTTTGATCAGACTGGCTGGTCTATGAGTCAGGAATACTGCGTGATGAGGTTACAAACACATTTTACCAAGCTGGCTTTGACATGGGTGCTGGAGTTCCAAACTCAGATCCTCATGGCTGCACAGCCAGTACTCTATGCAATAAGTCATCTCCCAGCCCCTGAAAACTCATTTTTTTCCTAATGATTTATTTTTATTATATATTAAGTACACTGATACACCAGAAGAGGGCATCAGATTTCATTACAGATGGTTGTGAGCCACCATGTGGTTGCTGGGATTTGAACTCAGGACCTCTGGAAGAGCAGTCACTGAGCCATCTCTCCAGCCCCATTCTTAAGTATAAGGACTTTGGTAAGGAAATATACCTCTAACCCAAGTCAGTGGCCCATCATTATGATGCTACAGCTACATGTCAGCAATGGTCTGACTGAAGGTCTTTCTTTAAGGTCTGAACAATGGTTCAGGTTCATCTGTATTACCTTGGAAAAGCCAACTTGCTTCTCTGAGCCATCACTGGCAAAATTAAAGTAAATACACTTACCCCGAGGGTGAAGCTTCCTTTCGCTATTGATAAAATGCAGCTTCCATAGTTGACTCTCAGCTGTGGGGACTTGAGTGCTCTTGACAAAGACTGTCTGGGCAAGTCTCTGTACCCCAAGCAGAGAACTTCTTCCCTCTTTTTCTGCTTGCTAATTAAGAGTCATAAATAAAATGCTGATGAGCTTTGTCCTGCCTTCTGTGCTGTAGCTGGAGGGCTGTTTTGACTTTGCCTGACAAACGGCTAACCAGCCGCTCCCACCAAGCCCAGCTCAACTGCTCAGCACCGACAGCTCCAGACTGCCAGCAGCATCTCATAAGCTTGTCACTATTTGCTTACTCGGTGACAGTGTTTTTTGTTCGGTGAGCATCTCTGAGATTTCACCTGTCAGGGTGTATCTGTTACCCTCAAAATGCCAAGACACCAACCAATGCCACTCTCTCGGAGCACATGGAAGCAGCCGCCATCTCCAAGTGAGACTGCGAACACTTGGTGTTGGTCAAGTTATAGGGCAGGTGGGGTAGGATGCTCCCTTACAAGCAGAGGTAGGGCACGCAACGGCTCTATTTAGTGTCATGAACTTTGGAGTTGGTTTATGAACTACTCTGCAAGACTTCCAGGCGACTGGTTGAATGGTTTGCTAGAGACCTATGGTACCAGCTCAGGTGAGTGGACTGTTGCATTTTGAGTATTTTGTGAGCTGACTTGTGTCGTGTTGGCAGATTGAAATGGCCCATGGCAGGAACTTTGACACTGAAAATACCCAAATGTGACTGAAGATGGAATCAGGGCTTCAAAAATCAGGATTGCAAACATAAGAGTGGTACTCTGTAGGGGAGCCCCCACTGCACTGCACCCCTTCTGCGCACCAGAGTCCATGCAGTCCTACGTGTGAACTGGAACACATCAGAACCTTGTCAGGATAATTAGGGCTGTGGCCTGCCAGGAGCAAGCTCGGTTCAAAGGCAGAGAACTTCCCAGTGGCATCTCAACTGAAGCTTGTCTGGGAGGGAAGGGAAGAACCAGGATAATCTGGTTCAGGACACTTGAGCTATTCCCAGTCTAGGCTGTAGGTGAAACTGCAGTTATACTGAGGATGCCCTATGTGGAAAGGCTGCTCCGGACACCCTGCAGCAAACTGCTGCTACTCCTTGGTCCTGCCTTGTTTGATTTAGGACCTCAGTGGGAGCAGTTTGCAACCAGTAGAGGGTTAACTGAACCCTGGAGCTCAGTGTGGTAGCCCCCTACAGGCTCCCTTAAAGAGTATGTTATATGCAAAGGAAAGGCAGGGGTGTTGACTGTATGATTGCTAAGGCAAGGGAGATAGGTCGCATATACTTTCCATACGATATCCTTCTGCATCATCTAAAAAGAAACTTGGATAAAGAAAGGAAGGTTCCAAGGACTTGCTGTCAGAGATGGTAAGCATCAGAGCAAGGTTCAAGCACGTCACTGTGTCACTGTAGAACCTCATGAGCTCCCATACCCTCCTGACCCCAGGTCAGATAGCTTTTCCCCTCTAGAAGAAGGGTCTTCATCCATAGTCCCAAAGCCAACTCTCCCTCTCCTGCCCAGGAGTCCTGTGCCTTTCTGAACTGTCACGAGCACCTGAAGCTCTGTGGGCATCCAAGCCCTTTCCCCTTGCCCACCCTGTGCTCTGGGCAAGCTATCAGCATGCATGCTTGGCTGCATGGTGCCTTTTGCAGTCCTCAGTCAGTGGCTGCCACATAAGCCCCACCCACACGCTCTCGATCTTGAGACTGCTTCTGGTTCCAGGATCAAGCAACTTTGTCTTCTTGGTTCTTTGTGCTTTAACCACTTCTGGCTTTTCTCCCTGCTCCTACACCTTGGAATGCCAGTGTTCCTCGGGAGTCTGCATTGGATTCATATCTCTCTCTCTCTCTCTCTCTCTCTCTCTCTCTCTCTCTCTCTCTCTCTCTCTCACCTCTCTGCTCTGTGCTCCTAGGACTTCAGCGCTGTATGCAGATACCCCCACATCAATATATCTGCAGGTCTGATTGAAGGATAAACAGAAGTAACCTGATGGGAGTCTACAAGGCCAAGCAGACTCTGGCATGCCGTGGGCACACTGTCTACAAAGGGGATTTCACAGGAAGAGAAGTGACCCGCCTCAAAGCTACATCCAGTAGACCTGTATGCCTTCACCCAGGAACTTTGCCTTTCACCCAGTTTTTGGTTCTTCCATTTAGCCCAGTGCAGAGTAGCTGCTCAATAAAAGGTGACCCAGTGAATGCAGCAACTGAAGCTTGATCCATGGGCATGAAGCTGCGGCAGTCCTTGATGGAACCAGACTTAACTATGTGCACAGCAGGCTCCCACAGAGTCAAGTCTGAGGCGTTTCCTCATTTGAGTAACTCAACTAGAGATAGGCTCCCAGATGACTCATGGACATGCAGTTAGCACAGGGCCCTCTGCCATCTTATGTCCCTGCCCTTGCTGATCCATCTAGAATTAGAGTCTCATTAACTTCACCCAGCCTATGTTTTTATGGCTTCACTTTAGGTTTTCACCTCTATTATCAAAGTCACCTTCAAGGTCAGTCCTAATTACTACTGACCTTGATGCAAACACTATCATGTCAATATCCCCGAAGGTGATGCATCTCCTCTCCTCTGTGCACATATGTATGGTATGTGTGTGCATGCTGCATGTGTGGGTGCTCTGTGTGTGTGCCTGTTGGGGCCAGAGGTTGATGTTGAGTGTCCTCCTTAGTTGTTCTTCAATTTAAAAGGTTCTTTCTGAATACAAAGCTCGCCATTTTGACTAATTTCTCTACCTAGCATGTCCTAGAGATTTCCTTCTGTTTTCAGTGGGCTGGGACTGCAGGTGGCTGTTTTGCCTTTTCATGGGCTCTGGAGATCCGAACTCTTCTTTGTACAGCAAGCAGTCACTCAGCTGAACCATGTCCCCAGCTCCACTTGTCTTTGTGCCGCGCAAACTTTAGCTATTTTCATTGTGGCTGGTTCTGTATTTGAAACAAAACAAAACAAAAACAAAAGCACAATCCAAACAGAGTTGGCTCCAGGAAAGCATGGAGAAAGGGGTCTACAAGAACTGCCAGTTGTCTGTCTTTAATTCTGACAGTACTGAGAAGTTTCTCCTCCTGGCTTTTCCCTTGAGCTGTCTGAACAGGTTTAAGCCCTCAGAGCACCATATTGTGCAGGCTGAGAGTCACTCTTACAGCAAAGCAACTTCTGAGGAAAAACTGAGCCACCGTGACACCTGTGCCTGGTTATGCTGCTTGAGACAGAGGGGCAGAGATCTCCAGAGAGGGAGAACTGGAGAAAGGAAGAAACAACAGAGGAGAGGGAAGATCTTTTTGATATGAACCTTAGATGGAAGAAAAGATTGGAATCTTTTGTTTATATACAATAATATATCGTATATAGCTAACATTATATATAGCCAATATTGAATGCCCCTTTTTGAAAATATTTTGTCCATAATCTGTCCTCATAAAATAAGGAGCTAATGAGCTTTAGAGGCTTGCTTAAGCTTTAGAACTTTAGGTTCTCTCTCTCTCTCTCTCTCTCTCTCTCTCTCTCTCTCTGTGTGTGTGTGTGTGTGTGTGTGTGTGTAGTGTTCAAGTATGTTTAGGCCAGAGGACAACCTCAGAGTCATCCCTCAGGTACTATCCACTTCAGTTTTTGACACAGGGTCTCTCATCAACCTAGATCTTGTCAGGCAGGCTAGGTTGGCTGCCAGTGAGCCCCAAGCTACAACATCTGTCCACTTCCCCAGAGCCAGGGAGTTCAGGGGGATTGAACTCACACACTCACATTTGTAAGGAAAAGGCCCTTTACTAACTGAGGTCTTCAGCCAGAGAGAGTCTGAAGTGCACTGTCTGAGTTTAAGATCCAAGCACTCTAAGAAGGGTCTTGGAAACTCTAAGTTGCAAGCTCTTGAGGACAGATATGTTAAATACCAATATTTGATCATTACACACACAGTAGAACAACCATGGATTTGAGTAGGGAACATTGAACCTTATTTGAAGTGGACCAGTGGTGGAGATGACTCAATGCCTAATTGGTCTTGGGGGGATCAAGGGACAGCTCCACCCTCTGACGCTGATGGACAGTGTGAATCCTCATGGGAGAATGTCTTTGCAAAGATTCCTTCTCTCATTCCAGTGCTCAACCAATTGATTGGGTTTATCTAATTCAACTGAATTCAGAATGGACTCCTCTGACTACCATTAGCTGGACCATGTGATTAATAGTCATGTTAATATTTATAGGTGATCCAAAATGAGGACCTGAGCTCAGTTCCCAGCATCCATGTCTGGCATCTCACAACCACCTGTAAATCCAGCTCCAGGGAATCCAAAACCCTCCCTACCCTCCACAAATACCACACACACACACACACACACACACACACACACACACACATATACACACATACACACACATACACACACACACCACACACACACACATACACACACATATACACACACATCCACACACACATCCACACCCACATCCACACCCACATACACACACACATACACACACACATACACACACATACACACACACACCACACACACATACACACACATACACACACATACACACATACACACATACACACATACACACACATACACACACATATACACACATACACACACACATACACACACACCACACACACACATACACACACACCACAGACACACATATACACACATACACACACACATACACACACACACCACACACACACATACACACCCACATACACACACACCATACACACACATACACACACATACACACACACCACACACACATACACACACATGCACACACATACACACATACACACATACACACACACCACACACACATACACACACACCACACACACATGCACACACACACACCACACACACACATACACACATACACACACACCCCACACACATACACACACACACCACACACACATACACACACACACCACACACACACATACACACACCCCACACACATACACACACACACCACACACACACATACACACACACCCCACACACATACACACACACACCACACACACACATACACACACACACCACACACACATACACACACACCCCACACACATACACACACACACCACACACACACATACACACACACACCACACACAAATACACACACACCCCACACACATACACACACCACACACACACATACACACACACCCCACACACAAATACACACACACATGCACACACACAAATACACACACACATGCACACACACAAATACACACATGTGCACACATACATACACACACACGCACATGGCACAGATGTGGTAAAAATACACACATGCATATATAAATGAAACTTAAAAAAAAACAAACAAACACAGAGCCATGTGTCTAAGCCAACAGCAACCCGTATAAAGAAAAAGACATGCACTTCACTGAAGAATATTTTTGACCTCGGAAAATAATAGACATTTGTTCATGTCTCTCCAGGAAAAAGCCACAAAGAGAAAAAGTTACTTCAGTGAAGAAGACAGAAGTCCAGAAAAGCATAAATCTCCCATGGCTTTTCAAGAGCCAGAGAAGGACTTCAGGCTGCGCCTCTGTGGCTGGCAGGGAGGGGGAAAGGGGGAGACCGTGGAAGCCCCTGCTTCACAAGGCAGCAGGCACAGAGCAGAGGCCTTAAAGAAGCACAGAGTGGCTAGTCAGCTCTTCATGGCCTAGCAAATTAGACACGCATCCCAAAAGGTACTCTGCGATATTAAAGTCCATTTATATACTCTATAAAGTTCCCCCCGTGGGTCCTGGCAGGCACACACATGTTGGGATGTATGGGCTGGTTCTGTGACTTATATGACGCTGATGTGGCTGAAACCTACGAGTGTCCCAGACCAGGAGGGAAGCTTGTGCAAGACTCAGTGCCAAGGCTCCTACATACAAGTCCCATTAATCCCCTGTGAGCAAAGTGGTATAAATTACTAACACTGCTTTGGGAAGAGAATTGTGTCACAGCTTCTAATGAAAATGTCAGGACGATGAGCTGTCGGTGGCTGCCGAGCTGTTCCGAAGGCAGGTGTTTTCCTACCTGTTATCCAAGGACAGCTATATACCACTGCCTGAGGAGAACATCAGCAGTTATTTGTGCTGAGAGGACCATAAAGTGAGAGAGGACAGTGAAGCTAGTCACCAGCTCTGCAGGACATTGTGGGCAGTTTGTGGAGAAGGGGTTGTGGGGAGGTGAGCTGTAGCAGGCTTGTGGGTTGGAGAGGAGAGGGGAAACAGCTGTTGTGCATGCTCCCGAGGTTCACCACCTTTCTAGATCTTTCTGTAGATGAAGAATGCCTGGTGAGCAGTGTGCACCGCTAACGTAACACAAACCAGCCTGCCCTGTGGATTTGGAAGTTGCCCTCCAGGGTAGCTTTCGCTAGATCAGAATCCAGCTTGGGAGGCTGGGGCAGGAGGAGTCCCAAGCTCAAGGCTGGATCAGCAGGAAAGGAACATGGGTTGTTATTTCCATAGTCATCCTGGAAACCCGGGTCTAGTGTGGTGTCAACACTGGGGTGGCTCTGCCTCAAATGACCTTAGATTGGCCGTTCTTTGATGTCCCCATTTTCTCACATCCCTCCTTGCACTTATCCAGTTACTTTCAAATGGTCACGTGGAGTCACTCTCTTTGAGCCTTTTGTCTTTGATTCTATGCTGTGACTCCTGAATCCTGCCCACCCTCTCCTTTCACTCTTGCCTGGGCTCTGCTGGCCTGGGCTTAGACTCTCTTAGTCTCACTCTTTCTCTCTCTTCTTACCCCAGTGCAGCGATACTAACAACTAATGTCACTGAGTAGACACCGTTTCTGTGCCAAGCCCTTGGATTGCTGTGCTTCATGTTAATTCTTATGTGTTGGCAAGAACCTCGAATGTGTATCACCACTTCCATTGTGCAGCTTGGGGGACCCCCAAAAGGGACATAAAGTGTGCAAGGTCATGCCTGCTACTGAGGGGTAAGCTTGCATTATAACCCATGGCAGATGGACTGCACAGCGTATGGTTCCCTTTGATCACGCTGTGTCTTCTGCCCAGACCTTCAGTGCCTCAATACATCAAGTCTCCTTTCTTGGCATTCAAGGTCCTAGGTTCCCTAGCCTTCTCTCTCCTTGTCACTCATTCTGCATTTCAGTCAAGAACACAGATGAACAAGCAGGAAGCCCTATTTTATTCACACCCACCCTTTCTCTCCTGCGTGCCTTCTTACACGCTGTTTTTCTTGTCATGAGCAACAGCTTCTTGTCACCTCTTGTCACTCTGTCTTCTGTGGAAAGAAATGTTGCCCAAGACAGCCCTGAACAGACTTGGGCTAGGTTAGGGATCCATTTATTTTCTGGCCCACAAAGGGTATACTGGATCTTTATTAAACAGTACGAAATGTTCTTTAAATAATGTCTCTTTTTAATATCATTTAAAAAGACATTCTGAGCGAACCAGAACACAACCCAGTGATTAATTACAGAGCTGGATTCTACTGCCCTCAGCCTCTGAGGATGTGCTCCGCCGATTAACCTCTGCCACCGAGTTCTGTCTGAGGAAGGCGATGACGAAGTGCTTCACCCATCACAAGACTGATCCTGGCTGTCAGGAGGCGTCACTCTCCAACTGCAAGTTCTCATTTTCAAAGCCCCGGCAGGGCTTCAAGAGCTGTAAAACCTCCTGTGAGTAAGTGAGCAGTAAGAACTGGAAGGGTTTCAATCTCAACTCTCTCCAGTTTTAAACCCCACACTTAACTGCGATTTCTTTTTCTGCTTAGGTTGGACATTTCTCTTGGTGAATACTTTTTTGATAAATGCGCTAGGGTGAAGGTGAATTTGACTGTGACATATATGGGTTGGTCCAGTGAAGGCTGACCCAGGATAAAAAGTCTTACCAGACCTGACATTAACATTAGTCAGAGTAAGAAGTGAGAGCAGAGTGGATATATAGAGAACTCTTGGTGTATGAATTCATATACACATACAGATACACATCCACATCTAGGCATTTGCACACACACACATACATGCTCACACAAGTGCACACAATTATGCATACACATACACACATGCAAGGAAGCTTGTATACACACATGTTATAAATAAATATGTATAAACACACACATGCATTAATGTCCATGCAACCATAGGCTTGAGTAGGAACACTGAAACTTATCTACGTGGAGTCCAGTGGTAACTCCATATCTTGGTGAAAGCCAAGAGACATCTCAACCCTCTGATTCTAAAGGGACAGTGTGGGATGGGAAGAATTGGGAAATCTTTGGAAAGATTCCTCCTCTCACTTTGACACTTAACCAATTGAATTTATCTAACTCAGATTAAGTTCTCTGAGTACTTATCTGGACCATGTTATAGTTCACACTAATGTTTATGGGTGATCCCAGAGAAGCATGTGTTCCTAGTGGAAGATTTGTTCCTGATGGACAGTTTAATTCTGGCTTCTGTAGGTCAAATGCTTCATCACCCCCTTATAATGTAATTCTATTTCTTAGCTTTCAAAACAAATCTATTTTTGAAAAGTGGAGGGAGGAGTGGAGAGACAGTGCACATGAGCAGAATGTCACCATTGGCAGCACCATGTAAGTACAGTGTCACTACACACTGGGGACAGCACCATGTAAACACAGTGTCACTTCACACTAGGGACAGCACCATGTGAGCATGGTGTCACTTCACACTGGGGACAGCACTGTCTAAGCACAGTGTCACTTCACACTGGGGACAGCACTGTCTAAGTACAGTGTCACTTCACACTGGGGACAGCACCATGTGAACATGGTATCACTTCACACTGGGGACAGCACCATGTAAACACAGTGTCACTTCACACTGGGGACAGCACCATGTAAACACAGTGTCACTTCACACTGGGGACAGCACCGTGTGAGCATGGTGTCACTTCATACTGGGGACAGCACCATGTGAGCATGGTGTCACTTCACACTGGGGACAGCACCATGTAAACACAGTGTCACTTCACACTAGGGACAGCACCATGTGAGCATGGTATCACTTCACACTAGGGACAGCACCATGTTCGCATGGTGTCACTTCACACTGGGGACAGCACCGTGTAAACACAGTGTCACTTCACACTGTGGACAGCACCATGTGAGCATGGTGTCACTTCACACTGGGGACAGCACCGTGTAAGCACATGTCACTTCACACTGGGGACAGCACCATGTGAGCATGGTATCACTTCACACTGGAGACAGCACCATGTAAACACAGTGTCACTTCACACTAGGGACAGCACCATGTGAGCATGGTGTCACTTCACACTGGGGACAGCACCATGTAAACACGGTGTCACTTCACACTAGGGACAGCACCATGTGAGCATGGTGTCACTTCACACTGGAGACAGCACCATGTAAACACAGTGTCACTTCACACTGGGGACAGCACCATGTGAGCATGGTATCACTTCACACTGGGGACAGCACTGTGTAAGCACAGCATCACTTCATACTGGAGGCTTTCAAGTACAATTTTTTAAAGAAGTCAGTTACAGATATTTAAACTTCTATTTATTTTAAATATTAAAATCTATGTGTTAGAAAATATTTATTTATTTTATTTCACGTGTATGGTTGCTTTGCTTGAATGTATTTATGTGCACCATATATGTGCCTGATACCTGCAGAGGCCAAAAGAGGGCATTGGGTCACCTGAAACTGAAGTTACAGATGATTGTGCAGGCTCATGTAGGTGTTGGGAACTGAGCCATGTCCTCTGAGAGAACAGCAAGTGGACTGAACCATCTCTCCAGTCTTCTAAATGCTGTACATTATTATTGGTGTGTGCATTTTGTGGCTATGTGGGTTCTCGTGCCATGACATGCTTCACCCACTGGATCGTCTCATCATCTCCACACCTGGGTTTAGCCAAGAGTTACTGACCATCAGATGTGCTTAGGAACTTGATGTAGTCACTTCTAAGAACACATAGGCTCATGATTAGCGTGTAAAGTTGGAAGACAGTTTCAGGCAGCAGAAGGGGTGTGGTAGCTTGGATTTCAGGCAGCGGTTACTGTTTTTGCACTGTTCTAAGCAACTCATACAGCGGCTGACCTAACCCTTTCAGCAGCTGCATGAGGTAGGTGCAGCTATCTTGATTTTATGAATAAGGACATGGGGAAACACACTGACTAACAAATTCCTCTATGGTCACATGGTTGCAGTGCTATAGACTGAGCCCAGGTTTTCTGGATCAAGAGTACAAAATAGAATCATCAGGATGAAATGTATTTTACTTTGGTCAAGTGCCTTAAGACTGCCACCATTACCAGTGGATCAGTGTCCATTAATGGAATCTGAGGACAGAATGGGAGAACAAAGAGACAGAAAGAACAAGAGATGAAGATAACTAGGAAACGAAGGCCTTAGGTGGAAGACGAGGGACCCAGGAGGCAGGCAGGGCAGAGTTCTCTAGTCTAAGCTTATCTGGACCTCAGCCAGTGCTGAGACAGCTAGTCCCAACAGCTCTCACTGAGGTGAGCTCTCATGCCCCTGAGGCTCACCACCTTTCTAGATCTTTCTATAGATGAAGAACTCTACTCTGTCTCTTAAGCCTCTTTTTGCCTCAGAACACTCAAGTCAAGGTCGTCACCCTTTATCTGAATCCATGGGGCCTTTAGGTTTAGGAGATCAGAATCTTTCAGATTTTAGAAATCACACACGCACACACACACACACACACACACACACACACACACACACACACACACATTATATTTCTGTCACAAAACATGCCCATTGTTACCACCACCAAGGCCAGTAATGACCACAGGAAGCCTCATGCCTGAAACATCAGACTCTGCTGCCAAAGAAATTATTATAAATTATTATTACTATCTGGTGCTAAACACATGAAAGATATTTGACTGTCCGATGTCTTGGAATTGATAAGCAGTTGTGAGTATCCATCAGTTGCTATCCCTTCGTGGGCACAGGGATGAAGATGCGTTCAGCAGTCGTACATCCTGTGATGGCCACAAAGGAGTCTGATTCCCATGAGCCTTGAGGACTGCTGTTCCAATCTAATCTCATATGTGCAGAGAGTGGACAGGCTATTAGAGTTGATATCTGTACTCTATGCTCCCTGTAGGTTTGGTGAGCAAAAGTAATAAAGGAAATACAAACTCAAGAAAGAAAAAAGTTGGCCTTGTTATCCTTGGAAAGACCTTTCACACTGCCTAGGAAGACTTTTCCCAGCCTGCCTTGGGGGTTATTCACTGACTAAGGAAGGCCTTTCCCAGCCTGCCTTGGGGTACACTTGCTTCACCTGAAGGTTATAGATTAAAGCCCAAAATGTAAGGATTATAAAACAACCCATGAGAGTGCATCAGCCCAAAGATTTAGCAGCTTGTTCTCTGGTTTGTCTTTACATCTTACATCACCTTCCCACCCCCGCAGTGTATAACCTTTAAAGTTTATGTCCTGTTCACAAATTCCTTCTGGGTATAATGACTAATTTCATTTTTCTTGTTCCTCCCAGCTGAAGACTGTACAAAGGAAAATAAAAACATAATTTAATGACATGTGTTTGTGACTATAAGCAAGAGGCAGATTCAGGACTCGGCAAGCAACACCTGATAACCTTTATCTCTGGACCACAGCACTCAGCTCCCAGTTAATCTTAGATTTACACGTCCAGTTGAGTGCCCCCATCTGTTTCAACTGGAGAGCTGTGGTCATTAGAAGTGAACTCTGATCTGGAGCAGGTCCCTCTGCAGATGAGCCCAATGTCCCATTTTACCATATCTCAGGACAGTCTGTGTACCCCTTGCATGAGAGGGCAGTGGCTGCCGCTGACCACAGGCTGTGCTTTGAGTCAATAAAGAGCTGGGATGAGTCACTCAGGATTCCCTTGGAAACAAGATATGATTTTAGATGAAAATAGTCACGAGGAGTCCTCCACTGCCTTTCTGGGTCAGCCATGCCATCTCCTAAGCCCACTTCTTCTCAGTCTCATTGAATCTTCTTAACTAAGAGGGTCTTAGTTAAGGGAGAACCCACTGCAGTGATTAAATTGGAAAAATGTGGGCATTGAATTGAAGTAAACTTCCCAGTGAGCTTCAGCTGGTGAGGGGAGGAAGACCCTGAGCCTGATGTCTTTCTCCAGGCTCTACCACAAGATGGTGAGGCTGGTATGCTAGGTTATTGCAGATCCTGCCTTGGTGGTGTGGGTCTTGATGGTGACCTTAATTTGGAGGAGTTCTCATCGAGAAGTCTGCAAACTGTAAGGCCCTTCAACATAGGCAATGGCAAGAGAAGAAAAGGAATTCCGGAGTTCCACAATCAGCACCCAACACCAGAGCTCTCACCCAGCATTATTTACTAGCACTGAATAAATCTGAATAATGAGTTCTGCAGCTCCTAAGAAGCTTGAAACCCATAGCTTTAAATGATGGTTCCAGTTAGTTCACATGGGGCGTGTGATGGTTAGTTTTTGACAGCTCGATACAAACTAGAGTCACTTGAGAAGAGGGAACTCCAGTGAGGAATTGCCTCAATCAGACTGGCCTGTGATCATATCTATTGAGCATTTCCTTGATTACTGATTGATGTAGGAGGGTCCAGCTCATTGTGGATGCTGTGACCTCTGGGCAGGTCACAAGAAAGCAGGCTGAGCAAGCCATGGAGAGCAAGCCAGTAGGCAGTGTTCTCCCATGGTCTCTGCTTAAGTTTCTGATTTGAGCTTCTGCCCTGACTTCCCTCAGCAATAGACTATGACTTGTGAATTGTCATCTGAAATAAGCCCTTTCCTGCCTAAGCTGCTTTGGCCATGGTGTTTATCATAGCAAGAAAGAAGCACACTAAGACATGGTGGCACCAGTTTCAAACAGAAGTGGAATGGGGAAACACGAACTTAAGTGCTATGTGTTGCTGCCTACCACAGACAAAGACCACAGATGGGAACGTAATATGAATTCCGGCTGTCACATTTCTGGGAAAACCAAGGTGGTTGTTTGAGTGATGCTACCAGGCAGTGACATCAGCACAGGAGTTGTAGTTCGAGATAGAAAATGCCAGTCAAGGCGTGAGGTAAGAGGGGGCTGAGAAGAGCCAAGTCTGATGCTGAAACGAGTCCCTGAGCTCTAAAGTGCTGGGAACAGGGTCAAGGGAAATTTTACAGCAACTGAGGGAAACAAGGCAACAAAAACTGGGGGGGGGGGATTGTTCTCAGAAAATGGTGGACCCCAGAGGACCCAGGAGAAGAGAATTGTGTTGGCACAGTTCAGAAGAATCAATGACCAGGATATGAGTTTTCAAATACAGGCTGAGTTTGGCAGAGTGAAGCAAGGAGTGCATTTACCAAGTACTGTGATTCTCATTAGGTGTGTTCAGAACTGGTTGGGTGAACTCTAATCAAAGGTGCTGTTCGTGGGTTACATCCCCTGGAGGATGGGAGCACCCTGCACCTTTCACTTTTGACAAGGTGCTCACTCTGGATGCTATCAAACAATGACAAAGTATGAGTCCTTATTGTTGTTTAATTGACTGTTATGAGGGATTTGTAGGTGAGCATGAGGCCACTCCCTGTCTCTCTGATTCTGTCTCTCTCTCTCAGTGTCTACATCTCTGTCTCTCTGACTCTCTCAGTCTCTCTTGCTTTTATTCTCTTCTCTATCTCTCTACCTTTCTCTGTGTGTGCCTGTTTCTCTTTCAGTCTCTGTCTGTCTGTCTGTCTTCAGATAGTCCTTAGTTGAACATTTCTGCTCCACCAGATCACACACTATGAAAAAGAGAAACCATGTGGAAAGTAAACCTTCCCTTCTTTTAAAGCTACTAAGTCGGGTATGACACTGGGATGAGATCTGAGTACAAATAATGAGACACAGGTAAATAGGTGCGCTGGGGTTGTTTGCTTCATTGTTTTGTCAACCTGGCACAAGCTAGAATCATCTGAGAGAAGAGGAATCCTCAATTGAGGTCTTGCCCCCATCAGATTGGCTTGTAGACAAGTCTGTGGTGCATTTTCTTCATCTAAGATTGATGTGGGAGGGCCCAGCACACTCAGGGCAGCACCACCCCTGTACAGGCGGTCCTGGGTATGTGAGAAAGCAGGCTGAGCAAACCTTGAGCAGGCTAGCAAGCAGCACCCCTCCATGGCCTCTGTATCAGCTCCTGCCCACAGGTTCTTGCCTTGGGTTCCAGCTGACTTCCTTTCAGGATGGACTTAAACCTGCAGGATAAAATAAACTCTTTTCCCCAAGTTGTTTTTAATAGTGGGGTTTATCGCAGAAATAGAAAGCAAACTATGATAATGAAAAACTTACAAAAATATAGCATCATGACCCAAATGTGTCACACTGGATGACTTCACACACCCTATGTCCTCATGTTATCGGAAAAGGGGAAAAAAGAAAAAAGCTGACTTTGTGCCCCCAGCTGCTCTGCCAGCCCTGTGGTCTCAGCTGTACATGTTGCTGACGTATGTGAGATGGCGTCTGCATATCTCAGCAGCAGGAGGGAAGCCCTAATCCCTTCTTAGACAAAGATGGAGCTGCTTTGGCTGAGCTCCTGTAATGCTAGACCTTGACAGTCCTGTGAGCAAGTCAGGCCCCAGCAAGAAACAAGGCCCGAGAAGGCATATCACCCATGTAGTCTGGCCTAAATACACACACACACACACACACACACGCACACACACACACACACACACACACACACAGAGAGAGAGAGAGAGAGAGAGACAGAGAGACAGAGAGACAGAGAGACAGAGAGACAGAGAGACAGAGAGACAGAGAGAGAGAGGATCGAAGATCTCTTTCTAAAGAAGATCTCTTTCTAAAGTGGATGGCTCACAGGATCCAATGCTTTTTTCTGACTTCCATATGTACCTCCCCATGGTTAATAATCACACAGTCACGCATAAATGATGATTAAGAAACATATAATCACACATATACATAAATAAAATTAAGAAACATAATATATTCATTAGATTTTGAGAGTTTTATACATGTATACAGTGTATTTTGATCATACTTACTCTCTACTCCTCACCCTTGCTCCTCTGAGATCAAATCTCAACCTGCTAAAACCCTTCCAATATCATATTTCCTTCCTTCCTTCCTTCCTTCCTTCCTTCCTTCCTTCCTTCCTTTCTTCTTTCTTCCCTCCGTCTCTCCCTCCCTCCCTCCCTCCCTCCCTCCCTCCCTCCCTCCCTCCTTCCCTTTCTCTTTCCCTCCCTTCCTTCCTTCTATAGCTCACTGATTCCAATGTGTGCTGTCCTTATACTCATGGGTATGGGGCCATCTACTGAAACGTGGTCAGCTTACCAGGGGCCACATCTCTAAAGGTAAATGATTCTCCTTCCCTCGAAGATACCAACTGCCAATCACCCTCAACTAGGGGTGGGGACTCACGAACCCCTCCTCCATCCTGTTGACTGGCTTAGTCTCATGCAGGTCTTGTGCAGGCATCCATAACTACTGTGAGCTCACCCATGCAGGGGTCTTGTGATGTCCAGAAGACACTACATTGCTTTGCTTCTCCATGATGTCTAGCTCCTGCAATCTTTCTGGCTGCTTTTCACAACAGTCCCTGAGCCTTGGGAGGGTGGGCTATGATACATATGGGCTGTTTGTGGCTGAGTACTCTCCCCAGACTTTACACTTTGACTAGGTGTTTCTACTGTACAAAGAAATTTCTCTGAAGAGATCTGAGGGCGGAGCTAATCTATGGGTATAGAAATATGAATTTGGGTGGTCATTTGTTACTATGCCCATTTAACAGTTAACAGGTTCACCCCTGAGGTCTATGAGCTCACCAGCCATGAGTTCTTGTCCAGATTTACAGTAACAGGCTTGTGTTTTTTCCTGTGGAGCAGGCCTTAAATCTAACCAGAAAGTAGTTGGTTAGCCCCATGACGTTTGTGTCTCTATTGCACAGATGATTGTGTCTTAATGCACCGGTCACTTTTCAAGGGTCAAGGGTTCATGACTGAGTGAGACCCCCTGCATAGCACTCTCCGGCACTATGTGAGTTAGCTAAGGAGAGAGAAGGTTCCTAGTCAATAACAGTTTAAGTTCTGTGGCCAAAGTATGTGATGTTTTCAGCTTCAAAGTCTTACCATCATGTTTGGGAGGGCAACCAAGACCAATAGCAATGGCCTATGTTGTTTCTGGAGTCTCTGGGATGCCTCTGAGCAAAAACTAGAGAGGAGATATCCTAATTCTACAGTGGACTTTTTGTTTAGCAGTTTATGGCTTCTGGAAGAGGGTTATCCTAGTGTACTGTAAGTCCGATTAAACTCTTACATGAAATATGAATCTTGTAAAAACAGGTTTCCATAGGGCTTTCCCAAACATCCTTTGGGTTAGTTATTCCTCTCACTGACCCTCTTCCACTCTAACTTCCCATTCCCCTCCCTACTTAAACCTCTATCTCCAGTATTCCCATCCCTTTACATTACTTGTGTAAAAAAAAATGAAAATGAAAAGTTTATTCACAGGAGGGTCCAAGTGTACAAGATGCTGTTAGTGACACTCACTGTTCCATACAAAACCTTCTACCTAAGCTCTATGGCTTTACCAGCCCCTCCCTCACCCTGCAGACCATTCTACTATTGACCACTGAGAGTGACTTTTCAGACTCACAGAAACCATGTAGATTAACCTTTCTGGCCACACAACACCATGTCCTCTGGGCCCAGTTTTGTTCTCATGGTGGCATAACTATCTCCTTTAAGGTTGAATAGTATTCTCTATGTACGTCTATCACATAGACAGTATCTATCCACTGCTGATGGACATTGATGCTGACCCCACTGCCTGCCTCTTATGAGTCATATTGGAATGGGCACAAAAGAGAAGACACACCATTGATATGCAGATTCTCATATCCTTGGATATATATCCTCAGAGTGCGATCCCTGGATTTTATAGTAGTTCTAATTTTAGGGTTTTCTCCCTCCCTGGGGGGGCCTCCATAGTCTTCATGGCATTGTTTTTCATGGACTCCTGAGGATGTGCTATGCAGCTGTAGGGAGCTGGAGCAGTGGTCTCCAGGATTCCATGCTCTGAGCTTTCTTCTTCTTCATGGGTCTGTGTTTCTGCCTTCCCACTTGGGTGTCTGAACGTTGTTGCTATGCTGCTTGAGGAAGTGAAATACTGGGGCAGTAGGTTGCATTTCTTCCTTGCCCCTGGGGTGCCAGGTGCCTACAAGCCACTCAGGGCAGGCAAAACAACAGTCTATGATAGGGGGTCTCAGCCCATCTTTCTCCCCGTGAGAAGCAGAGTGGAGTGGGAGTTCTGGGACAGAGGCTGTGGTTCTCAAACTCCTGCGCACCCAGACATCACTGGGGACCACAAGGAGTTGGGAATGGGAGCCAGCAGGCCTGGGATGAGCTTGGGGCCCATGTGCCTGTGGGACGAATCCAGCTTAGTTCAAGTGAGTGTCAGGTGTTCGAAGGGCCTTCACCCTCTACAGAAGACTTAAGGGCAGCTCTGTACGACATAGGCCTCCTCCTCGCTTCACAGAGATTCTTTTTTTTTTTTTTTTTTTACTTTTATATTTTTCGGAGCTGGGGACCGAACCCAGGGCCTTGCGCTTGCTAGGCAAGCGCTCTACCACTGAGCTAAATCCCCAACCCCAGAGATTCTTTATGAAGCAGACAGTCCTCGCTTGTCCAAACTGCTTTATACATGGCAGCTGAAGATGCATACAACTTACTCAGGGTAAACCAGAGATTAAATACCCTTTGCAGGAAGGGAAGCTCATTGGCTAAATGCTATCTAGATACATCATTAGCAGGGAGAACTCTAAGTTCTATGCTACATGACCAGTTGTCATGGTCATCTTAATGGGGTGTCATGGTCACGTGCTCCAGTACAGAAACCTGATCGGGAGCTAGTTCACACTCCTGCCACTCTCAATTATGAGTTTTTGGGGGTTTCTGAACTTTGATACTACCTTACTAGTTCTTCTGTCTGGTGGCATCATCGACTGCCTCACACTTCTCTGTGGTTACTTTTGGCTCTTGATCTTCTTTGACATTTTTTCCTCCGTAGCTCTCTGTCTTTGCTAGCAGTTTGTATTGTGCCAAATTTAGCAGAGCACAAAGTAGAGAAGTATAATAAAGTTCTATGTCTCCATTGTCCAGCTTCAATAGTGATTGGCTTAGAGATAGGTTCATTTTAATTAAAATTTATTACATTTATTTAGCATGTGAGTGTGTGTGTGTGGGAGGGTGTATGTATGTGAGTGTATGGTGTGATGTGTGCATGTATGTATGCGAGTGTGGTGTGTATGCATGTGTATATGTGTGTGTATGTGTCATTGTGTGGTATGTGTGTGTATGTGTGTAGTATACATGTATATGTGTTTGTGTGGTACGTGGTATGCATATATGTGTGTGTGGTGTATGTGCATGTGTATGGTATGCATATATGTGTGTGGTGTGTGCATGTGCATTATGTCTGGATGTATGTGTGTGTTGTGTGTATATGGTATATGGTATGTGTTTGTGTATCTGGTGTGTGTGTGTATGTGTGAGGTATGTGCATGTGTGTGTGGTGTGTACGTGTTTGTGATGTGGTATGTGTGTGTTTGTGATGTGTGTGATATGTGTAGTATAGGGGTGTGTTGTATGTTGTACATTGGTCTCTATGCCTATGTGTGCACCTACAGAAGTCAGAGGACAAGGAGCTGGTTCTATTCTTTTAACATGTAGGTCCCAGGATTTAACTTGGGTCATTAGTTTAAAAGCAAGTATCTTTCTCCACTGAGTTATCTTGCTGGTGCCCATGTTATTTTGTGAACAAATTTCTTAACTACTTTTTTCATTATAATATTCTCTTGGTGATCTTTAGAGTCATAAGTAAATATTGTTTGTATGCTGAAAACTCTTCAGTGTAATGCCTGCACTTTGTGCTGTAGCTCTAAGCCTAGATTCTGGTACTTTCCAGTCTGGATTCATACTATAGCTCTTGAAAAACCTGCCCTTCTGGCTTCAGCAAGCTGCCTAGACCCTGTGTTCCTCAGACTCCCACTGTGCGAAGTCATGGATGCCAATCTTTGCTGCAAACTTTTGGTGTTGTGAGAACCAGATGAGCCAGAGACTTGAGGTGCTTAGGACAGCATCTACCCAGATGCAGCCTTTGGGTTTTTATTATTCTAGATCAAGCCAGACTTCCTGCTTGAACTCCAGGTACTTGACAACTGTGTGCTTGACATTCCCACTTAGATGTCAAATAGACATCTCAAGATTACTACTCTGAACCCAAACTCTGATCCCTTCAACTCACCTCAGTCTCCTTTCTCAGTTGAAGGTATCTCTATTTCTGTTCCTTAGCCATAAATGCTGCCACAGTATACTGTTGGCTTCTTTCTTACTCTCTTGTCTCATATTAACTTCTGCTGCCTTTACTGTTTAAGCATACAATAGCCCATGTGACACCATCCCACAGCCTCCCTGCAGAATCACAACAGTTTCTTCGCTGGTCTCTCTTCATTGCTTCTAGCAACCTCTGGCCCCCACCCCACACAACGTCAATATGACTGAGTGGTCCTTAAGTCAGATCATCTCACTGCTCTGTCCAAAACCTTGCAGTGGCTTCTTAAGATGTTCAAATTAAGCAGCCAAGCCCTTGCCATCTTCTTTGCCTCCCTTTCCTGACATTTCTAGCTCATTCGTTTAGGCATCCTGGTCTCTTTGCAGTTCCTGGAACACATGTAGAGGCTCCTACATACTCCACATACTTCTTTATATGTTAGCAATGCATGTAGTTGTCTAAGGGTTCTTCTGTTCCCAGATCTTCACGGCCATTTCCATGTTTGGGTTTTAATAGGAACTTTTTATTTAATGAGTGTTTTGCTCAACTTAAGTCCTGAGCCTCATTCCATCTCACTTCCTCCAGTCTTAGTTCCCCTTCCTCTTTACTGTTTGTTATTGTTCCCTTGGTACAATAAACTCTACAATAAACTCCAACTTTGGATAGCATATATATTTTCTTTTGCCTTTCTTAACTAAAACACGGACATCAGCAGGACCTCTCTGTCTGGTTTGCTCACTGATAAATCCCTAAAACAAGACTTAGCACAAAGTAGATGATAGATAATAGATAGATTTGAATTTTAGAAAAATAAACCACAGGCAAGACTCCTCAGAGTGGGGTGGAGGCTCATGTCCCACCCCCTCCATACTGGGGTGTTTACTGTTTTCATCGTGTATAAGGTCCTGTGCAGATAACCACAGTTGTTGTGAGTTCACAGTGCAACAATCCTGTTGTGTTCAGAAGACACTGTTTCTTTGCTCATTTTCCTTGACCTCTGACTCTTACAATCTTTCTTCACCCTTTTCTGTGATGTACCCTGAACCTTGGAGGATGTAGTGTGATGCAGATGTCCCATGGTGTGACATCCGTATTACAAGTCTGTAACTCATCTCACCAAAAGTTTGCAGCAAAGATTGGCATCCACGATTTCACTCAATGGGAGACTGAGGAACACAGGGTCTAGGCAGCTTGCTGAAGCCAGGAGGGCAGGTTTTTCAAGAGCTATAGTATGAATCCAGACTGGAAAGTACCAGAATCTAGGCTTAGAGCCATAATACAAAGTGCAGGCATTACATTGAGGAGTCTTCATCATATAAACATTTATTTATGAGTCTAAAGATCACCAAGAGAATATTATGTCACATCCCAAGTGGCTGAGCACTTCATAGATACTTAATCTCTCTGACCAGTTGTAAATCTCTGAATTAACCTCTCCTCTGTCCACTGCCCAAAGAATGTTCTCTAAGAACTGAGAGCCGAACGATGTGTATAAAGATATGAATTCAGTGAGCAACTTGATACTCTGTCTATTTAGCAAAATAATAGTAGTAGATTCACCCTTGGGACCATGAGCACCCCAACCCTGGGTTCTAAGCACAAGCTTCCTCCTGTGGAGAGGCAACTTCAAAAAACACTGTGGGTCTTTTTACTTTTTTCATGCCTCACTGATTTTATACCCAGAACCTCAAATAGGACACAGCACATAGCCATCACTTAAACAGGACAGACTTCACTCTTAACAAATGAATGAATTCTGGATATCAGGACTAGCCTACCTTGGGAAACCCAGTTCTGGACCAGGTGTGAAGACCCTAACCTATAAAATGAGAGTCCTGTAGTCATCTCAGCCTCACCTCTGTAGAACACAGTTGAGCTTGTCGGTCATGACTTTACCTAATATCCTGTTAGTTTCACCAAGAGCAGCTTAATAAGCATTCCTTCCCACCACACACGCCCCTTGAGAAGAGGCCTCATAAGTGTAATTTTCTAAGTTCCAGGTTATAAATCCAATGCATTTGAGCTATTGGTCATGTTAACATCTGGCTTGTGGCATGTCCATCTTGAAAGGGAAGAGGTCATAGTCCTTCCTTTGTTCATGCACCGTTCCAAGAAAGAGGGTTCATCTCTAGACAGTAAGCTTAGCGCTTTCTGAATAATCACTAGAAGTGAAAAGAAAACTGTGCATCATTTAATATGGGACTTTATGGAAATTCTGAGATTAAAAAAAGAGATTGTCAGGAAGTAGGGGCATACAACTTTAAATCCAGCACTTGGGAAGCAGAGGCAAGTGGATCTGTGAATTCGATACCAGCTTGGTCTTCAGAAGAAGTTCCAGGACAGCTAGGGCTACATGGAGAAACCCCATTTCAAAAAACAAAAACCCCAAACCAACCAACAAACTAACCAATCAACCAAACACAAAAGAGAGGCAGACTGTATGAAAGCCTCCTGTAGCCCGAGAGTGCTGCAAGCCACCTCTCTGCCAAAGGTGTACAAGCTCCTCCATTGCCACCCACAGGAGGATCTTCAGCCTCTCGTGAGTCCAAGAACGAGGTAGACTATTTAACGCCATCACGAAGAGCACGTTCCGCTGTGTTTTACAGGCCATGAAGCATTCCATCGCACAAAGAAGTCAGACTTGAATGTGCATCATGGTTCTGCTCCTTCCTAGCTTTGATGCTTTACCTCTTGGGAATCTCAGCTTTCTCACGCTAGAGATAACAATACTCTCGAGGATAGTTATGAAAATTAAATAACATAATGAGTGTGAATTGCTTATCACAGTTCCCTGCACAAAATAGATGCCCAATAAATTTTTATTACCTTCGTTTCTGTCCCCATCAATTCCAGGGAAAGACTCAACCTAGTAGGAAATGTAAAGCTTCCTTTTCTGAAGATCCACAGATTTGTTCCTGAAGTGAAGTTTTTATGAATCAAATTCTATTTTAGATGTACAACGGAGCTCCTTGACACTGCAGCTTTCCCCTAAAAAAGTCACTGTGGTTTTGGCATCTTGTTCAGACCAATGGGGTCCCAGGGAGCTGAACCCTAATGACATGCAGATGTGGCGCCGCTCTGTGGAAATCATGCCTGCTTCCAGATGGAGTTTAGGGAAAAGGATGGACGGTTCCTGTTGAAGACATGGGAACTGTGGCTGACTGGGCTGCCTGGGGAGGGAGAATAGGGGGGTGGGGGGCTTATGGGGAAAATACAAGTCAGGAGAAAGAACTCTGGGTCCACTGAATACCTCCTGGAAGAACATTAAAAACAGACAAGGGAAGAATTAAGCAGACAAAACAAAGAAGAGGAAGTTTAGGGAATCGCTGGAACAACAGCTGTTACCATGATAGCCCCCATTTGTTGAGCATCTGGTGCAGGAAGGGCCCAGGGTTGAATGCTTTACCAACAGTACGTTTTTTTCCCCCATCTTTGTAGCAGAAGAGATATTGTTACTCATCATCGATAGGAAAGCTGAAGCTTGGAAATATTGTGGCCATCCCCTGCAGAGCCAAGGTTAGATTTAGCATCCAGCAGCCCTGTTCGTTTCATGGAAGGAGGCAACTGCCCAGGATCCCAAGACGGCATTTTTCAGTGAGGTCTGGGGTTGAGCAAAGAATGGTCTTTCACTCCAGGTGGAGGCCAGAAGAAGACTCACAGTTGTAAAGGGCAACAACAGTTGCCCTTCCTCAACAAAGTACAGGGTTAGTAGGTACTTGCTTTAGATTTGTGAATGCGTTCTCATTCCCGAATACTGAGCTTGGCAGTCACCAAGTGAAGGCTGGGGAAGGTTCACTGTTTACAAGGCACTGAACTGTTTGCTTTGACTCTAAAGGACAACAAAGGATAACACATGCAGGTAGCATCCCACCTGGGAGACACCAGCTCTCAGCCTCACACCAGCTGTGGAGGAACCCTATGGTGACCTCTCAGGAAATGGAAGGAACATTCTTCACCAGTTTATCTTTTCTGCAAACCTGACTGGCCATGCAATAGGTTTCTTTTCTGCAAACAGAAACCTTAAAGAACAGATTTCAAAATACCTTGAATATGGCCTGTTTACTTGCAGTGATATTTAACCCCTTGAAACAATAGACTAGGGAAGATGTTTTGATATCTCATAATGATATGTCTTGTAATGGGAAAGAAAAGGTGAATTGTTTTACAAGTATTTGTGGGGTAAGTGGAGGATACCCACATGTAATAGTGAGTATGTGGGGATCAGAGGACACCTTTCTGGAGTTGGGTCTCTTCTTCCACCTTGCAGGTCCTGGGGATTAAACTCGGAGCATCAGGCTTAGTGGCAAGTGTCATTGTCCACTGATCTACCTCAGTAGCCTCGGAAAGTATTAAGACATATAACTTTTATTTCAAAATTTGAAAGAACTTGCCACTCTGATTTTGGCAGTTTTTATCGTGGTTGGCCTGAAAGAATACCATATGTAGGTTATCACAAAGAATGCCATCCAGTAGTTCCGTGGCAGAATGGTCATGATTATGATTTCATTGGTCTGTGCTGAAAGGCATGGTCATGTACACAGCTCTCCTAGAAAACTCTTCAAGTACTCACTGCCCCATGTTCTCAACACCAGGAGCAGGCCATGCGTTTTATCCCTGGTTCACACTATACAAGCTCGTCCTTGTGTGCGAACTTCACAGGGAGTCAAATAGCCCATTAAAGATGAAGGGCATATGTGAAGCATCCTGCAAATCCCTACTGATCGACACACTGGAAAACAGCATTTTTTTTGTGGTGTAAACTAAAAAAGCAACACGGGGTCTGTCTTGGAGAGAAGTGAAATCTGGCACCATACCAAGAACCCAGAGGCAGGTCTTCACCCTCAGGAGACATCTAAGAATCACAATAGATTCAATGTTTGAGTTGTATGCGAGCCTTGATGAACCAGGAAATCCTTTATGATGCTTGCTAGACAGTTTGATGCTAGGTCTTAGTCTCAGGGGAGCCCAAGTAAAATCCTACTCTCATTGTTGGATCTTAGCGTGTTTCCTCAACAGTATGACTATAGTCATATGATTATAACTTGGTCATTGTAAGGAACCCTCCTCAGCTGCCATAATATTATAGACAAGCACAGCACACTTTGCTCTGGGCTTATTTCACTTCAGCAGAGCTCCCCACTATGCTAACGAGTAGAGAACCATTTCCTTTTTGGAGGATTATATATGTATATGGTGTAAGTGCATGCATGTTCATGTGTGAGGGCATGCATGAATATAGAGGCTCTCCTTGATTGGCTTATACTTACAGGTAATACAGAATCTGAGTTGAAGTCTTTGCTGAAAGTAACATTCAAGGCTGAAGCTATAGATCAGTTACTCAAGTGTTTGCCCAGCATGCACAAAGCCCCGGGTTCTGGCTTCAGACAGCAACAACAACAACCACAACCACAACCACAACCACCGTAGTATCATACACCTATAACTGCACCATTCATCACTTGGGAGATGGAGGTGAGCAGATCAGGAGTTCAAGATCATTCTTGACTACATAGTGAGCTTGAAGATGTTTGAGGCCAGCCTAGGTTACCTGAGAACCTTGTTTCAAAACAAACAAAAACAGCAAACCTGTAACATTTATTGAGAATCATTAGCAACATTTCCCAACTTGAAAAATGAGTCGGATAAAGATGCAGAGAGGCAGTACAGTCTCAATGTGTAGAGCACACGTTGTAATCCTGCCAGAAGGAATGGTTGGAGATGGGTCAGTGGTTATGAACTCTTGCTTTTCTTTCACAAGACTTGAGTTCAGTTCCAACCACCCATACTGGGTGGCTTACAATTGCTTGTAACTCTAGTTGATGCCCTCTTCTGGCCTCTAGAAGGACACACACACACACACACACACACACACACACACACACACACACACACATGAACCCATACACACACTCATGTGCGCACACACACACAATTAATAGTAATAATAAAACACATAAGTCTTTAAAAAAATAAAGGAATCAGTAGAAAGTGCCTGTTCCTATGAAACCATCCATTTCCTAATTGGAATCATGTTCCCTTGTTCTGTATGAACCCCAGAATGAACTACAGAAGGGGGAGAGTCCTTAGAAGAGTTTTCATTATTCCCCTCTCTGTATAAGCAGCACGGATGAACGGGTTTTTTGATGGAGGTGAACGGGTCACAATTATTGGAGCATGCCAAGCCATAGCCAAGCATGACTGTGGTTGTTATATGGCTTTAGTGGGGCTGGGGCTTTAAACCTCATTGTTTTCTCTACAGCAGTGCTCTGTGGTCCTTTTGACTGTCTCTCCAGAGCTGTGCCATACATCCCTGATGCCATGTCAATCACGAGCCCAGAGAAATCCACATCCAGCTTTCTTTCACCTGGAGAATTACTTTCCTCTCTGAGGAAAAAAATGCTCTTAGCTTTTACTGAGCAGTGAGCTGGAGCCGTTAAACAGAGAGGAAAGAGACAGCAGCCAGGCAGGTGGAATTTGTCATAACAGACCCTGCTAGGGAGAATTGCCATCTAATTCTCTGAAACTAGGTTTCAGAGGTCTATTTGAGGGGGAACAATATATTCTTTGAGTTTTGTGACCTACTTAAACATTGCAAGCTGTAGTCATCTGAGGATTTCTAAGAAGGGGGAAAGGCTTAATATAATCCTAGAGCCAGGTTATCTGACAACAAAGCTCAAGGTTGCAGGCATTGTCTCTCAATGGGTGACAATCTTCCCTGGCAGTTGATGGCTGTACCTGCCGGTGCACCTCAACCCACACTCTCTCCCTGCAATGCTGTTGGAGCTCCCCAACTTCACAGTCCACTAGGAAGCCGAGGCTCACTTTTACCCAAGCCATCCTCCCTCCTATAGCTCCTTTTCAAAGATTACCTGGGAGCCATGTCTGCCATTGTACCCCATGTTCTTCCTATGACCTTTGTAATTCACAGGACCTGTCTGCCTTGTGGGTTCCATGTGCTCTACTACAAAAGATGACTGTAGTACCCCCAGTGGTAGGGGTGGATTTCCGACACCTCCCTGGCTCTGCATTTAGACTGTTAAGTTGAATGTAGAAGTTGGTAGGCTGGCCACCCTTGAGACCTCAGGAAGCTTAGCATGGCACAGCGGACCACGATTGCCTACAGCAGGCAGCTGTTGTCACACCTTGCTCTTCATGGATATTTGAATTTCACTTTTTCTTCCCGATGCCAGGTATTTCCACAGGCTTTTGCTTGCATGTGTTAGGGAAGGCTGTAGTCAAAGGATGGGAGTGGTTAGCAACCGCCGACAACCTAAGGATGCTGGAATGACACTGTGTGATATCAATAATGTAATGATATTATGATGTATTCTATCTCCATTTAATGAATGAAGAAAATGAAAGCCCCGCTAAGTACTTTCTCAAACTCCACCGCTTCAAGCTCTTGACCTTGAGATCATGTTCTTGCTGGACTTGGGAGTCACACTGTACAGCGAAGCCGAGAAAACCCCGAGCAGGGTTGTGTAGTGACCTGAAACTCTCATTAAGTCTCATCCGGAAAAGTGGCAGAACAAAAGGTCATAGAGTATAGAAAATTAGCTTTAAATGAGACTGTGAAAGTTATGTCATTGAAGAACTTGAGACACCCTGAGTGCCTCATCTCCTCCCAGCCAATTCTCTTTGTCAGGTGTGTGCATATTCACAGCCTCCTGGGTGCCAGGCTCGGTTCTCCTAAGCGATATGCTTGCCCGTTTGAGACTTTCTACACTGCAGTGTTGTTTTGCTTTAAATGTTTTAGTGTAAAGTCAGTAGAAGGTGAGGATTGGGGTTGGGGGAAGGCTCTGTAGATAAAGCTGTTGCCTTTCAAGCACAAGGAGATGAGTTTTGTCCCTAGAATCGCCATAAAAATCGAGGTATGGTGATGCATACTTTTAATCTCAGTATGGCTTTCTACTTTAATTTCTGTTGCAATGATAGTATATCCACCAAAATGCAACACACACACACACACACACACACACACGGGGGCGGCAGGCAGAAAGAGAGGTGCAAACATGGAATCCTTTCTGATTTTAACTTTAAAAACTCACAGTGAACAATTAGTTATAATAAAAGTTGTGGCTTACTTTGCACTGCTATCTCATTCAACAGAAGGCTTTCTCTCTCACGGTCTGAGCTGAAACTTTCAGGATTATTTTATTAAGATCTGAAGAGGTAATTTGACATGCTGATATATAAGCGTGTGAGTCATCCTGAGGATTAGGGGGTGAGCTTCTGTCATAATTAGGTATGCCAGAAATAATTTTCTTCCCCCACCCCCTCTGCTCATCTTTCCTCCTCACAACACAAACCTGGCTTCTCTTGGTCTCTGGAGCTATTATCTCAGGAATGACTAATGTAATAGATTTCTCTTCCTCCACCCTAAGGAGAACCATTGTGACCAGCCCTTACGGGGCTGTGCATGCATTCTGTTGCCCTACTGGTATTTCCAAGAAGTGTAAAATTCCAAGGGTCGGTTCTGCATAGGGAAAGAGGGTCTTAGCAGGGTGATTTTTCTCTTGAATTGAAGCTTAATCGGAAGCCTTCTAGCTCCTCTTCATTTTTCTCCTATGTAGCTTTCTTAATCCATGCACTCTCTGGGCTTCCGTGAAATGTGAGGCTTTCTAGTCTTTGTCTTGTGTTTCAAAGTGTGCCTTCTTCCACTGGTTGGCTGACTGGGCCCGAGGAATTATAGGTCTTCACTGAGTCATTTGTAAAATGGGTCACTAACCCTTCCCTACCTACCTCACCAGGGCTGCACAATCCCAGAATTAAAAGGACCAGGGATGCTTTGTATACGTCTTAAGTCTTATTTTGATGAATGATGACAGCTACCGCATTCTGAGTGCCCAGGCCCAGATGCTCCATGCCTGTTGTTATCTCTGCAAGAAGCCTACGCTGTGTTCTTCCTTATAGATGGGAAAGGCTGGGCTTGAGAGGCATGTGCAGAAACTGCCTCTGTTCAGTAAGCTGCCCCATTGAAGAGCAGACTTTTAACCTGAGCACCATTTCTCACAGATAAAGGCCGCCTGGAGACCAGCCAGGGGGACACTGTTTCCTTGGGCTCCTTTTAGTTATGAGGAGCAAAGACTGTAAGGTTCAGAGGAATTGCTGAGAAATTCAAACAGATTGAATCATAGTTTCTTCTAAAGCTGTCTTGAATCAAGGCTGATTGCCCCTTCTCTTCCTCCTCTTCTTCCCCCTCTTCATCCTCTTCCTCCACTTTCTTTCTCTCTTCTCTTTTCTCCTCCACCCACTTCCCAGCCTCTCTTCCCCTTCATCCTCCTCTTGGTCCTCTTCTCTTTCCCCGTCCTCCTAGCCCTCTTCCTTCTCCTCCTCCCTCCCTTCCTCTTCCTTGGATAATAGGAGGCAGATGGATGATTGGCCCAGACACCCACTTTCCTGATCTAGGTAGCCTCTTCCGGCCCCCAGCCACTCAGCTATCGTAACTGGAAAGCATTCTTTCTTTCTTGGCAAAAGTTCCTTATATTTTATCTTGGCTTTTTAGGTCTTGCTCCATTCGCTTCAACATCCTTCCTCTTTCCAACACAATTCCCAACAATTACATACCTGGGACCCATTTTCCGACACAGGTACTAGGAAACAGCCCCGTGGTTTTGGCATTTCAATTTACCCTTTTTGGTGTTAGTTTTCCAATTTTATATATTGTTATTCTATGTTTTCGAAGGAAGTAGTGAAACGTGTCATAATATTTCAGAAAGTACTCTTCTTATTAACAGATGCTATTATGTCTCAAGATTATTACTGGAATATCTGCAAATTAATTCAAAATATCTTCAAAGAAAAAAATTCCAAGGGTGTCTAAGCAGCATGAAAAGAACCACTCATTTACCAGCAAGACCTTCGGAGTCAAAGGAGGATGGGGATTAGACTTGCTTTCCTTCCCCAACACCACCTAGGTTTTTGTTTTCCTTTATTTACTTGAATATCTGTTCTACTTGCAAAAATCATGTCTATTGTCAGTGGGAAACTGGCACATAAACACTTCTACATAAAGTACTGTGATTGGGTGATCCCTGTATCATCTATGAACCGGAGTGAAACTGAGCACAGTATCTTTGTTGTTACTGAAGAGAACACTTCCAACATGCCCGATGCAGAGATCGATGACATGGTCTCAGTTCCCCTCCCAGGTTTACACCTGGAAGTTAGTTTGCTTGTTTTCTAAGAAAGGGTTTCTCCGTGTAGCCCTGGCTGCCCTGGAGCTCACTCTGTAGACTATGCTGGCACAGAACTCAGAGTGTCACCTGCCTTCGCCTGCAGAGTATTGAAATTAAAGGTGTGTGCCACTACAGCCGGCCTTTTTATAGGCTTCTTAAAGCAAGGGTTCCTCATGACTGGAAGTTTATTTTTAATTTTGATCTGAGTCTCTTTGGGTTTCCCCATCATACTTCTCTTAGTTTTATCCATAAAGTACACACCTGCGTTTTTATTAGTGAAACTCCAGATTATTCAGATGTAAACTGGACTGTAAAGCATTGGGGTGTGTATGTCTTTAGAGTTCAACTCTGCAACTCCGGCAGACTGTGCTGCACATATGCACTGAAACCGGGGTCAAGGACTTCTGAGGTGGGGTGTGTGAGTGTGCATGGGTTGGGGTGGGGAGACCTTGGCAGATAGAGTTCTTGCCTGGTATGTGCAAGGCCTGAGGTCCCCAGATCTGTAAAAGACCTTTTTCTGCTGTAAATGGGCATTAGGCTGTGGCGGGGTCTCTCTTTCTAAATCTCACACTGCCTACCCTCTTGTGTGGAGAAAGGTTAATTGCATTTTTATTTTTAAAAATTCAGACTCAACACATAACACTTTGCACACCTTTTTGTTGCTGCTGTTGTTTTGAGATTATAATTTAATTACAACATTTCTACCACCCTACCCCACCCCCATATACTCCTTCTTGCTTTTCTTCAAGTTCACGGCTTATTTCTCATTAAATGTTATTGCATGCATATGGGCACTGGACATGGAATCTTGGCAACATCTGGCATCCTATACTTCATCTCAGTTGGAATAAGGGACACAAGCTGGAATTGCCACAAAGTCTCTCAGTTAGGGATTCAGTCCCCGAAGACTGTCCCAACCTCAGATACTCCCCATAAGGGAGGTGTTCTTGGATCACTCACAAATCCTGCCAGGTTTGACTACAAATCGGAGGTTCCAACAACCCAGTCTGTGTTTAACTATAAGATAGAATGGCTCATAGTCTCAGGACAGTGGACAGCCCATTTATTTAAAAAAGACACAACCCAGAAGTGGCTGCATAGACAAGCCACATAGACCCAGGCGAGTGAAGGGAGTAGGGGACTCCCATGCCCTGGCAGTCAGTGGTACACAGTAGGTACTTCTGTGTATGGGGCAGCCTGGAGATGCTCCAAACCCTGCCACTATAGTTCTTATGGAGCCTTCACTGCATAAACATTTTCCTTTATACCATGTGGGTCCCAGAGATGAGGCCCTTAGACTTGGCAGCAAGTGTCTTTATCCACAGAGCCGTCTCCCAAGCCCCATATACTTCTTATGTCACAGGATCACAACCTCTTGGGAACATCTCTCCAGTCATTTACTGGCCATCTATGTCTAGTTTAACTCATGGTGCAGCTTTTTAAAAACCATAACTTTGTGTAGGTCAATTAACCCCTTGCTTTCCTCAGTCTAGGACTAAAGTTACCCGTTTAGAGCACGCTGTGCTGTCCAATCTGAAAATATTTTCTACCTCATTTGTTTTACTTTTGAAGAGAACCGTTTAGGTCTTTATACTTTTTTAAAATCTTGAAATGGTCTTTTGTGTTTTTATTATTACCTTGAGGTTGTACCTTTGATTAGAATGCTGTGGATGTGTGTCCACTTTAGCCTAGATATCACAGGACACACGACACCAACATGACTTACTGTGGGCTGTGCCAGCCTCAGACACTCACTGAAGGGGGTAGTCTCAGTGGTAGGTAATGAGTATTTTCTCTTTGCACTCTCATGTGGGGCCATAACACAGGCACTACAAGAGTCTCATGGGTGCCCTTCTTTTGACAATTATTTTTAGCACTGTCTGATGGTCCTTACTTACAACATTTATTACATGACACATGCCAAATAATGATTTTTCTAATCCCTAATTTCATCTAAATTTATTAATTAGAAATCCACTGTAAGAGCTGAATCTTTTCTATTTCCATATTCATTCGTTCATTTGCATTAGCAATAATTACATACTGTAATTATCTCTGGCTCAGATTGTACAAGATTGGATCTCCGAGAGCTTTGGATTGCTTCTCTGCCCGTCCCAAACAATGGCAGCTTTTAAAACATTATTACACGCAGTACAGGTGGCTTTGACTGAGTTTTCTTTTCCTAGTCCTAGACTTGGTATCACAAGATCACCATTGATCTTTGGTCAAACCATTCCTCCTACTGAAGAATGACATTTGGAAACTAGATCAGACAGCAGGTTTGCACACTCTGGTGTGCTGCATGTATGACGGTGCTACTAGCCCTTTTCAGTGAGAAGAACAAGAAAGTATCTATCGCTGAGGTTATTTTTGCATCTGCTCATAGGTACACATGTTAAACCACACATCTAAGCTTTTAGAAGCAACAGACATCATAGGCTTTATTCTAGCCTTTCTCTTCTCCAGAGATATAACACATTGGCTGACAGCAAGAAACCTTGTTCTTCCTAGCCATGATATGTTTACTTACGTTTTCCTAATTTTTTTAAAAATAAAAATATTTTGATTGACATAACTGTGGGTGCAGAATTATGATTCTAGGCACGTGTGCCGCATGTGATGATTAAATCAGGGCTGTTAGCATCCCCGCTCCTTAAACGTTCACTGTTCTTTGTGAATGGAGTCCTCCTCCTAACTTCTCATCAAATATATAATTAAATTCTTTCAAACAAGAGCTGCCCTACTGGACATTAAGATGCCATTACTTATTCCTCCTGTCTAATTGTGTCCGCACTCATTACTCACAGTTACTCAATGTTTTTTAATCCTAACAAACAACTCGTAAAATCATTTCAGAATGACCCTGTGTTAATCAACCTCTGCAGGACAGGAATTGTGTGCAGTGTGTTCTTAGCCTATTGTATCCGGTCAAAATATCCTGTTCTAAGATACACTAACTTTCCTTTGACTTTCCCTTCTGTCTGGTTATGCTAATAGTTGTTAGGCAGGTTTTCTATCACAGTCTTCACTTCATTTAAGGTTCCCATCTTGTCTTGGTCACCTTTTCATTACTGTTTTTCCTGTGTGGTACACAATCATGATTCTAAGAGTAATAAGGTAGTAGTTACTTTTCTTTCTACTGTGATGAAATACATGCCGAGAGGAGAGAAAGAGGAAGGGTTTTTTTGGGCTGGAAGTTTGAGGGGAGGGAAAGTGGCAAGAGTGTTGTTGGGGCCGGAAGTGTGAAGCACATTGTGTTCTCTGAGGGGAAGGAGGGAGAGGGAAAGGGAGGGAGAAGAAGAGAGAGGGAGAAGGAAAGGGGGAGGGAGAAAGGAGAGGGGAAAGGAGGGAGGAAAGAGAGGAAGTGAGGAGAGGGAGAGGGGGAGGGATGGAGGGAGGAAGGGGGAAAGAAGGAGGGAGAGAAGGAGAGAGAGAGAGAGGGAGAGAGCAGTGCTTGGCCTGCTTTCTCTGTTTCTATTCTATTTAGTCTGGGACCTCAGCCCTCTAGATGACCATTCACTTTCAGGGTGGTCTTCAAACCTCTCTGGAGACACCCTTAAGGCACCCAGAGATCTGTCTCTGCTTTCTAAATCCAGTATGCAACAGACACTAAGACTCACAGGCAACGAGGCCCCAAGGTCTTTTTAATGGAGGTCTCTCTTCCTTCTCTGCTTTCACACACTGTCTCTAAGGTACATTCCATTAAGTTCTGATCTATCTTTCCTTTATTTCTTTTGCATTTATGCAAATGTGCAAATGCATACATATTTTCTTGTATTTCTCCATTTTACATGAGGGATATTTTTTACTAAACTTGAAAGAAGTTTGCCGAATGTCCTAGAAATCGCAGATGTCATCCGCATTCTACTTCATTGCTGTGTAGTGTTCTGTTGCGTGTGAACGGAGAGAGCCTGAACCTCTTAGCTCATCTCAGGCACCAGCCAAATACTTGCAAATGACCCCAATTTACCTCACATGTCACGAAGGATCTGGGCAATCACATCCTGCCCAATGTCCTGGCCCAGAAAACAATGAGGTATAAAATACAGTTGTCATCGTAAGCCTCATGTCTTGAGGTCATACGACAGTGGGTAACACTATTCAATACAAAAGTGGTATCCTTTTATAATAAAGTTACATCTCACCAAAGACGTCATAAGCTGAAACTACCTTATGTTGAAATGCATTCAGTAGAACTAGCCCTGAAACACTGCAGCTAAGACCCACAGTACAGTGTCTAGGGTCACTTGTCTACATTAGTGGTCCTGGGGTGTCTGGCCGCCATTGCCTAGCAGCTCCACCATGCTGTGCTGCGTAGCTCCAGCCCAGGAAAACATCAAACTTAGGGATTTGGTATGACTTCTACATTATCAATTTTTTAAAGCTGGACTGAAGACATAGCTTGCCTGGTACTTTCTTTGCCTCACATGTATGAAGTTCAGGGTTCCCTCCTGACACTGCATAAACACGTTGGCACATGCCTGTCATGAGGTGGTAATCCTTGACTACATAATGACTTTGAGGCCAGTCTGGGCCACCTGTCAAAAGAACCAAACCAAACCATGTTAATTAGCTAATCAAAATTTTAAAAACAGTAAAACCACAAATTAAGCATTACCTATACAGGAAGAGTTTCAGGCCTCTTCTTAGAGTATCGTTTTCCTGGTTTCCCTGCTCTGTGACTGACCCTTGGGCTGCATTCCTTGCTCCTCCTTGGTCCTGTTGCACTAAGATTCCTGCTCGCCCAGCATGGCTTGGTCCCAGGAAGCAGAGGTTTGCCCTGTGGCGCCTGCTGCCATCTCTTTCTCAGTGGTGGAGCATCCTGGCTTTGGAAAGTGCCTGTGGCAGAGTGAGTGGCTCCTCTTCTTCCCTATGCTCTGCCCCTACAGTGCTGACCTCCTGAGGCCCTTGGCTGACTCAGGCCTCTCTCAGCAGAGGCCTGAGTGAAGTTTCCAACAGCCTGGGAGCATAGGGAAGCTCAGCCCTGCTGTACTGCCCTGGAGGCCAAGGGGACTGATCTGTCACAGCACCTTTGTAACTGATTCTTGGAATTCTAGAGTCTGGTACAGCTGTGAGCAGCTTTGACTTAAGTCAGCCTTAATCATATGCCTCAGATTTTCTATCTGTTTTCTATGTGCTCAATCACTCCTTGCTCACCTCCTAATGGTTAATTTCCATTTCATCCCAGCTTTTTCAAGAACCCTAAGTTGGTCATTCTTGGCATGCTTGCTCATGGACCAGTAGTTAGCTCTACAAACAATTCCTAAACTGCTGCTATTTTACTGCGTTATAGGCACATCCGTCTACATCTGGGATTGACATGTGGTTGGTGCAAACTCGAGCAGAAGTCTCCAGCATGGCCTGAGTCCTCTGTAACTCCAGAGTGTGTGGACTATCACTCACAGGATGGTTCTCATGCTTGCCTGATGGCCAGGGACATTGGCAGTGTCTGCTGCTTCTACTGTCTGGGTTCTCTCTTGTTTCTCATGTTTCTTTGTGTTTTTCTGACCTGTCAAAGGGGTGAAAGAGCTGGGAATGTAGCTCAGTGGGTTCAGAACTTACCTGGCATGCACCAGGTCCTGGGTAGGATTCCTGGCACTGCATGAAACTGGTTGTGCTGGTGCACACTTATCATCTGAACCCCAAGGTTTAAGGTCATCATATGTATATGGAGGTCTCCATAGAAACATATGGAGACTCGAGTGGCGTGCTCTGCCCAGGACTGATAATCACCTGCTCCTGTTTTCTGTAGCATGCAGTCTCCTTTAGCCTGATCCCTGCTTCCCAACTGCTTTGATCTTCTTCCCTCTTGCACACGCCATTTCTTTCCTCTTCTTTGTTCACCATAATTTTAATTTTCCTTTCTGTAATAGCCTATGGTTTGGAGTGCTTGCTTATTTAGAATTTTGAAGTAGATGGTCCCTTTCAGCCTAAGGTTGTCCAGCTTTATAATGCCATGAAAGCTATATGCATTCAGTAGAAATTATAGTTAAACTGTAAGTTTTGATCTTTTTCCTGATCAGTGATGTGCGATATGACATTTTACAAGGTGCTAGGTAGCAGCCATGAGCAGAGCACCTAGCCAGCCAGGCATTCCTAGGGCTAACAATGGCACTGTGTGGCATACTGTGTCACTAAGCTACAAAGCTTGGTAGGATTATGTGTGTTAAACGCACTGCTGACGTTCGATATTTTCAATTTGCAACGAGTTCACTAAAGTGTAACTTTCCATCAAGTCAAGGAGTATTCATAGCTTTTGATGTTTGTTTGTGCAGGAAGAAATGAAAAGACCAGCAAACAGGGGACAATAATACTGACATACTTCATATTTATTTTAGTATGATGAGTTAGTTAACATTACATATTATCTTTTACATACAAATGCAAGGTTCTTCCCTGTCCCCTTCATGGATCAACTCTTCTGGCAATGGCTTTGGGATACCAAATTTCCAAATTAAGACAGGAGCTGAAGTATTCAACAGAAGGATTCAGGTGCACATTTTAGGAGAAGGGAATTGTGTGTTCTTCACAAAGAGGGGAATGCATCATCAAGGCCCTGAAGGAGGCCAGATGGTTGTTTAAGACATTCAAATAACATTAGGAGAGTTTTTTTTAATTTACTTCAGTTCTGTTTTTAACTTTTAGAAATGATTACATGCAATTAGGTCAATGATGGAAGGGTCAATTTCTCCATTACTTAAGAGTAGTAAACTTCCTTAGTATTTGTTTTTTAATCTATAGACTTAACCTTTACCTTTGTTGAGAGTTCTGCTGGCATAATGGACTGAATTGTGGTTTTCAGAATTCACATTAGAATTCTGATAGCACTCAATGCAACTGTGTGAGAGTGGGCCTTAAGAAGACAATTAATTTTGGTAAGAGTGACCCCTGATTCGAAATGGTTTGTGTCTCTGTAAGAGCAAGAGACCCCGAGAGCATGCATACACAGAGGAGAGAATATGAAGAGACAAGATGGATGTTGGCAAGCAAAGAGTGAAACCTTAAGGGAAGCCAACTCTGCTGACATCTTGATGGTGCCCTAACAGCTCCAGAACTTGGAATAAATATATACCCATTTTGTAGTCACACATGGGAGCTAGTGCGCTAATGCAGCTAGGTATAAAATTCCAAGTCCATGATGCTACTTGAATTTTACATTACATCTCTGTGGCTTCTGGATTGTATCCCCACATCTGTTCTTCAGTTTGGGAATTCTGTTGCTTTATCTACTAAATAGCTCTTCCATTTGAGTTTTAGAGGCTTCCAGGTAAGGCCATGGACTACAAGATTCCTCTTTATGAGTTGTGGAAGGACAAGTATCAGGATGAAGAAAGATAGACTATCCTAAAGACTGGGAAGCTTTGACAACCCACAGTGGAGTGGTGGAACACCTGAAAGGTTTAGAGAAACAAAAATGATTGATGAAAAGAATAAAGCTAAGACAGCCACAGCCACATGGCCTCGAGGTGAGGAGGGAAGCAGGTGCCTCATTCAAAAGCAGAGTTATGAGACCCTGAGGAAAAAGGGCTAGTCATCCTGTCCACAGGACACAAGCTTACTTCTCTCACAAGTCTCTTCTGGATATTACCTGAGTCTGTGACTATGGACATTAGCATGGACAAAAGACTAAAAATGGTACTACCTTGTGACCCGGGTATATGCTGACTGTATATGCCCAAAGGACTCTAAGTCAACAATCAACAAAAATATTTGCACATCTATGTTAATAGCTGCTGTATTCACACTAGCCAGGAAGTGAGCCAGCCTAGATGTCCATCAATAGATGAGTGGTTCATATACACAGTGGAATTTTATACAACCATAAAAAAGACATTTGAAGAAAAATGTGTGGAACTATAAGGACTATTATGTACAAGAAAATTCTCTAGACTCAGACAGATACTGTCTTCTTGTTTTCATATGTGGAAATCTGTCTATCTAGAGGATAGAAGAAGTCTAATGGGACAGGAAAGGGGAAGAGGGTAATAGGATATATATGTCATGAAGGCTGAGGGGGATGATTTAGAGGGAGAAAGGACTTCCACAAGGGAGATAAAAGATGGGGGAGGGCAGGGGATACAAATACAATGATACAAAGCTTACTTTGAGCCTCTCTGCATTTTTGACTAACCAAAAATTAATGAAAAGTATATAAAATGTACATGGGGTGCCAAATATGGTACTGATGTAAACAGAAGATAAAATGAAATCTTTTCATGTAAAAGAAATAATAAGTTGATGCCCTTACCTTGCCATCTTTCTACATGAAGAGATCAACGGTTATCTAGATTATTCTGTTAACCTGAGGTCTTGGGGAGTCTTAGGTTCTATACAACGGTCTTAGCCTCATGGTTCTGGTCACTGGGATGCAATGCTCACTTCTTATGCCCACATGCACACAGAACATACAGAACAGCTAACCAGCGCCTGCCACCATACCACAGTGCCAATGTGAGTGTCATCGTGAGCTATACTTGGAAGCTTTTCTGTGTTCAATTACCTCTTTGAAGGATTAGCTGTGAAACATGGCCTCTCGTTAATATGAACCATTTTCATATTTTCCTGCATTCATTAACATTTTTAAATAAAATTTATGTGGAATAAATCAATAAACAAATAAATGTGGCATAGATTATCTGGCTTTTGCTTTAGTTTCCCTGGTAATTACAAATTATCTCATTAAAAACTATGAAACATTTATAATTTGTATCCAATTCTAGTCTGCCGTTTTACTAAATCCAAAAATCTTGAGTAACATTTTGACTATGAGGGGGTGACAAAATCTTTAGAAAAAGGCAGTTTTATATTGTTCTGGGACTAAGAAAATATAAAAATAAGGAAATTCTCTCTTGATCCTTAAACAGTCCTCAAAAGTCAAGCCTTCCAGTGATGTCTGAGGTTTGGAGTATGGTGGCTAACAGGTCCATTTTCTGTATCTGAGTGGCCGTTCACCAGCCATCAGCGAACACTCAAAGCACAGTTTTCCCAGAAGTTTTTGTGAAATGGCTTGTCATAGCAGCATTAGAGCTGAGTTCTAGTCATACCCGCGCTTCTTGTTCAAAAAAGCAGGGTAGCCAGAACCTAACGAAATTACTGATCTGTAATCTGAATTTTAAATTCGATTTTATTCCTGCAACAACAACGACAAACGCTTCCTAACTAAGCCATTCCTGATGGGTTAACTATTGACAGGTGAGCGGTTGAGGGCTGGGTTTGAGTTATCCATCACATGACTAGATTACTGTTGAAGTATGAAAGACAGAGTGGTCCATGGAGTCTTGATGGAGGGTTGTGGGCAGAGAGCTCTGAGTGAGAGAGGCAGAGGCATCAGAGATCTTAAAACGTTTTTCAGGAATTGGGGTTCCTGCCTGCATGGCCCCTGTGCCTTGGGGTGGAATGGATACAAGCATGCAGACATCTTCCATTCTGCACACAGTATCAGGAGGCTTCAAGCCTTTCTGCATAATGTTCGGGATTGCTGGCAAGCAGCCCTGCAGGGTCCGTGGGGTCTTGCCCTTCTCCAACCATTCGATAAATAGCACTCAGTAGAGACTCTGGCTGCGGATACTTGTTTTCAAAACAACAGCTCCGAGCCAACCTCCTTAAGCAGCTCCATATGTTTCTATGGAGAGTTTATGGATCGTGGCCTTCAGAATTCTTTTGTTTATCACTGGGAATCCAAGTCCTGAAAGCTGCTAACTAACCATGAGGCTCTCTGGTTATACAAGCTGTTGGACCTCTTAAGGACTTTGACATAAGGACCACTTTCTGCCGAGTAAGAATTAGCGGTTTAAAAGGAGTGCACTTAACAGAACTATGTAAGTATCAGTTTCTGTATGTCATTACAAGCCAGCCTTTTAATTTAAAAAAGAAAACTGGACTGCATTGCTTTGTGTGCACACTTAAACAAGGTCCTTAAAGGGACGTCTGAGCAGTCTTCAAAAGCTTACAATCAAAGGGTTGTTTACTGCTGTTGTTTGTGGATGAATATCCGAGGCCCCAACAGGATGTGTCCTTCTCCTCCTGGGCACAAAGGCACTGCTCCTCAAGATGCTCAGGACATGGGATTCCCCCAGGCATCCAGTCCTCCTCTGTCTCCTCACCCCACCCTCACTTGTCTAATGCCAACCACATGGAGGGTCTAGGTTTCGGCGGAGTGTCTCCTTGGCCTTAACAATGTCTACTATTTACTGAGCACTTCAGACCAAGCTCTGTGTTCTCCTTATAGTCCATCTGTTTTAATCCTTCTCTCCCAACAGCTCCACAAAGTTGAATATAACTATTCCCCATTTTACAGATAAACAGATTCCAGCTTGCACAGTCTGAGTGATTAGCCTATGTCAGTCACTCAATAGCAACATTTGGCTGCTATTCTCTAGCTACCAGCGACAGAGATGGGACATGGCTTCAGGCTTCCTGACTCAGCCTCTCATCCACCACCACACCTCCTCACTCTCTAATAGGAGAGCACTCCTAACTTGATGTCCACGCCTCCTTTCTCACTCAAAGGTGCCCTGGCTGTTGTGTGTGAGGTGCACATGGGCACATGTGGAGGAGAGAGACCAACCACAGTTGTTACTCCTCAGGTGCTGCCCAACTCATTGTTTTTGAGGCAGGGTTTCTTACTGGCCTAGAACTTTCCAAGTAAGCTAGTCTTGCTGGCCATATTGCCAGCCCCAGGAATTCCTGTCTTCCTCTCCCTAGTGCTGGGATTCTAAATGCATACCAACACACCTGGCCTAGGCTTCATATCCCTTCTCCTCCCCACCTTTGGTGGGTGATAGAATACAAGTCACCGGGCTTCTCCCTCCTCCTACCTTTCTTCAGTGGGGATCAAACTCAGGCCACCAAGTTTAATGTATCCTAGTTTCACGTCTGTTGCTGAGACAAAACACCCTAAGCAAAAGCAGCTTAGCAAGGAAGGGCTTATTGTAGTTTACGATCCCAGGTTACATCCATCATAGCAGGGAAATCAAGGCAGCAGGGACCTTAAACCAACGGGTCACATCCTATCCACAGACAAGAGCAGAGAGAAATGAATGTGTGTGTGCCTAATACTCACCTAGTTCTCTCTACTTTTATATAATCCTGGACCTCGAACCAAGGAATGGTGCTGCCCACCTTCAGGTTGAGTCTTCCCACATAAATTACGTCAATCAAGATAATCCCCCACAAATAGGCACACAGCCCAACCTGTTGTAGACAGTTCCTAGTTGAGTCTCTTTCCAGGTAGGTTGTACCTGGCTGACAGGTTCGCACAAGGCAAGCCTTTTAGTCACTGAGGGTCTGTCCCAGCCCCCACGGTTCTTCTCCTTCTTCTTCTCCTCTTCCTCCTCCTCCTCCTCTTGTTTTTGTTTTTCTTTAGATTTGTATTTATATTGTTTTATGCACATGAGAATTTGATTATATGTATGAATATGCACCATGTGTGTGCCTGGAGCCCTTCTTGGCCAGAAAAGAGTGTCAGCTCCCTATAACTGGACTTGGTTGTGAGATGCCTTGTGGGTGCTGGGATCTGACCCCGGGTGCTCTGCTAGAGCAGTAAGGGCTCACCACCATCCCATGGTTCTTAATATATCACACATGTGACTTTTCCTGTTTCGTTTACATAAAATTACACAAGAAAGAAGCCAGTCCTCTCTTTCAGGAACAATTCTTCATGCATTTGAAAACCCTCTGTTGAAGATTCATAGCAACTTCTCCAGAGACTGAACCCAATGTGGCTGACGTGAAATGGCAATGCCCACCAAAGGCAGGCTGGGTAGCTTGCAGCTCCGTCTAGGTGCATGTCTCGAGGGGCTGGCAAGTGAGTCAGCAGAAGCCCACAGACAATGATGTGTTTGCTCTCCGAACGATGAGTCAGCGGTGATAAATGACTGGCTTTCGTCTGGTCCCTGACGTCTTAACAGAATATTAATTGCCCTGTTGCTTCCCGTTCCACACAGCTGGGTGGGATTGCTACCAGCCACAGTGCTGAATGCTTACATATTTCAGCCCAGCCCAGAAGGGTTTCCTGTGGTGGGTGAAATGACAACATGCACAAAGGTCAAATTCCAGATGTGGGAGTCTGAACTTCTCCTGGCTCAGGGAAAACATTGCCTCGCCATGATCTCAGAGGATTTTCAGTACAGATTTAAGGCCAGCATCTCTGGAAAGATGCAGGCTCCTCAATTGGAGAGGATGCCAGCGCGCTCTGTGTGCGTTTATTCAAGGCTTTGAGACCACCTATTGCATTCCAGAGCCAAGGGAGCAGGAGAAGAGGAGGGGATTGTTCAGTCAATCCTGCATGGGCGGGGGGGGGGGGGGCTGGCTCTACAAGGTGCTGCTTGGACATGACCTTGGAAGCCATTTTGAGATGAGGAGCTCATTCTGGATTAATACCTTGGCTGGACACAGTGCCAAAAAAAATGGTGGGAAGAGTGCACAGCTGTGTGGTGGGGAATTTCCTGTCTGTGTGGTAATTCATCTGTTTATGCTGTCTTCCTTATCCGTTTCAATCCTGCATGTGTGTTCTGCATGCATGTGTATGCATGTTTGTATGCGTGCGTACATGTATTTGCTCATGTACATGTGGGAGTTGAGGTCAGGGGTCATTTGCATTCACTCTTCCACTTTGTTCTTTGAGTAGGGGTCTGTCAATCAAATGGAGGGTTCACCATTATGTCTAGGTCCCCAGCTTGCACAGGGGACCCTATTTCTGCCTTCTTGAACTGGAATTAAAGATTGACTGCTACTTCCACCTGACATTTATGTGGGTTCTAGGGATCTGGACTCCATGCATCATATTTGTATGCTAAGTGCTTTAACTACTGAGCTATCCTCTCTCCAGGCCCCCATTTGTTCTTTCTATAAAAATTCTTATCACATTTGCAAAATTGACTCTCAGCATATTCACAGGTGATAAGAAAATGTGGCTTAATTTTTCTTTATTAACTGATATCATGATCCTGCTGAGTTTCTACCAGTAGACTCCAGGATGGGAATTAAATTTTAGCTTCACTGTGTAAACACAACCAGATTAATCTGGGTAAATACTGTCTGGGTTTTATCTTTCAGAAGCCCTTTTTCTATCTCTGCTCCAGTGCAGACTGGCCTCTGAGTATGCATTTGGGGGTGGACAAAACTCATCAAAAATATGTGTTGCAGAGTCACTATAGCAGAGTAACTGATGCTGTCTGCTCCCCACATGGGAACTACCAAAGAATACAATACTGTTGATGTACTGGTGCCTGCCAATCAAGCCCATGGCCCAGCCACTGACCCAGCTCAGGGTCCATGCCTATAGTGGGGAAGTGGAGCAGACTGGCTTTGGCCTGTCCTCATTCCGGATGCTCCCCTAGTACTTTCTTCAGGGGAATTAAGCTCTCAAATGAGATGTGTCAGCAAATTTCCCTACAGCAATGCTTTGTAACGAATCTACCAGTTGTCAATGGCTACGACAAGTAACCATTCAGTAGTTACTCACAAAGTCCTCTTAGGTCATCTCCAGATTCTTTCTCTGGAGTACAGAAAAGCATCCCCAGACATTACATAAGTAATTAAATAAGTGTGACTATGTTTCAGTTATACACTAAGTATGGACAGTGGGATTTGGACGTTGCTTGGGTTCATGTACTATGAAGTACTATATTTTATCTGTTCTTTTTTAATTAGTACATTTATTTGGCTTGTGTTTGTTTGTGTATATGGCAAATGTATGGAAGTCTGAAGACATCCTGCTGAAGTCAGTCCTCTCCCTTCACCTTACAGACTCTGGGAATTAAACCCAAGTTCACAGGTTTAACTACACACACCCTGCTCACTTGCTGGGCCATCCTGTTGGCCCTTTTCTAAGTTTATGTCGTTGCTTTAGTGTTTTGGGGTTGGAGTCTTGCCATATAGCTTATGCTGGCCTTGAACTTTCAGCAATTCTCTTGCCAACATCTCCCAAGCAGTCCCATTGCGGGTTTGTGCCACACCACGTTCAGCCTAGCTTGAACCCCTGTTTAGTTCTGAGTCTGCCCAGAGATGGGTGTGGCTGTGTTGGCCTGTGAGTTAGCCAGGCAGTTCTGTTCATTCTGACAGGGTACACAACCTGGTCTGTGGTCTGGTTCACCATTAACGGACCCAGCATAGGCTTGACTGGAAAGCCTGTGACCAGGGAACTCTGCTTCCAACCCCATCATCAGGCTAGCTCACAAAGGTTCTAGTCATGGCAGAGGCTGGCACGTGTAAGCAGAATTGTGCAAGCAGCATTAGAAGCTTCTCTTCAATTCTATCTGTTAATATCCCACAGCCAAAGCAAGGTGCCAAGCTGAAGCCAGAGTTGGGTGGAGCAGAAGGTACTGCCAAGATACTTGGCGAAAGCGATGTGCTGGGGCCATTAGCACAACCAAGGAATTTAAACCAAGAAGAATTTTAAGTCCTATTTGGGATCCGTAGGTGTGTTAAGCAACTGTGATGTGAGGAGAGAGCGTGCGCTGAGGCTCAGAGGCACAGTAAACCTTGCAGGAAGGGTGATGCGAGGAAAAGCATGCGCGGAGGCTTGGTGGCAGGGTAAAGGTTGCAGCTTCTGGCTGTTGAAGTGTACAGATGAAAGGGGGGTCGCGAAAATCAGGCTGATATCAGAGAAAACTGACAATCCCTGGTGATGTATCAGATACAATGGGTAAGCCCATGTTGAAAGACGCAGCCTCTGGGAAGGCAAGGCTTTCCCAGACGCTAAAGTTCTGGTTTTGACTTTAGCATTTATGGTGCTGTGGTTGGAAGTACAGAGCAAGGGACCTTTTGCCTCCTCTTTCATTTCTCTGCACAGGGGCATGTCAGATGAGACAGGGAACTCAGTGCTTGAAGAGCTTGGGTCTGACTTCATAGTTTTAGAGTGGAAGAAACAGAACCCTTTGGCCTTGCATCAACATTGAACTATTTGGGGGTGTTAGGAAGCTAAGCTTTTAAAAAAAATAATTTTTTTTATTATTTTAAAGTGTGTGTGGGGGGTGTGCGTGGGTGTGTGTGTGAATGCAGTTGCCTATAGAGATCTGAGGTGTCAGATCCCCCTGGAGCTGGAGTTACAAGCAGCTGTGGCTACCTGACATGGGTGCTGGGAACTGAATTCTGGTCCTCTGCAGAAGCAGCAGTCATTCTTATCTAACGAGCCATCTTTCCAGCCTGAAAGCTCAGCTGTTGGCTTGACTTCTAGAACTAAGTTGTTTCTCCCATGATTCCCCCTTTCCATTCAAACTGGGTAATGGGGAAAGTGGATACCAATATATTATGGGTTCTGACTGGAGTCCTTGGGGAATCTTGCCTTGTCCTGTGAAGGTTGCCTGTCCTCCAGGAGTCCAGTGCTTAGGTTGAGTCATGTGTGTGACTGCAGCTATGAGTTAGGACTCTGGGCATCTGGACTATGAAACACTCTGTACAGGCTGCCTCGTTTCCCAGTGGAAAGAAATACGTTTATTCCAGTAGCTGCAGAGTTGTTTTTTTTCTTACAATTACAGGTGCACATTTGAAGTACACTGCAGCACACAAAATCAGGCCCTGTCAATTCAAAGTGAAAACCAGACATATTTGTTGAAATGAAGCAACAAAGGTTTCAAACAGACCTTAAAAGTTTAAAAACAACAAAAAAGGGCCCATGTTTGCATCATTTAACTGTGAATAGTTGTCACTTATCTCCTAAGTCCTGATGTCCCGAATCCCTTGATTCTTTGGATAAAATCAATGATGGCATTAAGAGGGGCTGTTTAGAAGCCTCTCCAGCACCCTCTACCCTCATGACTTCAGAGGACATTAGCTTTCTTGGGAATCAGACTTGAGTACAAGGTACTCAAGGTAGCCTTGCATTGTGGGTTTATAGCTCATTGAGTTTTCCTTTCCAACCTTTCATCATCCTGACTTTTCATGTTGACTAGACATTTTGTCCCTAGCATTTTCCCTAACTTATTCACACTATATCAACCTGAGAAACAAGCATAGGTCTGAAAGAAACCAAACTCTGCCAACTGGGTCCAGGTAGCCAGATATTAGCCCCATTAATATATTGACTGTAGAGGGGGCTCTTGACATTGGGTAGTCAGCTTCAAGGTCAAAAAAATTAAATCGAACCAAATCTATGACTACTTCTCTGTGGCATCTGTGTACTTTTTGCCTGCCTTCCCACTTGAATGGAAGATTTATGATGATATGACTTTGTTTTGTTCATTGGGATATGCCTCGTATCTAGACAGGGCTCAGTAGATGTTTGATACATGTTTTCCCGAAGCATCGAAAGTTGGATGCTAGTAAGGTAGGCTTTGCTTTGATGTTGTGGGTTTATTTAAAGCAGGACTGAATATTGGCTTCTACTGGGTTCAGCTACCTTCTCACAGCACAGAAGAACTAGGCCCATATTGTCCGTTATGGCTCCTCTGTCCATGTTCTTTTCATTTTGGGTTCTCTGGCCCATGCTCTCATCATATTCTCTGGATCACCGTTACTGCCATCTAATTCTTACCATTCCTAGTCTCTGTCAGTCAATGGTCCGAGTAGAAGAAGAGAGAACTGAAGACAACATGTACATACATCTGCTTCTGTGGGCTTCCTGTTATGTCCATTTGGCTCATGTGTACCTTTGCCTAGTTCCCCATATTTTAAATTTTGGTAGAATCTACTGGCTACCACAAGGGCCTTGGTGAAGACTGACCCCTAGAGTGCATGAGTTTCTCTTCCATTGGAAGTGAAAGGTGATCCCTGACTGATGTGCTTGGTTTTTCCATGACGGGAAGGTGAGTCAGAGTTTGGATCAAGATGATGTCAGAGTGGGATGCAAGCAAGCAACAGAATAGCAAGGTCTTCATGGCACCAACTCATGGCCTCATGTTCAACAGCTGCTGACTCTGTTTTGCTTAAAAAATTACAGATAGGGGACTGTGGCTCAACACACTGCCCTTCCCAAAGACTCGAGTTTAATTCCAAGTACCTATGTCAGGTCGTTCACAACTGCCTGTTACCCCAGATCCAGGGCATCAGACACCCTCTTTTGACCTCCTTGGGCACCTGCACTCATATGTGCATACCCACATAACAGGCACACACACACACATAATTAAAAGTAATAAAATAATATATAGATGGATAGTGCAGGTGTGGCAGTACATGACAGTGATCCTAACCTTGAGTGGTGATGGTAAGAGGGTCAGGTCACTAGCATTTTTGATTACATAAGGAATTCTAAGCCAGCATGGGCATATGAGAGCCTGACTCAAAAATAAATGAACAACAGAATCACAGGTGACTTTAACCATGAGTATACCACCCAGAAGCACCGAGTGAGCCACAAACAACAGTTTCTACTCATGACTTTAAAAGGCTTGGGTAGCTAAGTGGTCCACAGCCACTGCCTTTAGCTTGGTTTTGTTCTCAATGGGCATTCTGGATTTTAACCCAAAATATCGTAAATTCACTTATCAACTACAGTAAAGTATTAAAACTACCCATGCAGTCCAGGTAAATGTAAACTATGAAGCCAAAGCTTATCTCTAAGGTAAAAAAAAACTACATGAGCTTCCAACCTAAAAATAAAAATAATTCACTTTATTTGGAGTCATTTCATTGTTCTAAATACCTTCCTTCCTGCCTTCCTTCTTTTCCTCTCTTCCTTTTTCTTTCCCTCATGTCTCCCTCCTTACTTAGTTCTTTTTTAAAAGGAACTACCACCTTTAAAGATAAATGAAGAGGTTACTCTTGTTCCTCAACATTTCCTCAGATGAAGGTAGTCAAACAAATCCTGAATGCAAACTCTTTGGAATTATCAGATACACAGAACGGACACTGAGTGTACTGGAGATTGAACATCAAATTTCACACATGCCTGATAAGCACATCACCGATAGATAAGCTACAACCCTAGCCTGTCCTTTATTTTTATTTTAACTTACTTTTTAATCTTTATAGCAGAAGCTCACTAAATTGTTCAGGCGGGCCTTGAACTTGGGATCCTCCTGCCTCGGTGTTCCAAGTAGCTGTGTTAGAACAGTTCGTGTTACTAGGCCTGGCTTTACCTTAAAACAACCAAAACCAAGAGAGATGCTCACATCACCTTTCTGAGGCTGCCACATGAATGTCAAGGTGGTAGGTGGGAAGAGGTGAGACAATCCCAGCCCAGGCTTCCTAGCATGTCCTTCTATGGGCACTAACCACCGTCACTGACTCTCCCATTTCTTCTCTCTCCTCATGACTTCACTGCCTGCCAAATACAATATTAAAGGATGAGTGAAGATTCTGGAATTTAGGGTGGGCTGCTTCTTGAAAGTGACCAAGGCTCTTGATATTTAAAGTATTTGTCAGATCTCTTGAGACAGCAGATTAATGATGGAAGGAGAGATAAGTTTCCCCTTGAGTCTTGGCCTCTAAACTTCCTTCTGTCCTGTCGGAGTTCTCCCTCCCACATGTCGCATCACAGTCACTTACACATCGTTGTTCGTGTGCCAAGGTCTTGTTACAATGAATGCCCTTCCATCTCGTTTGCTACGCCTAAGTGTGTTACCCTTGCAGTACAGAGCTGAGCTGCACACCTCGGTGCTTCTAAATCTTTAAGATGTTGGTGCCTGCCAGTGGGCTACCTCCAAATAGTCCATTACCAGTCCATGGGGCTGGTGCAAGCTGACAATGTCACCTAACTAACAAGTACATCTAGTGCCCCCTCCCACTAGGCATCATAGCTTATCCTATAGAGCACTGGGGATGGAGGTGGTGGAGGGGCTGGTTGTCTATCCTTGGGATTGCCTGCCTGCCTTGACCAATCTCAAATTTCAAAGTACACATTCACATTGGTTTTGGTTTTTTTCCCTGTAGTAAGGTTGAAAAATAATTTTGGTCTCAGAAGATCAGTGGATAGTAAGAGCACTCACTATGCATGCAAAAGAACCCAGGTTCAGGTCCCTAACACACATGCACAAATTAGGCGTGACCACCCATGTCTATAATGCCAGAAGAAGCGTTGGGGGTACATAGTCAAGAGAGACACTGGGGCTTCAGTGTCAGTAGCTGAACCAAAAAGTAGCCAGCTCCAGGTTCAGTGAGACGTCCTGTCTCAAGGTAATAAGACAGAGAGTTATAGATCAGGACACTTCTTTTTTTACATACCTGTATATACATGTTCATGCATACATGTGTTCATGCATATAATGCACACACACACACACACACACACTCACATGCACACACACATACACACTATTCAGTTGAGAGATAATAACTGAAGACTATAAAAGAAGGGACAGGCTCTATAATGGACATAGGTTTGGAGAATGGCAGCTTTATGTTTTAAACTCAGAGAAGCTAAGTTGTCACTTCTGTCTTTTCTCACTAATGGCTGAGAATTCTCTCAGAGGGTCTGAAGGTGATTGTTGAGTGTTTAAGGATTTGGCTCTATGGGTTGATTTTGAGTCGTAGCAGTGTTTAATTTTGATTTAGTGGTTTTTTTCTTCCTTTTGAGGGTCTTTCCATTTTATGTGTGTCAGGGTGTCAAAGAGTTTGCATGTTTGTTTGTTTGCTTGACCAGTTTGTGGAAAACCAATACATTAAGAATGGCTTGGGTATTTTGTTTATCTTTACAGGATATTCCAGTTTGCTTTCTGTTCCTATGATGAACTATAACGAAGAGTGACTTTTGAAGGAAAGATTTTATTTCATCTTATACTTCCAGGTCACTATCCATCACTAAGGGAAATTAGGGCAGGAACTCAAGGCATAATCTTGAAAAGAAACCACAGAGCAACACTGCAACACTGTTTACTGACCTCCTCCCAGGCTCTAGCCCACCTGCCTAGGGATGGTAACACCCACTGTGGGCTGGACCCTTCTACATCAATTAGCAGTCAAGTAAATTACAAGGACCAGCCAACAGGCTGGTTATGGAGGCAATTGTTCAACCAAGATCCATCAAGTAAACAACCAAGATGAAGGGACTCTGTTTCAGTGTCTAGGGCTGCTCAGATTTAGGGAACCTCTCTATGAGGTGAACACTCCAAATGTGCCAGCTGCTTTAAGCACATAAATTCTCAACTTGATTCGGGGTAGGATTTTCTCAGTTGCTTCTTGACAGCCTCTGAGGCTTGAGGGGTTTTTGTTTTCAGTTATTTCCTGAGCTTACATATCCTGGCTTTATTGAATCAAAAGAACTTCATGGGAAAACAGCTTGTCTGAAATATTCATTCACAACAGTGCTACACGACTGAGCTCAGCAGCAGCTGCCCGGGACCATCCATGGCTGTGAGAACACAATTAAAATTTTAACTTGTTTGTGAAATGCTCTTTTCTGTACAGCTCGATTTCACAGGCATGGGGGAATGAAGATGGGGTGCTTAAGTGTAACTCCGCCTTGATGCCCTGTTGTTAGTTTAGCACCGAAAACACACTCTGTTCTGTTGACTAACTCAAATACATTGGCCTGGTGGATTTTAAGAGCTGCTGAAACCATTATGATTGTTCTGCAAATAGATCTTCAGAATATTGAATGCAAAGATTCTCAAAATTCCCCGTGTGTGAATTAAGCAGCACGTTAGTTAAAAATGCAGATGTGTGGCCACTGTCAGTGAACATTTATTTAGCTGTCACCGAGACCCTGCTTATATCAACAGAGAGACTCTCTGCTCATGGATTTGGTGTATAAATGCATTTCTATTAGGCATTAGCAAGAAAGTCGCTGCATCTTAAGGCAGACGTACATTCAGCATTTGTAAAGACAATGCTGCCTAAAACTATCCTCAACTGATTGTATCACCACACAGCTTCATGTTACCAGTAGAGAATCTGTTTTCAGACTCGGTGGCAAGTGCCCTTACCCATGGAGTCATCCTGATAGCCCATAGAAGGTTCAGTTTCTTCTTTTTAAATGCCATTTATTTTTATGTCTCTGGGTGATTTGCCTGCTTATATGTCTATGTACCCATGAGTGCCTGGTGCCTACAGAGGTCAAAAGAAGGTGTCAGATCCCCTAGGACTGGAGTTACAGACAGTTGAATGCTGCCATGTGGGCCCTGGGAATTGAACCCTGGTCAGTACTTGATCCCCCCCACCCCAGTTCTTTATTTCAAAACCTCTCAGTCAAATACAATATTATTACCAATTATTTGGGTGTTTCACATGGTGTACCCGTCACATTCACTTTCCAGCCTTCCTAGGCCCACACTCACCCTCCCTTGTGGACAACAACCCCCAAAGGGAAGAAAAGAAAAGAAAAGGAAAGAGAGCATACCAAGTCCAATTTGTGTTGCTCATATGCTCACTGGAGCATGCTCAAAATCCCAGTGGCAGCCCCTTAAAGAAAACTGAGTCTTTCCCCACCTCCAACTCCTGCCAGAAGCCATCAACTGTTAAGAGCCACCCTTCAGGGTCCCTATCACAATGTTTTATTCATTTTCTTCAATGGTTTCCTGAATAGACTCTCTTAGATGTAGATGTAGATTTAGATGATATGTGTGTGTGTGTGTATGTGTGTGTGTGTGTGTGTGTGTGTGTGCGTGCGTGCGTGTGTCTTATTTGAGAAGGGAGTCAGGTGGGGATAAAGAGATCACCCCAGAGGTTTTGTATGTCTCTAATTTTCAACTGAGAGTTTGCAGTCATCCATACCATTGCTAAAGAAGCCTCCTCACCCTTTACAGTCAGCAGGAGCACAGATCATGGGATTCCACATGGCTTCTGGTGACAGCATGGACCACAGAATCCACCTGGCCTCTGAAGGCAGGACAGACCATAGACATCAAGACAGCCCTCAGCTGCAGTGTGGACCACAGACACCATTATGGGACTTGGCAGCAGCACAAGCCATGCACATAAACATGGCCTACAGCAGCAACATGGGCCATGGACAGCGACATGGCCTTAGACAGTGGTACAGACCACGGACATCCACGTGGTTTTCAAAGGTGATACGGTCATCAACATGGCCTCCTCTGGGAGCTCAGACCACAGATATTAGCACAGCCTCCAGCCACAACACAAATCACAGAACCCAACATGGCTTTTAGTGGTCTGGTCAGTGCTTTTACCAGCTAAGCTATCTCTCCAGCCCCTAGAAAGACTCCTGTTGATGCTGAATAGGACCTTCTCCTGCAGGGATCCTGGACACAAAACAGAGAAACTGGGCTGAGCAGCAGCAGGCATTCATTCCTGTTTGCTGGTTGCAGTGTTGCTGGTTGCAGTGACCAACTGCTAAGTACCTGTCCTCTTGAATTCCCTGCCATGGTGGACTGTACCTTTGGAATGTAAACCAGATCAACCAATTTCTCCCTTAAGCTACTTTTTTCTTCTCTCTCTCTCTCTTCCCTCTCCCCCCCCCCCCCCCCGGAGTGTCATGATCTGAATAAAAATGGTCTCCATGGGCTCATAAATATAAATACTTGGTCACCAGGAAGTGGCACTATTTGAAAGGATTAGAAAGTGGCCTTGTCAGAATAGACATGTCATTGGGAGTGGGCTTTGAGGTTTTAAGAGCACAAGCCAAGCCCAGTCTTCTTTCTCTTTTCTTCCTTTTTTTTTAATTGGATATTTTATGTATTTACATTTCAAATGTTATCCCCTTTCCCGGTTCCCTCCTCTTCCATCCCCCTCCCCCTGCTTCTATGAGGATGCTCCCCCTCCCATCCACCCACTTCCACCTCACCACCCTGGTACTCCCCTACACTGGGGAATCAAGCCTTCACAGGACCAAGGGCCTCTCTTCCTATTGATGCCAGACAATGCCATTCCCTGCTACATATGCAGCTGGAGCCAGGGTCTGTCCATGTGAACTCTTTGGTTGGTGGTTTAGTCCCTGGGAGCTCTAGGGGGTTTGGTTGGTTGATATTGTTGCTCTCCCCATGGGGTTGCAAACCCCTTCAACCTGTGGATCCTGACATAAAACTCTGTTCTTCCTCTTCAGCACCATTTCTGCTTGTGTGCTGCCATGCTCCCTACCGTGAAAACAAGGGACTAATGAAAATGTAAGCAAGCCCTGATTAGATCCTTTCCTTCTTTCTCTCTTTCTTTTTCTTTCTTTCTTTTTTTTTTTTTTTTTTTTTTGTATTTAAAAAGAGTTGCTCTGGTCATAGTGTCTCTTCACAGCAATGGAACACTAAGAGAAAAAATATTTTATCCCAGTAATAAGAAAAGACATTAAAATAACATTCTTGGCTGCATTTTTAATTCAACAACTGCTTAGGCAACAAGAGACCATGTCTGAAAAACAAAAATAGGACAAGACTGGAAATAAGCTATGGCGTAAAAGACAAGCTAATGGTTGCCTTGGGGAGGGTGAGTAGTCTGTGGCTAGAAGAGGCAGGAGGGGCTTTTGCCTTGATGTAAACACTAGATTCCACTGTGAAGGTCACAGTGCAATGTTAGTAGGGTGGGTACTCATGCCAAGTGCCTTTATATGCGATACACTGCTCTTTATTAAACATTACAGTGCAGTAAAAGGGATACATAAAGCTTTTGGCCCTTTCTGGCTTGGCTAGTCTTCTCTCTCTCTCTCTCTCTCTCTCTCTCTCTCTCTCTCTCTCTCTCTCTTGTCTCTCGGCACTCAGGAGGCAGAGTCAGGCAGATCTCTGTAAGATCTCACCTCTACATAACACTTTGCAGGCTAGCCTGAGCTAGATAGTAAGATGCTGTCTGTAACATGGAGAAGGGTGTATTTAAGAAATTATTATAAGTAACAGATGTCCAGGCCCTTATCTTAAGAAATTGTGTTTTGTTTGTCTGTGTGTTTGTGTGTTTTTGTTTGTTTGAATGGGACATGGGACTTCTATATCTGACAAGCATTCAGTGGCTGGGGTGCCATGACCTTGTTCGTCACTCTGGTAAATAGATGGTAACTGTTAGTGTTGATACATCTTTATCTTTTTACATCGATTTATTCTTGTGTATATGTATGTGTGTATGTGTGTAGCCGTATAGCACGGCACAAGGTGTGGAGGTCCAAGGACAATATGCAGATGCTGGTTCTGCCCTTCTGCCCTGTGGGTTCTGGAGCTTATACACAGCTCCTAAGGCTTGGTAGAAAGTACCTTTATCTCTCGTAAGCCCATGTTGAGATATTTTTTTAATTTTATGAACCTTATTATAAAAATAGCAAGTAAATAAGAACATCACACCCAAATTAACAAGATCCAAAGCCTATGCAGTTCACAGAACTCCCATTCAGTTGGAACAGTCATTCAGAATGGTAGTCCTGAACGTCATGTTAACTTTTACACTTTCAGTATCGGATGTGTTTTATGCACATTCTGCCACCCAAAACAAAACAAACAAAACAAAAATATGACAGAAGGCCCCTCTCTGTCTCTCTCTGTGTCTGTCTCTCTCTTCCTGCCTCCCTCCTCCCCACCTCAGCCTTTGCCCACTCTCCAAAACAATTTGCTCAATTGCTTTGCCATTGTGACTAATTTTGGTCACTTCGAATTTGGTTTCTGAGCCCCTAACCTTTCATCTTCTCAGAGAAGCTCAATCTTGGATGCAGCCACAGCCCACACTTGCTACGGAAAGGAGAGCCAAGTGACGTTCGGTGGCAAGGGAAAAAAAACCCCTCAGACTGAGTGCTGCAGCCTAGAACCTTCTCTGGAAACAGGACTTCTTATCATTTCTGGCAAAAGCCTGGTTCATTTATTCAGACACGGGTGATGGAATGTGTTTGTCATTTGGCAGAGTCTCTGTGAAAACTAGGTTAAGGGCCAAATCAAGAGTGAGGAGGATGCAGACAGTGCGAGGAGCTGTCAGACCTTGCTGACTAAAAGCTGCCTCCTCGCCTCTGCGGTTTGGTCCCAGCCAACTTTCTTTTCATTGCAAAAGGGACGAGCCGGGTTAGTTGTAATAACGACACAGGCAAATTTTAAGAGGAGTAAAGAACATGGGGGGAAAATCACATTGTGCTTGCTTAAAGCTTGTAGAGAAGGAGAGTGCTCTCAAATGTCAAGAGGGGAAAAGGTCCTTAGCTAGTTAAAAATAAAAACAACAAACAAACAAACAAAAAACAAAAAAACAAAAAGCCTCAGCACTTGGAAGGAGAGTTCTCTTGGAGATGCAGAGGTGAACAGTATCAACTGACACAACTGCCGGTGATATGAAGCTACCGGTGATATGGAGGCTGCACGGTTAAAGTGCTATGGAGGGTAAGGTTGTTTTCTCTGGGCAGGCTGAAGGCTCCCCCAGTTGTACTCTTTATATTCCTTTGGCTCTTGTTTTTGGCTATAAACCATCAATGACTTAGTGTAGAAGCTTTGCCACTAGGCTAAGCTTTGATCTTATGGGTCCTAAACGTCTGCTGAACGACACATGCTCCCGTTCCCCTATTCGTTCACTCTCTCGTTCACTCGGCAACCATCTGCAGCATGTGTTCTATGCACCAGGAGCTGTAACTGCCCTTGAGACTCCCTCCTTGGCTTGTGAGAAGCTCCCAATCTGGTGTGGATGGTCAGCCCCACAGCCATCACCACACTGCATCACAGAGCCATGGGAGTCTGTGGCGGCGGAGCAGAGCACAGCTGCTAGAGGACAATTCCTCCAAGGCATGTTTTTGAGCTCAGCCATGGGAAAGTGGAAGTTAGCTAGGTGGGGAGGGGAGTAGGAATGTGGGGTCAGGAGTCTGGAATAGCATAGCCTATGCAGGTAGCAGAGGAGAAGGAACAGTATGAGCCAGGGCAGAAAGCAGAGTACAGAGCTGCTGAAGGGTGTGGTGGGGAGCTCAGCTTGGACTCTGAGTAAGTCCAAGGTTCTCATCCCATGAGTCTCAAATTACCAGGCTGTGAACAAATAATGTGTTGCTAATAATAAACTATTAAGTTCCTAATAGTTTCCCTCGTCAGGAAAAAAACAACCAACATTAGAGCAGCTTGAAGGTCACCCCTGTAATGTGGTGGCTCTCCCCCACTGGCATTCCATATGCTTTCTTGAGAAAAAGGGGATGGGCTAGGGCTAGAAGCCAGGGCTGGAGGCTTCTCTCTGCTCCCCTTCTCTAAGCAGCAAGCTAAGACTTTGGAATTTACAGATTATCACTGTGCCTTTCTGCACCCAGAAGCTGACATTCCCCTGAATCTGGACACAACAGTGCACTAACCAGTGTGTGCATCTCTCGTGTTGTTGGCCACGAAAGGCTTGCAGCTGTGTTGACAAGCAGCAGCGTGGAGGCCAATACTGTGAACCATTGATCAGTGTTCAAATATAAGAAAATCTCAGGTACATTTTCCCAAGAACTCGCTGTGTCGACCAGACCAACTTCCTACTTGTAGTCATCCCCCGTCTCATTCTCCTACGTGCTGAGATTGCAAATATGAGCCACCATACCTAGTGTTGTTCTATATATGCTTGCTGTAGTTTGTCGTGTAATATATCATGTAGCAAACTATAGTGTGTCCATTTTAAAACATACTCCTCCAATGTAGTGGTGCACATACCTGCGGTTCCAGTGCTTGGCAAATAAAAACAGGAGGATCAGAAGTTCAAGGTCATCTGCAACTACAAAGTAAGTTCAAGCAAGAGACTCTGTCTCAGAGACAAGCACACAGACAACCCCCAAACAGAATAAAAAACAGTACTTCAAAATAAACATTTCAAACAGAAAAAAGTGAAATTAAAACATTTACAATAAGGCCTAGGGGTATAATTCAGTGGCAAAGCACGTGCTTGGCGTGTATGACCCAGCACCAAAACCCCAAACCAAAACAAAAGAGAAACTCATTTACAACAATTTTCATCTTAGTGTAATCTTTTGGGCAAAGCAAGGATAGATTTATTAGGTTTATTGAGGAGAGATGAGAACGAAATCTGGGGAATGAGAGCAGCTCCAAGGGAGGAGCAGTCTCATTTTAGTTATTTATATTGAATTATATCTTGATTCTGTTTCAAATTTCAGTTCTTCATTTTAGTGGCTGCCATGGCTGGGAAAGTTCTTGTAGACGGACAAAGCTCCAAATGGAAAATGAACTCCTAAGTCAAGATGCCATGCCCTCGATTGTATCTCCTAATTACGCAGACCTGTGCATGTATGTATATGTTTATGTGTATTTGTACACACGTATACTTTGGTTCACATGCCCTTGTGCATGTATGCAGAGGCCAGAGTAAGATATCAGGTGTCTTCTATCATTCTTTCTTGGGATAGGGTCTCTCCCTGAACCCAGAGTGCCTCAGTTTACCCCTCTACTGAGTGCCAGCAAATTCTCATGATCCTCCTGTTTCTTTGGGTGTACCTGCTCACCACAGAACTGGGGTTATGGGTGCTGGGATTTGGAACTCAGACCCTCATGTTTGCATAGAAAGTACTCATACCCATCTAGCTATCTCTCCAGCCTCTGCAAAAGCTTTGGATGGAATTATGGTTACAGGGATGGAGAGACGCCTACGTGGTAAAGCACTTGCTGCCGTCAGAATCCAGTAAATGTTGAATGGGTGTGGCAGCCTCCCTGTAATTTCAGCCTCAGAAGTGGGAAACATGGGATGCCCAAAGAAAGCTAAACATTGACTCTTGCCATGTTGGTGGCCTTAAGACTGACTCTTGACATCAACCCTGGGCCTCCACATGCACACATACAGATACACATGCATGCTATCCTAGTTAGTATTCACTGTCAACTTGACACAGGCCAGAGTCATCTGAGGAAGTTTCAATTGGATGATTGTCCAGATTAGATTAGCCTGTGTCCATGTCTTTGAAAATGGTCTTCGTTTTTGATTGATGGGTAATCTCAGCCCACCGTAGGTGGTTCTATCCCTAGGCAGGTTCTGGGCTGTATAAGAAAGCAGGCATAGTAAGGCCTGGGGAGAATGTCAGTAAGCTGCCTTCCTCTGTGGTTTCTGTTTCAATTCCTATTGGAGTTCCTACCCTGATTTCATGGACCATGGCCTGGAAATGTAAACTAAACAAACCCTTTCCTTCCCAAGTTGCTTTTGGTCATGGTATTAACACAGCGACAGAAATAAACTGTATGCCCACACACATGAACAGCATTCATACACACATCAGCACACCACACATATATGCACACGGTCATGGTATTAACACAGCGACAGAAATAAACTGTATGCCCACACACATGAACAGCATTCATACACACATCAGCACACCACACATATATGCACACGAAAAGGGAAAAAGAAAAAATAAGATGTAGTCAATATGTATCTTTTATCATGATAGCAGTCAGTTTTCCTCATAAATTCATTGAGAGGAGAATACATTTTCACAGTGCTAAAAAAAACCAAAACATAGTATTGCTCCCCACTGAACCTCTGAGTAAAAGAATTTAAAATAGGTCAATCATTTCCATGTGCCAAAAATTTAAAGTTCTCTGATAGAGATGTTTGTGTGCTTGGCTCATTTTTGGCAGTAAAGTCACAAAGCACTGGATGCTTCCAAAGCTCTGTTGTCCAATTTCTCTTCGGTAGAGCTTCTTTTGAAAGACAGCTTGCTTTCTCACTCACTGTAAAATGCTAAGTTGACCTTGAAGGGAGTGTAATGAACATATTTATTTTTTCAAAAATAACTGCAAGGTAGCCACCGAAACCATCCATCAAGAAAAAGGGCAGTACACAAAGTGGTTTTGTGTGTTTTTGTTTTGTTTTGTCCTTGTTTGTTTTAGTTGTTGTTTGTTTTTTTGTTGTTGTTTTTTGTAAAAGAAAAGACATGACTTTGGTGATTTGAAAATTGGCCTGGCTGGATGTTGGGTGAGTGATAGAAGTCCAGGATAGATTTCTAGCTTTTCAGTTTGGAGAACTTCTTCTTCTTCTTCTTTTTTTTTTTATTAACTTGAGTGTTTCTTATTTACATTTCAAGTGTTATTCCCTTTCCCGGTTTCCGGACAAACATCCCCCTAATCCCTCCCCCTCCCCTTCTTTATGGGTGTTCCCCTCCCCATCCTCCCCCCATTGCCGCCATCCCCCCAACAATCACGTTCACTGGGGGTTCAGTCTTAGCAGGACCAAGGGCTTCCCCTTCCACTGGTGCTCTTTCTAGGATGTTCATTGCTACCTATGAGGTCAGAGTCCAGGGTCAGTCCATGTATAGTCCTTAGGTAGTGGCTTAGTCCCTGGAAGCTCTGGTTGCTTGGCATTGTTGTTCATAAGGGGTCTCGAGCTCCTTCAAGCTCTTCCAGTTCTTTCTCTGATTCCTTCAATGGGGGTCCCGTTCTCAGTTCAGTGGTTTGCTGCTGGCATTCGCTTCTGTATTTGCTGTATTCTGGCTGTGTCTCTCAGGAGAGATCTACATCCGGCTCCTGTCAGCCTGCCCTTCTTTGCTTCATCCATCTTGTCTAATTGGATGGCTGTATATGTATGGGCCACATGTGGGGCAGGCTCTGAATGGGTGTTCCTTCTGTGTCTGTTTTAATCTTTGCCTCTCTATTCCCTGCCAAGAAGGAGTGAAGCATTCACATTTTGATCATCCATCTTGAGTTTCATTTGTTCTAGGCATCTAGGGTAATTCAAGCATTTGGGCTAATAGCCACTTATCAATGAGTGCATACCCTGTGTGTTTTTCTGTGATTGGGTTACCTCACTCAGGATGATATTTTCCAGTTCCAACCATTTGCCTACGAATTTCATAAAGTCATTGTTTTTGATAGCTGAGTAATATTCCATTGTGTAGATGTACCACATTTTCTGTATCCATTCCTCTGTTGAAGGGCATCTGGGTTCTGCTATGAACATAGTGGAGCATGTGTCTTTTTTATATGTTGGGGCATCTTTTGGGTATATGCCCAAGAGAGGTATAGCTGGATCCTCAGGCAGTTCAATGTCCAATTTTCTGAGGAACTTCCAGACTGATTTCCAGAATGGTTGTACCATGGAGAACTTCTTGAATGATGGTGTTGCCAAGTGACACAGGCAGAGGAAGCAGACGAGAGTCAATGCTGGGAGATGAGAAGAAACGGAGAAGCGTGGAGTTGTTTACTTCAAATGGCAACAGGAAACAGCTTCACCTGTTCAAACAGATCACCCTCAGCTTTACTGACAATTTGTCTTTTCTTTACTCTTAGCTCCGTCTGTGTAAGCACCATCTCTTGATCTCTTAAGGCTTTGGAGTAATGCATGAGGCACCTTGGAGTGACTAAGAGCTTTCAAATGATTTTCTTCCACGTGTTCCCAACCCTATACAAGTGCTGTGCACCTGAACTCTTCCATGTGTAGGCAGAGATCAGTGTTGGGATATATTCCTCAATCTCTTCTCCACATAATTTTCTTGGGATGGAATCTCTCTAATCTCTCTTTGGGTTTTGAGCTCACCAGTTCAGCTAAACTGTCCATGCAGCTAGACATTGCTGAAGATTGCTTGTCCACAGAGGGCTTGAGTACCTACATCGGGCAGATCACAACTGCCTTTTCAGCACTCCCAAAGACAACTGCACTCATGCACATAAATACACAAAGACATACACACATGATTAAAACATAATAAAAATAAACCTTTAAACTGACTGGCCAGCCAGCCCCTAGAATCTGCACGTCTGTCTCCCAGAACAGAGGTTAAAGATACAAGCCACCATGCTTGACTTTTACATGGGGGGATGAGAATTCAGTTCTATATAATATTTTACTCTCTGGAACATCTCCTCAACTCCTCAAGATTTATGGATTAAGCTTTTTTAAAATGTACCAGGTACTGAAATAGGCCTTGAGGAGATGAACATGAGGGAGACAGAGGCTTTGTTCTCATGGGGGCTATATCCTAGCCAGGGAAGATAATAAATAAATGAATAAAGAAACCTGTTAATAAAACCATCAGAGACTGATTAGGGGTTGAATAAGAGAGTTAGTTAACTGCTCCTCTCTAGAGGAGCTCCCTGAGGAAGTGACACACTGGTATCTGGAAGTCTACCCACTCTGAAGGGAACGAGCTTTGCAAGTGAGCGGTCTCACACTCTCTATGAGCTCAGTGAGGCTTGTTGGGGGCAGCAGTGAGGTGGCTTAATGTCAACACTTCTGGTCACTGATAGGTACTCTATGCCCAGCCCCCATCACACACAGATCTGGTTTGATTCCGTGCCCCTCGGTCTTCCCTCTGTCACCCATTACCCAAGCTCTTTTTGCACATGGATATAGGATTTGTTGTGTGCCTACAACGAGCTGTCAGTGGTTAGGGTATCACAGGGTCATCTTCGAGGGTCACTAACACATGCTGTCCTTCATCTGGGGATTTGACTCTAAGAGGCCTTGGGTGGAAACCAAGTGTAGACACTCTTGCTGTGCACTAAATAAACAATAAAGTCATTGGCCTTAACCTAAAGCATTTGGGATGCAGTCTCTATTCTGGAAGCCAGTAGTTTTCCTGCAGAGCAACATTCATTTCTGAAAGCTCTGTTGGAGAATTCCCTTCCGAGCCTCTTCCCAGCTTTGAGGAGATAATTGTGTTTCTTAGCTTCCTCATCTTCAAAGCCAGCAAGGAAGGTTTGGGCAATTTCCCTTCGACTCTGAGCTTCCCTCTCTTGCTTCAAGCGCTCACAAATGTTGCTCATAATGGATTACACTGTGTCTGTCTGATTACTCAGGGCAGGAAGATCTCCCATTTCTTGGCCATCTGACTGATATCCTCATACATTAAATATACAGTGTTACTATTGTGTGTTACTTTACATCCTAGGAATTATAGATTGTCATGTAGCCATCTTTAGGGGGTTCTTTTTTTTTCTGCTTACCACACCTGGATTCCTTGACACACAGGGTTTTATTAGATATTAGACTCATGGAATGAAAAAGTCACATAGACCAAGAGGTGACCCACCATGTGAGGGCATCAGTGCCCACCTGTAGGGAAGGACTTCTAGTGTTTCCTGCAGGCACAGCTGAGTGTGGGGTGGTGGGAAGAGCCCTACAGTCCTTGGCTAGCACTGGAGCAGCAGGGAATATTTTTGTGTCTCACTAGATGGATTCTGAATCAGCCGACCTCAAAGCACCTCCTCATCCAGTGTATGTACAATCTTCCTGGTTGGAGAGATGCCTTCCAAGAGGAAATCTATGGCCAGGGCAGATGTTAATGGAGGGAGTCCTGTGAGATACTAAATTAACTTCAAGGAGAACTATCAACCTTTCTTTAGTAGACACACACGTCTTATGTACACTTGAAACTGCTAGGCCAAGAGATACAAAGTTGTTGTTCCTCAGGAAGGCTTTCTTTTGTTGTTTTCACTCTATTAGTCAGCCTTGTAACACTATAATCAAGCACCAGAAATAATTAACTTACATGTAGAAAGGAGTTGTTGTAGTTCACAGTTTTAGAGTTTTAGTTCAAGATTATGTGACTCCATTGCTTTCAACTTTTCATGGCTGTGCCAGTGAGAAAAGGCACATAGTCAAGGGTGGTATATTAAAGAGCAAGCTGGTCACCCTATGGCCAAGAAACCACTGAGGAAAAAAAAAGATATTGCTTGTCCCCCAGTCCTCTTCTATAGGAAGCACAGCCTAGAGTAAGCATTGGAGAAACCAGGATTGTCAGTCACATGGGGCCATTGTCTTCAAAGGAAGGAAATGAATGGTCCCTGGTCACCTGGAATGCCAGGGTGAAAGTAGCCAAACATTTGCCATTCTATTAGGAGCCAGCCTCTGCCTGAATCAGCCAGATATCCTGAACACTGCTGAGGCCCTAATCCTGAGCTTTGTCTCTCACTGAACAGAACTCGTCCCTATGAAAGAGGCCCGTGTACTTCGCATCCGCCACCAATAGAATCCATCCTTATATTTGTCCAAGATCCTCCCACTAGGCCCTACCTCTGAGCTGTTTACCAGATAACAGAACTCATTCTTACTGAAAAGATCACAGGTACTTTGCTACTTGTTATGAGTTTCTGTGTAGCTCTGCCAAAAGCTTTGTTGTGAAAGTTAACACGTGGACCCCTTTCCCCAATGTTTTACTATGTCAATGGTATAAGAAGAATAATCCACTAGATCAGTGTCTGGAAGATCTTGTCCCAGTGCCTACAAAGACGGGGCTAACTTGGCTTGTTTTACACCTCTGGCACATCATCTTTCCACTGGCTATGAAGCTTATGGGGTCCCGGACACTCTTAAGGGGATATATATATATATATATATATATATATATATATATATATATATATATATATATATATATGTGTGTGTGTGTGTGTGTGTGTGTGTGTGTGTGTGTGTGTGTGTGTGTGTGTTTGTGTGTGTGTGTTTGTGTGTGTGTTTGTGTGTGTGTGTGTGTGTGTGTGTGTGTGTAATTTAAGGACATATCATTAGGTTTTATTTCTTTAAGTTTCAACAGTAACATCAGGGGAACCAAGACTTAAATTCTCAGAAAGAGGTCTGTCCTCATTTGTAGTTTGGGAAATGTAGTTGAAATGGTTTTCCTGCCAGTTGTATTCTGTCTGAATCATTAGAGTGCTACAAACATTCCTAGTCTGTAGAGCCAAGACCCAACAAAACTTATTTCCAGAGCCTCCAGATAAGGACTAGGTACCTGGTAATAATTTACTTTGGGGGAAAGAGGCACGACAAGGAGGTGCGGGGAATAACGACGTCCAGTGTGTTGCGTGTGCATGCAGTCCAGGCACTCTGCTGAGCATTCTGCTTACATCTTGAAATGAAAACTAGGAAGAAAACAGTATTGTCTCTTAGGGCATGTGCAGGGTTATTTGTACAATACCCCCAACAGACGCCCAGTTCCCTGTTATAAAGTGTGTGTTTGCAAATAGCCTACGCATGTCGTCCTGCACAGTTCCAATGACTTCTAGATTATGGATAGCGCCTAATACAATGGGCATGCTCTGTAGGCAACTGACACACACTGTTGTTCAGAAGCCATTGACAAGGAAAACATTCGCACATGCAATGCAAGAAATACTTCTTCCCGCAAATACACTAGGGAGCAGCCTGCATTTGTTTGCCTGGGACCTGCAGACAAGGAACACTGAATGCACTTCCTTTTAATCATTCACAGAAAGGGGGGCCAATGAGGCACTTGGAACCATATGGTCCTAAGGACAAAGTTGGATAGACACACACACACACACACACACACACACACACACACACACTCACGCATGTATGCACGTGCACACACATACACACTAAATAAATAAATACATAAATAAATATTTAAAATATTTTAGAATCAAAGGCTAGTGAGATGGCTTATGGGTAAATGTGCTTGTCATGCAAGCCTGATGACCTGAGTTTGATCCCAGGAACCCACAGTAAGACATTAAGATAGGACAGCATTGATTCCACAAAGTTGTCCTCTGGTCATATGCATGCCATAGAATAAATACCCTCACTCACACATCACGCATGCACAATAATAATAAATAAGTCAGTATCTGGATTAACTCACCACTTCCCAAGTCTGCTTTATCTCCAAGTTCTCCTTCCTCTAGGCATCCTAGGGGCAGGGAAGTGATCTTCAGGGGAAGGATGGCTGAGAAATGTTCTAAAAGGGTTGGAGACCTCAAACTACAAGGGAACTCATGAGAGTTCTCTTCCCAGGAACCTTGACTCATGGGCTGCAAGTTCTGGCTTTAGCATGTGTCACAGAGACCTGCTAGCCACTGTGGTCTGGCCCTTTCCAGAAAGGGCAGGCTCACTACCGTGCTAAGAAAATCTACACTAAGAGCTCCTTTTTTTTTTCTTTCTCATTAGAAAGTTCATTGCATTGCCTTTTAAAAAACATGAACATATATTCTTTTTCATACAGTACAATCTGACCACAGTTTCCTCTCCCTCCACTCCTCTTAGCTCCACCCCCTCCCAGATTCACTCCCACTCCTTAGAAAGCAGCAGACAACAACTGGGCAGGACTAAACAGCATAAACAAGACAAGGCAAAAGCCCGAGGTCTCTGGGTTATCCACTCTTCGATTTCTGGCAGTATCAAGCAGAAGCTGTTTTGTGTCATGGGCCTCAAGTTAAACCAGTCCTTGGTTGGCCACTCCCCTAAGTTCTGCTCCACCTTGCCCTGGCACATCAGTGCAGGCAGGACAGATTGCAGGTAGAGTTTTTGTGGCTGGGGTGATGCCCAGGAGTCTCTTATAGTAGTCTGTAGAGTACCTTCCCACAACAAAGAGACAAGAATGAGGAGATGAGTGCTCCATTAGAGGCATGAGGTTGACCTCGCTATGTTCATGAGCCGTGTGAATGTTGTCCTCAGCAATGTCCCCCACCCCCACTCTCATCATCAGCAAAGTCCCCCACCCCCACCCCTCATCAGTTTTTAGAGAGCAGCCCTCTGTCCTAGCATTAAACTGGGGTTTCTTGGGGGATCTCCTTGGGACTTCCTCACCCAACAACTCAACTGTGTTATATCCTGGGCTTTTCTGTCTTGGTCTATTTGTGCTGGTAGGAAATTCCACAAACTGGGTAGCTTATAAACAGGAGAATTTGCTTCTTGGCAAGATCTAAGTAGAAGCACATTCATGAGTAGATCTGGGAAGGATCACCTTTTAGTTTGTACACAGTGTTACCAATATCACACTGGGATTGCATTTCAATGTTCAACCTTGGAGGTGGGGCACGAACATTTAAACTGTAAGTCTGTCCATCCCAATAAAGGCCATTCTCTGCAAAGTATATTGATTATCTGTTTCTCCTAAAACCCCACAAATTCATCATTGGCCTCCCTGTTTTCCAGCCAGCCAGCCCAAAGTCCCACCCAACGTCATCATTCATATTTGTAAAATATTTTACTTTTATTTTAATATGTGTATGGATGTTCAGCCTGAATATATTTATGTATACCACATGCATGCTTGGTGACAGAAGAGAATATTGGTTCTCCTGGGACTGGAGTTGCAGACACTTGTGGGCCACCATGTGGGGACTGAGATCCAAGCTTAGGTCCTTTGAAAGTGCAGCAATGCCCTGAACCACTGAACCATCTCTCCAGCCCACAAAGTCATCTCTTAAGAATACAAATCAGCAGGCAAGCTATGTCTATGGGTACAATAATACAATGGCTGTTATAGGGGCTGCACCACAGGAGGAAACATATGCCTGGTATGGCAAACCAGCCAGAACCCAAGGATGAGGGTCTCAAAACCGAGTGGGAACGTACCCCCATTATTTTGCTAAATGGACATAGTCTCAAACTACCCTCTAAATTCATGTCATTCTACCAATAGATTAGTAAGCTCTCAGACCTCATCAGAGAAATTTCTCGTGAAATTCACAACTGGTTAAAGTGCAGAGAAAACCTGTCTGTGGAGTGCTCAGCCACAAGTGGGACTCTCTAACACATGTACACAAAAAAAACTCAGGAACCATGGTGGAAGAGGAAGCAGCAAAATCATGAGAGCCCATGGTCATGAAGGACCAAGCAAAACAGTGTCTTCTGTTCATGACAGGACACCACTCATGAACTCACAGCTGCTGTGTCTCCCTGCATAGAATCTACACAAGATCAAGTCAGCCAACATTCCAGGAAGGTTCGTGAGTCACCCCTAATTGAGAAGCTCAAGAACAGTTGATGACTTCTTGGGGCGAGAGAGTCCGTTTTCTTTAATGGGTGTAGACCACACAAATCAGGTTATTAAGTTAAAGAGGAGACAAAGTAGGGGCATAGGGAGGTGGGGATGGCTCTGGGATGAGTTAAGGCAGAGTGTTGGAGGTGCATATGATGAAAGCACATTGTATCAAATTCTCAAAAATTAACGAAAGATTTATTTACAAAAATGTAGACACAAATCAGAAGATGACACTCCCCCATGTTTGGTTTTTAGTGACACCTTCTCAGCACCTTTAAATCAAACCCCCATTTCCTCAGTGTAGGGTTCATCACCCCAGCACACTGGATCAATCTCCTCTAAATCTGTTCTCACTCCACCTCCCTTCCCACCGAGGACCTTGTCCCCTCTGCTGGGGTCAGTCCCTCCTTCTCTAGACTCTAAACAGCAGTGGCCAGGCTCAGGCGGGGCCTCTGCACTCTCTTCTCAGGCTCCTCCACCCTCCCTTCACTTCTAACTGCAACCGCTGTCTGTCCTCATTGTGTTGGAAAGTCTCCACTTCAGGCTGGCCCTGGAGCCTTGCACAGTATCGATAAGTGGGGTATTCACTGAATGTTCAGATTCACGAACTATGTAAGTAAATAGTAGCATGTTTTATAATCGGTTTTACCTGTTATTGTGCTAATTTGATTTTTTTTTAATTTTTGAGATTGTAACCACACTTCTCCCTTCTCTTTCCTCCCTCCAAACCTTCCCACATGCCCTTTGCTGCTCTCCTTCAAATTCATGGCCTCTTTATTTATCAGTTGTTATTGCATGCACGCATGTATTGAATACACAGCATATATTTATAAATGCAAATGTAGACAACATTGGATGTTGAGTCCATCCAGTGTTACCTGGATGGATGTTTTCTGGAACGACTTTCTAGTGCTGAACAATGGGTTGGTGTGTTCGGGGGAGAATCGCCTCTCCTGGGCCTAGCTTTCTTCAGTTACCTGTAGGTTCTTGTGTACAGTTGAGGCCTCTTGGGCTTTTCTCCATACAGTTTGTCAATTTTGTTGGTGTCTTCTTTGTTTGGCACACATTTGGACAGTTGTGTCAGCGAGACTTTACGGTTATAGATTCTGATGTTGGTAGGGGATGTAATCTCACAGCGAACTCACTGTTCCTCTGGTTCTCACAATCTTTCCACCTCCCTCCTTCAATATTCCCTGAGTCTTAAGGCCTCCAGCAGTCTTACCCAGCTATGAGCCACACCAACACCCGGCGTGGAATGGCAACTATGGTTGGAATAGTAGCACGCCTTCATACCTCGGTGGTAAGCAAAGATCTGCTCAGCAAGAGGGAGAGCATGCCTGGTGCTGGAAACCTAGCCAGCCACTCGGAGCCGCTGGAATCACAGTTATTAGAAGAGCATGTATTACCGATACTTTACTAAACCAGCATAATCCCTAACAACAATCTATAAACAACTGCCCTTATACCCACAGATAAGTATAGTCTTTATAGAAACTTCCAGATGGAGACAGTTACAGAAAACCAAAACCAATCAAAATGCAAAGTCTGGGATCCCAGTCCCAAAGAATACATCAAGTCAATGCTGACACATTTACATTTATTTATTTATTTGTGTGTGTGTGTGTGTGTGTGTGTGTGTGTGTTTGTGTGTATGAGAAAAGACAACTTGGAGGAATCAGTTCTCTTCTTCTACCTGGTAGGTCTCAGATTCTAAGTTATTAGGTAGAAAATGCCTTTACCTGCTGAGCTCACCTTAATCTATTCTTAGGCACAGCTGAACATGCTGTATGTTACAACTTGAAAATGTTCCCCCAAAGTCTTATGTTGGACACTTAACCCCCAGTGCAACCATGCTGTTAGGCATTGGCTTTGTGAGGACTCCACCTGCCAGGATTAAGGCCAGCCGTACAAAGTGTAGAGTCTACAGTTCAGTCAACTTTCTTCCTCTTTGCCGTTCTGTCATGGGATGATGTAGTAAGAAGAAGGCTGTCCTGGATACAGATCTCCTGACCTCAGACTTCTCCACCTCAGAATGTTGAGGCAATAAATCTGTTTTCCTATAAATTATCCAGTTTCAGATGCTCTGTTACAGCAACATGAAATGGTCTAAAGCAGATACACACAAGAATGCCAGCTCAACTCATTAACAGCCTTCTTAACTGCGTTCTCCAAATCAGAGGTCGTGCTTTGCAGCGGCATTTGGTTGCTCACACAACTGACATCTAGTTTCAAGGGTTGGGCGAATAGAAATTGCTGTCATCTGGTTTGGAATCAGAATGTACAGAGGTAGGGTTTTGTTTGTGAGTTCTGCTCATAAGTAAAGCCATGCAGGTGGGTAGAGAAGGCTAAGAAGGTACGCAAGGCAAAACCATGATTGGAGAAGGCACAGGAAGAAAGGAGATGGCTTTGCAGGGTCCTGACCAATGTCTTCCTTTGCCCAGATCATTGCCTCCCACTGAATTCAGGAAAACATCAGCTGCCTGCCCTTCAAGCACCATCCACGATGAAGCCAGGGAGGGTACCACAGTCAGCTTTCCACTTGACAGAAACAGACTACCTTGGGCGTGCAGCCTCTGCTTTCCACACTGCTGAGCACCACCTCACCTCACTTCGGTGAATGACTCCTTCTTCACTAGAACAGGGTAAGGTCCAAGGCTTCCAGGGGAAGAAAGCAGAGGAAATAAGCGTGAGTCACTGTTTCTGTGGCAACTCCTGAAAGGAAAGGGACACAGTGTGTTAGGAAATCAGGGGCTGTGGTCTGGACACTCTGCGAATATAAATTATTTGGTTGCAGGATCTGAGTTTATTTGGCAGCAGAGCGAATCTCCTCAGGTGATGGATGCTAGAGTCCATCCTCACAGTGGAAGACAAAGTTAGCCAAGATGCAATCTCCCCCTGAGCCAGGTCTTTATAGTAGGCTGTTCCACAGTTAGTGGCGATCAATATCAACTCCATTTAAGACCATCCAATCCTGTTAGCCTGACCTCATTAAACTTGATACAAACAAGGGACGAAAAGCTAGAGGCAGTGGGCAGGAGTGGGAGCTTCATACTGCGGCAGTCACACCGACTCAGAAGCCCTTTCACAGCAAAGGCGAGAGACTGACGTGTGTGCTCTTCTCAGCAGTACGACCAGCTGTGGAGTTTTCCTAACGTGTCCATCAAGGTGTGAACCAGTGAAAGCCCAGCAAAAGCTGTTTACATTTGAACAATAGGAATGAACCTTCAGAGGGATTTTCCTCAGAAAATGCTCTCCCGGGCTAGGCTGCTTCTGCAGTGAGACCCAGAGAGCACTCAGGTCTCCAGAGTCTTCATTCTCACAAGAGCCTGCATGGCTGTGTGGACCACTGTACCTCCCACCGCCTGCATCTGAACAGGCTGAGGAGGGAAAGTAGACCCCGGGGGACACTGGAGAACTGAACAGCACTTGTTTCTGTGCACATCCACAGACCACCTGATAATTCCATAACAAGCTCTTTTTAAACCTGATGTGAGACCGGAATAGACATGTCACACATGCCTATGGAGATGTGCCAACACAGCCTCAGGAAGCAGGGCCCTGGGAGAGCTATGGTTTGATCTAGTATCCTGGTCCTGCTGGAGCGGTGGCCAGGAGTTTCAGCCAGAGTGGGTCTCTCTGCCAAGAGAGGAAGCTGCAAAGCCCAGAACAGCGCTTCCCAAATTGAAGTACCTGCATATAAGTGCCTGTTCCCACAGAGGCCAGAAAAGGGAGTTGGATCTCCTAGAGCTAGAGTTTCAGGCAGTCATGAGGTGCCAGACATTGTTACTGGGAGCTGACCTTGGTCCTCTGCGAGAGCAGCTTCTGTGTCTAACCAATGAGCCATCTTTCGAGCCCTCTTCCCTCAATGTTTGGCTTTTTACCATGGTTCTATATATGAAAATACCGGTTTATATTCTAAGTGCTTTTGATACTTTAATACTATACTATAGAGAGCCTTCTGAGATGGTCTTCTTCCAGTTCTGTATCTCTGGCCTTTGCTGTGTCTACACACATAGTTGTGACACACACATTACCTGTCCATTGCAGATACACATTGTGGATACATTTTCTGACTCGATGAATGCTGAACATGGCGTTTTCCTAATATAGGCAATGGGTTGTGAGTTTCTTTTCTGTGTTTCTTAGAGTGGATGTATAAGGATTTCCACAGGATTCTCACAGGATGTGGGGGTAGCTGTGGCCTGAATGCCACAGGCAGAAGCAAATTGTGTTCAAGGGGATGTTTCCATCTTCCATTCACTACAAGGGCCTTGAGAGTTCTGTGCCCCACAGCTCCACCACCACATGGTATTGTCGACTTGAGTCTTTAGCCTGTCTCACAATTCATTTTTCTTCTTGGTAAGTTTGAACATCTTCGGTGTGTTGGCAGGCTATTTGGGATTCTTCTTCATTTTTCTTCATGTTCGTATCTAATTTCTAATAGCTGCCCTTGCCTTTCCCTTATTGATTTTTGGGAGTTCTTTATGTACTCTTAATTGAATCTTTTTCAGTGCTAGGATTGAAGCCAGGTCCTCACACATATTTGGCAACTCTCTCCAACCTAGCTGTACCCCACCATAACGTACAAAGTCTGCAAGTATCCTCCAGTTGGTGCCTCACATTTTCACTTTTTTATTTGCTCCTTCCCTGAGGAAAAGATTTACATTTCAATTAGGAAAATTTGGCTGTCCTTTAAGTTATCATTGTACCTTTAAAGATCAATTTAAGAAATATTCATTGGGGCTAAGAGATGGCTCAGCAGTTAAGAGCACCTATTACTCTTGCAGAGGACCTAGGTTTGGTTCCCAGCTCCCTTTCCGATGATTTACAACTTCCTGTGACTCCAGCTCCAGGTGATGTAAAACCCTCTTCTTCACTCTGGGGGCAACTGTACTCATAGACATACACACATGTGCACATCCACAATGCAGGCGCATGCACACATTTGTGCACAGTTAATATTATTTCAAACCTTAAATATTTGCCTGCCAGAAATTGCAAACATATTGCTCTGACTTTTTAAAACGAAATTTTGCTCATAATTAAGTCTCTAACTTGTCTTCCTGTCAACATGCATCATGGACCTAAAAGGAGGCAGGAGACAGCATTGTCCTGAATTCAGCCTTGAAACAACTTAGTGCCTTGGAATCTCTTGTTCCACAGCGGTTGGCCGGGCGGGGGGGGGGGGTAAGCAGGCAGACAATGAAGCTCACTTTAATGACAAATGGTTGGTGTTCTCATTTCTCTGTTCTAATCTACTCACCTGTAGGAAGCAGCATCATGTGAAAGACTCCCTGCCTGCTGGAGCCTCCCCTAGGCTTTCCTGTTAGAGAATCTGGGTCATCACTGTGTGGAAAGCAGGCAGAGAGGCAAAGTAGAATATGCAATCAAGAGCTGGAGGAAAAGGGTGAGTGGAGAAGACAGAAACAGTTGGGTTCCAGGTCTTGAGTATGAAGAACAGAGCAGAGAGGCGCAACCCCAACCATGTGCAGACTATAAAGGACTCAAAGGAACAAGCTTGCTACCCCAAGAAATAGTTCTGGGGAGAAATACACATTTACTCCATACTGATATTAAGTCTCAGATATAGGTTCCTCTTTTCATTCTTTTGTTAAAATTTTTCTTGCATATATTGTCCAGGGGACAGAACATACATGCGGAGGTCATAGGACAACTTACAGAGTCAGCTCTCTCCTTCCACTGCAAGCGTCCCAAGAATTGAACTCTTTTTTTTAAAAAAAAAATTTTATTAGATATATTTCTTTACTTAGATTTCAAATGTTAGTCCCCTTCCCAGTTTTCTGTCCAAAAGTCCCCATTCCCTCCCCTCCCCCTCCCCCTCCCCCATGCAGGTATTTCCCCCTATACAGCCCCCTTATTGCCCCTCCCATTCCCCTGCACTGGAGGTCCAACCTTGGCAGGACCAAGGGCTTCCCCTTCCACTGGTGCTCCAACAAAACTATTCTCTGCTACCCATGCAGTTGGAGCCCTGGGTCAGTCCATGTATAGTCTTTTGGTAGTAGTTTCGTCTCTGGGAGCTCTGATTGGTTGGCATTGTTGTTTTTATGGGGTTGCAAGCTCCTTCACCTCTTTCAATCCTTCCTCTAATTCCCCCCAAGGGGGTCCTATTCTCAGTTCAGTGGTTTGCTGCTACATTGACCTCTGTATTGGAATGCTCTGGATGTGTCTCTTAGGAGAGATCTATATCCGGTCCCTTTCAGCATGCATTTTTTTTTTTTTTTAGCTTCATCAATCTTACCTAGTTTTGATGGCTGTGTATATATGGACCACACACGGGTCAGGCTTTGAAGGCCAATCCTTGAGTCGCTGCTCTAAACTTTGATTTCATATCCCCTCCTATGGTTATTTTCCCCCTTTTAAGAAGGAATGGGAGCATCTGCATTTTGGTCATCCTTCTTCTTGAGTTTCCTGTGGTCTGTGGATTGCATCTTGGGTAATTCGAGCTTTTTGGCTGATATCTACTTATCAATGAATACATACCAAGTGTGTTTTTCTGTGAGTGAATAATCTCACTTAGGATAATATTTTCTAGTTCATTCCATTTGCCTATGAACTCTTTATGCTTGGTGGCAAGCACCTTTACCCAGTAAACCATCTTGCCAGCAATAATGATGCAATAGGACTGGCCAGTTGAAATCCTAGACGCTATGCTATGCTTTTCACCTCCATAATTTTATTATATTTATAATCTAATGGCATTCAAATGAGGTAGAGAGGATGAACATCACTTAAAACAGAATTAACAGAATTTTAACTCAGAAGAGATGCACCTGAGATGACCATGCTTGAAGCTGGAACCCAGCTAGAAGGTATTCCATCCATCTTCCTTCAAGCACAGCACCGAGAGAAGACTGGTGTCTGGATGCTTTTTTGGAAAAATTTTACGTGAACACCAACCACCTCCAAATAATGCAGCGATTTCTTGTCATTTGGGTCTAGTCGTCGTCAAGAGAAGGCCACTCGATGTTAGCAGGAGGTCCTGCATCTTTTGTAATTTAATGAGGTCACTCTGTCTTAACTCAGCATTTCTCAAGCTTCTCTTCCATAATGCTGACTGTACTTTTCCAGGAAGGGCCACTGTCACAGGCAACAAGAGTAATTTATTCACAAGTTCATAGGTCGTGCCTTCAAGTCTTTGTCTGTATTCCTAGGGAAATGAAGGCAGAATGGCCATGGAAGAACCAGCTTGAAATTTATATTTTAGAAATATTAAGATGTTAACTGGCCCTGAGAGGAAAATCCCTGATGATTTTAATGAAATAGGACACGAATGCCCGTATTTTAAGGGATGAATCTAGTAGCGTGACTGAGTGGGTCTTATTTGTCATCACAGAGCATACATATGCACTCTTAAATGGCCATGGGTGGACCTTACAAGTAGAAATAACTTAACTTTCTTCGTGTGTGTGTGTGTGTGTGTGTGTGTGTGTGTGTGTGTGTGTGTGTGCGCTCGCGCGCGCGCGCGCTCATGCACACTTGTGGAGGTCAGAGTTTTAAATGTCAGGCGTCTTCCTCCACTACTGTTCATCTTTTTGTTGTTTGTTGTTTTACTTCTCAAGAGAGAGTTTCTCTGTGTAGTGTTGAAATTCTTTATAGACCAGGTTAGCCTTGAACTCAAACGATCTGCCTGCTTCTGCTTTCCTGGTGCTGGGATTAAAGACGTGACCACCACATCCAGCTCCCACCTTTGCAGTCTTAAGGCAGAGTCTCTAACTGAACCCGAAGCTCATGGATTTGGCTGCATTTGAAGGTCAGTGAGCCTCAGGGACCTTCTAGTCTCTGCTTGATCCCCAGGTACAGGGTCACCTGCCCATGGCACCAGCCCAGCTTTCGGATGTGGGTGCTTGGGATCTGAGCTCAGGTCCTCCTGCCTTTGTGACAAGATCATTACCATTTAGCCACCTCCCCAGCCTCAACACACAGGGCTCTGGCTGGTGACAACACACTTGAGGAGCCGGAAGCTCGTGGAGAACTGTCACTGTGTCAATCTATATCAGTCATTTTTTCCATCACTGCTCTCAAAGCCTAACAGGAAGCAGCTCGAGGCTGGAAACATTCATTTTGGCCCCCAGCTTGAGGGTGCACAGCCCTTTATGGTAAGGAAAAATGGTGTCAGGAACATGAGGTAAACACAGTGTCTGAACAGGAGAGCCAATAGGCAATAAGGGACATTTCACATGCGAGACAACCAATTTTACCAGCTCCTAACCTCCAGCTGTCTGTCTTTGTCTTCCTTTCTATTTCCTTTGCTGCCAACTGCTTATTTGTCCCCCTTCAACAATACACCCGGGTCGATTTCCCACAGTGGCACCATCTTGGCTGTAGCCAGTAGGGCAAGCTCTGGGAGGCCCCGAGGCTGAACCTTCCTTCCTAGTGCTGGTATCATGAACATCATTGTTGAGTGAGTGTGCACACCAGTACAAAAATGTGTAAAGTCAGGGCATAGTCCTGTATAAAGACAACAAAGGTGATTAACAGTTTGCTTTAATGACTTAATGGGCATTTAATAAGTCATTTAGTTTTCTTAGCATCTTACTAAAATGGTTTTGGAGCATTGATCATGAACTCACACACTGGGTTCTGGGTGCTTTGTTACCCTGGTGTGAGCACATATTACCCGGTGAATATTTACTGCACTGTGGCCATTGGTGACCTCTCAAGGCATCGCTTATGCTCAAGGAAGAATGAGCTGTTTACTGTGACCTTGGAGTCACGTTGCTGCAAATCAGGAGGAAGCTGAGCTATTTGTGACTTAGAGCTTATATAATTTGGGGAGAGGTGACTTCTGACCTCTGAGCTGTTACCTGCCTGAAGTTTGTGCAGAGAGTTGCTGCTTTCGTGGGTCACCATCATTGCAAGGATGGATGTTTGGGTGTTTGATGATGTTTCTGCCTTCATGTCATCCATGATCCTGTAAGTAACCCCATTGGCTGACCAAGGTGGATTTGAAAGAGGAGAAGGAGCCATAGCGAGAAGGAGCTGGGAGAACATGGCGGCAGATGTTAAGATTCTTCTCTGTGCATAGAAACAGGTTGTTATGAATAACTTTAAGGGATGGGTGTGTACAGGATTTTATGCTGTCTAGATGGGCAAATTATATCATATTAATTGGATCAGAGGTTATTGTGTGGTGTGTTCTTTCATGTGGCGACTTAATCGAGTTCAAGAGAAGGTACAGTGGCGGGACACACCAAGTCCGCCATGGAATTTGGATGTGTATGCCTGGTATGGTAACAACCCATCAAGGGAACTGTGAGTGAAAGCAAAATAGCATGGCAAGGTGCCTCTCTGGAACGGCTTGCAGACTGTCCGGGTTAGAGAGTAACCTGGGGGCCAGCGTGGAGCGGCTGAGATAAATTAGTGCTAGTTCCTATGGCCTGCTGGAACCGGAACTAGTGAGAGAGCAAACAACCGTTTCAGAAGAATCATCTGAATCGTGGAGCAGTACACAGAACCAGCTGGCCTTTTTTTTTTTTTTTCACTGCAACACCACTCCATGTTTTAGTGAGGGGCACATTGTGCAATGTGCAAAACATTTTAAATACAAAATCCCATTAATTTCTCACCTGCAGAACAACCCATAGTACTATCTTTTACAAATAAAGTAAGCTTTAATAAATAATTTTTCCCAAGGGCATATCATGAGTAAACGGTGAGAAAGAGGCTCAAATTAATGTCTTTTCTGACTCCAAAGTCTGTACCAGTATGAAGAGACATGTGCAACGCTGGGAAAGGCCCACTCAAAAGAGACCCCCTCCAGTTTTACCTGTAAAGATTATTGGATGCTGTATGGGAGGGTGAAAAGACAGAGGCTGTTAGCATGCCACAGCCTACTGCGATACAGTGTTCTAATACAGCAGAAATCGTTGGCACATCACAACACTGCACATTCTTACCAAGTCATTTCTGTTCTTTTATTTAAATTTATTTTATTTTTTTTCAATAAATTCTGACAGTAGTTTTCCCCACTGCACTGCCCCACCAGAGCCCACCCCACATGTGCGAGCGCGCACACACACACACACACACACACACACACACACACACACACACACCTCCTCTTTCCCTGGTTCCACTCTTCTTTACCCTTCAGCGAAGAGCATGCCTCCCTCCCAGGGCTCCACTATGAAAATCAATATGGTGGTTCTGAAAACTTGGAGTCAATCTATCTCAAGACCCAGCTTTACCACTCTTGGGAATATACCCAAAACACACTTTATCCTCAGCTATGTTCATAGCGGCTTTATTCATAATAGCCAGAAACTGGAAGCAACCTAAATATCCCTCAACCCAAGAATGAATAAAGAGACTGTGGTACATTTACAGTGGACTATTACTTAGTTGTTTAAAAAATGATAACATAAAAATTTCAGGCAACTGGTTGGAACTAGAAAAGAGCATCCTGAGTGAGGTAGCCTCACCCAGAATGACAACATGGTAGGTACTCACTGAGAAGTTGATATCCGCTGTTCAGTAATGACAACCATTCAGATACCCCACAAATCCAGAAAGGATAAGTGACAAGGAGGGCTCTAGGTGGGATGCATGGCTCTTCTTGGGAAGAGGACATAGAATGATTTTGTGGGTAGACTAGGGGCAGGTGGGGATAGGAACAGGAGGGATAAGGTTGAGGGGGGACGGAGGGAGAGATGACCGGAATTGTAGGGCTGAGGGGGGCAGCTATGGAAACCTAGTGCAGTAGAAAGTTCCAGGCTATAACCAAAACCTTTTGACCTACAATCTGTCCTGTCTGCAAGATGTGCTGGGGTAGTGGAGGTGCCGAACTTGGGAGTGGCCAACTAGGGACTGGTCTAAGCCACCAGAGGAAGCTCATGCCAGACAGAGTCAGGCACCATTAGGATTCCTCACCAGGGTCACCTTCCTAGAATCCTGGGACTTACTACTGCACTAGGTTTCCATATCTGCCCCCCACTCCAGTTCCCTCCAATTCCAGTCATCTCTCCCCTACTCTCTCCCTCCATCCTCCCCCACCTGATCCCGCCTGTTCCCTTCCCCATCTGCCCTAGTCTACTCACAAAGTCTATTCTATGTTCCCTTCCCAAGGAAATACATGCCTCCCCCCCCCCGGAGCCCTCCTTTTACTTAATATCCACTTATCAATGAGTACATGCCATGTTTGTTTTTCTGGGTCTAGGTTACTTCACTCAGGATGATCTTTTCTAGTTCCAACCATTTGCCTGCAAATTTTCTGATGTCATTTTTTTTAAACAGTTAAATAATATTCCACTGTGTAAATGTACCACAGTTTCTTTATCCATTCTCGGGTTGAGGGACATCTAGGTTGTTTCCAGTTTCTGGCTATTATGAATAAAGCTGCTATGAACACAGTTGATCAAGTGTCTTTGTGGTAGGATAGAGTGTGTTTTGGATATATGCCCAGGAGTGGTAAAGCTGGGCTTTGAAATAGATCGATTCCAATTTTTCTGAGAAACCACCATATTGATTTCCATAGTGGTTGGACAAGTTTGCACGCATCCCAGCAACAGAGGGTTATTTCCCTTGCTCCACATCCTCACCAGCATAAGCTGTCACTTGTGTTATTGATGTTAGCTGTACTGACCGGTGTTAGATGGAACCCCAGAGTCATTTTGATTTGCATTTCTCTGATGGTTAAAGGTGTTGAACATTTTTAACTGTTTCTCAGCCATTTGATATTCCTCTATTGAGAAATCTTGGTTTAGATCTGCATCCCATTTTTATATTGGATTGTTTGATTTCTTGATATTCAGTTTCTTGAATTCTTTATATATTTTAGATATTAATCCTCTGTCAGGTGTGGAGTTGGTCAGGATGCTTTCCCATTCTTGTCGGTACCATTTTGTCCTATTAATGGAGTCCTTTGCTTTACAGAAGCTTTTCAGTTTCACGAGGTGCCATTTATTTATTGATGGACCTGATTTTCGACAAAGAAGCCAAAACAATGGAATAAAGAAAGCATCTTCAACAAGTGGGCTGGTCTAATGGATGTCTGCATGTAGAAGAATGCAAATAGATCCATATCTATCACCCTGCACAAAACTCAAGTCTAAGTGGATCAAATACTTCAACATAAAACCAGATACACTGAACCTGACAGAAGAGAGAGTGGGGAATGGCCATGAAGGCATTGGCACAGGAGACGACCTCCTGAGCAGAACACCAACTGCGCAGGCACTAAGATCGACTCATTTCTCAACTGAGCTTTTCTTGTGGGAGCAATCACATGGGAAGCACAGAAAACAGAATACACTAGAGAGCAGCCATGAGAGCTTACTTCACTAGTTTCTCTAGAGGAACAGAATGATGGGAGGCTATGCATTATCAAAGCAGGTTATTAGACAATGTGGGCCAGACAGTCAACAAGGCCTGCAGGCTGGAGAGGCTGAGTACTCAGTAGTGGTCCAGTCCATGGAGCTGGATGCCGCAGGATCACCACTGTGATCTGAAGGCCAAAGCATCCCCTGATATTCAGTCCATGTTGGAAGCAGACATCTGAAGTGATAGATGTACTTTCTCAGAAGGCAGCAGAAGTGGGCAGACCACAATGTTTATCAGTGGAAAAACTCTTTACATATGGGTTACCTGTTAGAAGGTGATTCTTCCCACCATAGGTAATACTGTCTGGAAATGTCCTCTCATCCCTCCCAGTGGTTTTTATCCTAGGTAACTTTAGATCCCATCAAGTAGACACAGGATTATGACATGTCAGAGCAAATTATCCCAGGTCAGGCAGTAAGAGGATGCCCTGCCTATGGGCTGGGGGCATAGCTCAGCCATGAAAGTGCTTGGTGCACAAGTATGAGGACTGAAGCCTGAATGCACAGAAACCCATGTAAATGGAAGGTGGGTGAAGTGATCTGCCTATAATTCCAACCTCAGAAGGTAGAGACAGGAGTACCATAGGCTACTATATCAGGTAAGCTCTGTGTTTGATTGAGAGCTTGTTTGAATAAGGTACAAGAGTGAGAGAGGATGATTTCTGACATCAGCTTCAGGCTTCCATGTACATATGCATGCACACACATGTGCACACACACCCCAAACCATACATGTATACATGCATACTACATACACCTGAAAAAGGGAAAAAATTAGAGCCAAGCAAAAATCTCCCATGGTAGTTAACGACGGCAATAATAAGACACTCCCCCTCAGAGGCAAACTTCCCTGCGCCCACACTGCAGCATGGGGTTCAGGATCATTAGTGTTTGCTGCACTGGAGTCCATAGTGGTAGCATCCAGAGTCTGGTCTTTTCCCTGTTACTGAGGTACAAACCAGCAGTGGGAAACCAATGTTACTTTGAGGGGGAGTGGGACCCCAGCTAGAGTCCTGCATTTGTCTTTCTTATTACTGCTGTAATCAATCACCACGACCTCAGTGGCTCACGACAGCACAAATGTACACCCTCGCAATCCCAGCCATCAGGAGTACGAAAGGGTCTCACTGGGCCGAAGCCAAGAAGGTGTCAGCAAGATTTCCTCCTTTTAGGAGTCTCTGTGGAGGAAACTCTTTCCTGCTTTGAGAGGCCACCTGCATTTCTTGGCTTATGGTGCCTCCTTCCTCCTTCAAAGGCTGCAGCCTAGCATCTTCCTGTGGTGCTCTCACTGGGATCCTCACTCCCTGTTCCCTCCCTCCTTCCCAAGGACCCTTGTGATTACACTGGGCCACCTGGATAATCCAAGATGATCTCCCATCTCCAACTTAGCTCTACCTGAAGGTTCCCTTTGCCAGACAAAGTGGCTCACTTACGGGACCTGAAGATTAGGGTGCAGGCATCTTTGGGGTGCTTTATCCTGGGTAGGACAAGGATGAGATTAGGAGCACATTCCCATCCTGGGGGAGCTGCGAGGGAGGGGGACACACCAGTGCCTCTGGGCCAGTGTAACCCTGCTAGGAGTAGCCAGCTAATACCTTTACCCTAAACACAGGGAGATATGGCTTCTGGTCACTAAGCCAAGCCTGTTTTACATGCTGCAAACAATATCTAGCATTTATTTAAGGCTACTTCGGAGCATGCTCTTCCTGCTTCCAATGTGGCTGGGCGGCTACTCAGCTGATTACTGCGCGCCTTCCTTGGTGTTCTCTTATACCCGCCTAGCATGTGTGAGCTTTCCACTTCTCATGTAAACACGGGCTCCCAGTCTGCAGTGTGTAGCCGATGCATTAAACATCCACAACCAAATTGCTTAATGCCCAGGTTTTTTAAAAAAAATCATCTCCTTTAAAGGAAAGCTTTTCAAACACCCAGACCTCACACTGGTTGAATGGCACACCCAGACCTTTTCTACCAATTTGGTTAGGGGGTGGGGGTGGTCGTCACAGGCGACACCGGTTCTGTTAAATTCTAAGCCTGGATGCTTTCTTCAAGTGGGATATAACTACCACTCACTGAGGATTGCACCACCTTGCAGCAGGGAGAGGGGACACGGGGAGCTGAGGGATGAGCAAGAGCCAATCCGAGAGCCGGAGAGTCACCTTCTAATTGCCTTCTCCATGACAGCATCGTAAGCTTCTTTATGGTGGCTTTATTTCACAGTGACCTGCCATGCTGCTGTAATTCTCCCAGTGTCAGTCATGCAGGTTTTAAAAGATGGTTGGTTTTATGGCTTTTATTTGGGAATTTGTCAGGGTTTCACATTACGGAAGCCTTCAAGCAGCAGCCTAATAGCCCATAATTTGGTGTTTAAAGGGATATTGCCAAGTAACCTGCCTGGGCCTGCAGGTGCCTCTAGCAACTGAGTCCTTGTGCTCAGAGGGGAAATCTCCATAATTTCCTTTACACTACAGTAAACCTTTACTGTCAGAAACTTCCATTTGAAATTCCAGAGGACTGCCGGCATCCTGAGACCTGGGAGAGCCTTTCAAGCTCCACAGCAGCTTGCTATAAGCTTGGTTCCCATGAAATGGACTTTAGGTGTGAGTAAAGCCACACTCAGGTTAGTGGTTCTGGCAATTGGAGCTGACGTACCTGCTTTATGACTCATAGTCTGGCAATGAAAGTACTAGGCCCTGAGTCATCCTCCTCCTCCTCTTTGTCCTATTCCTTCTTTGTCCGCCTCCTCCTCCTCCTTCCTCTCTCTCTCCTCTCTCTCTCCCTCCGTCTCTCACCTCCCCCCTTAGGATCTCAATGCCCCAACAGATGTTTTTAAACATCACGCTTCTGAGGCCTATTTTGGCCTTTTGCCACTGTGTGTACTCATAGGTTTAATGAGAAAATTGATGTCTCCCAAGCGCTCTTCCCAAGGGGGAGCAACTGGTCTTCTTGTGCAGATGGTGGGTGTTCCCTAGGCCAGCAGGCTGTGTGTAAGAAAGTGCACACACACACACACACACACACACACACACACACACACTTCACCTCAGCTCCTTTCTCTCCTTGTGGCCTCAGCTTGATGCACACACACTGGTGTTTCTCACAGATGGCTGCTTCTGCTTCAGTATTCCTCTGCATAGCCTGGTGTTTATTTGAGCAGTGGGCCATCTTTCCCGAGTGACCTCTGCCATACAGGAGGCTGATGTGCTTTAACTCTCGTTTCCTGGTGAGTCTCCTCTTGAGCTCACTGCATGGTTGTGGTGGGGGGAGAGCAAGGCTCTTCCCAGAGGAAGCCTCTGATCTATCTTGGAACATATGCTCTTGATTAGACGAGGAGAGGAGACTCTTCATTTTTCCCACTCTCAGGTTAAAGCGGAGGGCTTGTCTAAAAACAGATAGTGGCACATCGTGGGTTTATTTGAACAGTATGTCAACATTATTTACTCATGGGAGAAAAAAAATCTCAAATTGATAGGTTTCTTTTAATGACCTCATCCTGGAGGATGCACTCCATAAACAGAATGTATTTCAGAAGCCATTTGGGTACATCTGAGAGGGCAAGACTGGAAACCTGGAGAGAATGCCTTTGAAAACCTTTCCACCATTCTAAAAATAAGAAAACTTGATTAGGAGGCAGAGTGCCTCTCAGCAAACTGGACACTGCCCTCAGTGATCTCAGTGGCCTCTTGTAAAAGGCGGGTTGTGAAATTCTTGCATAATACAGGTCATGTGACACTGACAATCCCTTTCTGGGGCTGGGTCTTAACTACCAGGTACTCAGACCAGAGCAGCCTTGTTTAATCCCATAATACCAGTACCTTCCTCTTGAGTTCTATCCATGAAGCACAAGAGATGAATGAAAGTGTCAGTCATTGAATGAGTTCCAGGAAGATCCGAACAGTTCTAGCAATCAAGACCAAAGCACACTTTCCTAAACAATATCTTCATTGACTGGCTGGGTCTATCTATCTATCTATCTATCTATCTATCTATCTATCTATCTATCTATCTATCTATCTATCTATCTATCTCTCACATTCTGGATCACACATGTGTGCCACTGTACCTGGCAATTGTTTGGCCTTGACTCCATGAAAATGGTCTGGTAGACCATAATCATTGAACCAAGATGTGCCTGGGGGAGAAACAAGCAGCTGAGGAAAAGAGGACAAAGATATCCATGAAAAGCTGGCAGCCTTTGTTCTTCCCTCAGTCTGTCTGTCTGTCTGTCTGTCTGTCTGTCTGTCTCTCTCTCTCTCTCTCTCTCTCTCTCTCTCTCTCTCACACACACACACACACACACACACACACACACACACCCTATCTTTAGAAATTGTGGGTAGTGGGAAGGAGGAATTTCAAGACCTAAAACCCAAAGGCTGTGTGTGTGGATTTGGTGGTCTACACACTGTGGTTCACCTGGGCCTTGAGGATTGGGGATAGCCTGTACTTCAGGTGTGTTGTCATAACATATTGTACTGACTTTACTCCTAGGAAATATACATTGAGCATTCCACTGAGAGCATTTCATCTGAAATAGGCTGCTGATGAACTTGTGCTACTGCTAAATATCGAAGCATCCGTGGCTCAGTTCATCATCACTGAATTGCCTTCATTCTGGCTGTAGTATCCCGGCCTTCCTTCCAGGACCCTTCCCAGTTCTGTCCCTAATGCCTAGGACTTCGAGGACCTCAGGGCCTGACTGAGAAACTGCAGTGCTCCTGGAGCCTCACCAGTAGCCAGATTGCTGAACCCAGTCTTGGGCATGTGTGTGATTAGTCTCTGAGCCTCAGAGACTTCCCTCGTATCTTCCCATCCTCTGGGCAGCCAGGATCCTTGCTTACACTCTGTGTTTATCTGGGGGAAAGTTAGACAGCAGAGATTCTCCAGGCCATGGTCCCAGAAACACCAATAAAAGTCAATACGTTTCACGGCATTTGAAAGACGGAAGCTGTTTTCATCTCTCCCTCAGAGCCCCTGTCCTCCCACAGACAGTATGAAGCCCAGAAGGTTTTACCATGGAGACCACTCAGCAGCAGCAGACCCGACTCCAGTCTCCATATTAGTAACTCCGTGACCCTAGGTGAGTGACTTGACCTCTCAATACCACCGTTTGCTCTTCTGTGGAGAGTTGATGTTGGACTCCATTCCTTCCAGCTGAAATAAGTAGATTTTGGTCCTTAAATTTCTGTTTAGCGGACCATCCTATCAATGGGTGAATCCCTTACACTTCAGGAAGAATGAGAATGCATATCACTTGTTAATAAATAGTGCTTGAGGACAATAGGAATGATACCAAATGTCCCACACAGCCTGAGAGAGGAAGGGGACAGGCTGGGGACTGGGGTGGCTTCCTCCACCACTGCTTGTGACATCAGTCAACAGGTGAACTCTCACTGACATCACCACCAATGTAGCTCCTACTGCAACCAGCTGGAGACATCTGTCCTGTGGTCCTACTCTGTATGTATCGTGGTTACCAAGAACTCCTAAAAAGCTTGTTTAGGCCAGATTACAAATATCAACACACAAGCACCACGTTGTGGAGTTGGCATGGGACATTGAACCTTCTTAATGGTATTTACATTGCTTTTTATTTTGTGACTCAATGTGCATTGGTAGTTATAATTTATATATTATGATATATGTCTTTAAGATTAAAAATATTTAGACCTCCCGAGTGATAACTATTTTATTTCCTGGGGATAATTTTAAGGTGGAAGAGCAGGAAAGAAAGACTCTACTTCTAATTCAGAATAAATACCAGTATAATCTAATTGCTAACACATAAAGTCTCTTTGCCAACCTACTCCCTTCATGGGTCAATACTGATTCATGTAACATGATATTGTCAATGAGGATGACTGGGGTTAAAATACTGTCCACAGCACATACTTGTGTGTTGAGGCACATACCTGTCATCCCAGCACTTTGGAGTTGGATGCAGGAGAATTCAAAGTCATTTGCAGCTACACAGTGAGTATTAGGGAAACCTGTTCTACTTGGCCTTTCTCATGGCCTTTTGTCATGGAGCAAAAACATGGGTTTCTGTGGTCTTTGGGATCTGACTTGGCCTGTATGTTAGTGTTTCAGGGCTATGTCCTTGAAAGACAAATGACTGTGCTGGTGCTTGGAGCCATGGACATTAACATTTTAACAGTGATTTTTTTTAATTGATATTTTTATTTACATTTCAAATGTTATTCCCTTTCCTGGTTTCCCGGTCATAAGCCCCCCATCCCGTCCCCCTCCTCTTCTTCTGTAAGAATGTTTCCCTCCCCTACCACTCCCCCTTCCCACCCACCCCCGCATTCCCCTGCACTGTGGAGTCCAGCCTCGGCAGGACCAAGGGCTTCTCCTCCTATTGGTGCCCAACGAGGCCATCCTCTGCTACCTATGCAACTGGAGTCATGGGTCAGTCCATGTATAGTCTTTGGGTAGTGGTTTAGTCCCTGGAAGCTCTGGCTGATTGGTATTGTTAACAGTAAAATTTTACTAGATTCTCATAGATTCAATTGTTCCCACAAACAAAAGTCCTACTAGGGCTGAATTCCATTTTTGGCTTTAGGAATTACAGCCCATTTTGCTGCACACATTTAAATTTAAAGAAAATTTCCACTGAAAATTTTAATATGTTGAATTAGGAGATCCTAAGATGAGTCTCTATTTAGCATTCTTCCTAACATAAAAGCTAAATATTAACAAATGTCACTTCTAAATGCACTAGTGTTGAGATCTGTAAGTGGCTATTAAAGTCTCTGAACATGCTGGATTCCTTCAGCAGCTTAGCCTCAGACAGGGCCTATGCTGAGGACCTGTCAGTCATTAGATAACATCAAAGGTTATCCAGGATTTCCTATCACTTCCTTCCCCCTTTCCTATGGAACCTACTAGAGCCCATGGAAACATCAACCCTGACAAAAGGCTTAGCAATGGCATCAGAAACCCACTCTCAGAATTTCTCTGCCTGGAGTTTTCTTATTATACTAAAGTAACCCCACCTATCCCAGTAGACACTCCTCTAGAGATGTTCCCGCAAAGCACACAGGACATCTATGAGCACACTGAACTTGGGGAAAGCAAAAGAGAAACAAATATTCATGTACCAAAAAGCAAAGGCTCTGATTTGCTGCACTTAGTTCTTCACACAACCTCTGCCCCAACTGGGCAACCTTTCTCATCCATTCCATGTCAACCTCAGATTGTGTCCTACACGCATGAGTACCTCCTTCTCCACCTTCTCAGCTTCTCTTCCCCAGCCAGAAGCCCGTTTTCTTGGATAATATGTAAGGGTCCATGATTCACCAAAGAATGATACCCCTGACACAAATAGTATGTAAAAGCACAGTGTTTTATTCTGTAGAAGTTCAGCATGCTGGGGCCTCCCATTCCAAGATGGAGACCCCAAGTGAGCTCAAAGGCCTGATTTAAAGCACATTAGGGGAATTCCAAGGAGGGGTAGGTGACCTTTATCATTGGCTTTATCGCTAGGAACATCCCAGAACCATTGCTGGGACAGTCTGGAAACTGTTTCTGGAGAAGTCTGGAAACTGCTGCTGACCCATTGCCCTTGCCTCAAGCCAGGTGGCAGGATAGCTTCTGAGGCCTGGACTTGCCTGGTTCTTGGAAAACAGAGCTTTAGGCCTACTGTTCTGACTGCCTACTTGAAGCCTGTCATGGAGTCAACCTGTCTCATTAAATAGAGACTAAGAATGTCTCTTTGAGGGACATTCAACCCTGCCTCAAGCAGAGTCTTAATCCATGTACTCTACAGGTTCAAATTCTGCCTGAGTTCATTGTCTCAGCAGCCCCATGATGCAGACAAGAGGATTGGCCCATGTAGAAAAGTCAAAATCAAATCCCAAATGCTATAGTGATGGCTCTCCCTGTTTTATTTTGAGACAAAGTCTCTCGATGTAGCCCAGGCTGTCCTTAAGTTTCCCATAACCCTGTGTGACGTGGAACTCTTGATCCAGTCTCTGGCTCCCGAATGCTGGGGTCATGGGCATCACTTCCATATCCAATTTGCCTCTTGAACTTTTGTTTTTATTTACAACATATTCATAAGTTTTAGGAGGTTTTGTCAGAAACTAGAAAATCAAAAGTTAACAAGTCAACATTATAAAGTGGTGGCTTCCATGACATAGCTTCTCACATTGGTTGGATTACTTACTCTGCTGTCATGGAGCATAGCATCATGTTCACCTGACTGGTTACATCTATTCTCCAAGGAAAAGTCCTCCTTGGTTTTAATTTGATATTGCCATTGCTATGTGTCCTTCTCCCAGCAAGTTGTTCCTTCACATCTTGGGGCTCCTGTCCACTGGGCTCTGTGATCCATCTGACAGACACCATGATAACAGCCCACTCAGATGTTGCTGCAGTAAAGTTTGCACATTGTTCAAGAGTTGTTTCCATGTTTCTGAAACTTTTTCTGGCAGATCAGAGTGCCACAAGACCCTGGTGGACAACTTATGGCATGTCAGTGGCTTGAGCAGTCTGAATCTTTTCTATTATATATTTTTAGTAAATTCTATTATTAAATCTACATACTTGCTGTAGGGTAAGTGAGCCATGCCACCAGACAGAAGAACTGGTAAGTTTGAGCAGGTTCAAAACCCTGGGGAATCTCAGCATTGAGAACAGCAGGTACAAAACCAGCTCCCGCCAAACTCTACTTGTCCTGGAACATGTAACCATGACATCCCACTGAGAAGACCATGACAACCCATCACTTAGTATAAAAACCGGGGAGTTCTCCATGCTAATAAGGTATATAGATAGGCCCCAAGTGTTTAGCCAGTGAGCTTCCTTCCTGGGCATTCTTTCTGATTCATCCAGGGTAAGATGTATGAATTCACATCTGCCATCAAATAAAGCAGTTTGGACAAGGAAGGATCATCTCTTCATCAAGGATTGGTGCGTGCATGTGTGCATGCATGAGCTTCTTAGTAAAGAGCTGTGTCTAAATCTCCTGGAGAAGGACTTCTCTTTTCCAGCTCCTGAGAACTGGATTCCACCCCAGGCTGTGCTCAGCCATCCTCTTGCTGCCTGGCCCTTAGGGAAAGTGTGGATCCTCAGACCCCCTTTCCCAGCTTCCTGTAGTCCACAGTGGCTGTCAAGTACACAGGAGGCCTGGAACCACAGCATTTGTCTCAGACTCTGATTATTCTTACTCTGGAAAACATGGGCTGGGATCCCTATCATAGGACTCTGTTCTGCCTCAGCTGAGAGGCTTGTCTGCAGGATTTGGGCACCCCTGAGGCCGAGGCAGACACACAGCTCAACATTTGCCTCTTTACACACGCACACACACACACACACACACACACACACACACCCGCGCACGCAAGAGAGAGAGAGACAGAGAGACAGAGAGAGACAGAGAGAGAGACAGAGAGACAGAGAGACAGAGACAGAGACAGAGATAGAGACAGAGACAGACAGATGACATGCATAAAGACATTTAAATGTACATTTTCTACATGTGTGGGTTTAGAGGTCCATGTGTGTGTTTTCAATGAGCAGTGTGTCAGGCGAAGCTGACTAAAATACAAAGATCTGCACATCAGACTTTCTCAGTGTGGACCCTTGGGTCTTGTGCTGGTGCTGCTACTCTAAGCAATGAGGAATGTTTTGCTGTGGATTTCCTGCTCCTGGAAAACTACACAGTGGAAAATTAACCCTTTTGTTTGAGTACTCCCTGTGTGCCAAGGTCAGAGGAAGCCCTTGTAGGTACTGCTCCAGCTTCCCTTCCCCTACTCCCCAGCTCTGGGCTCTGGTTGTCTGAGGGGACCCAGAGAGCACTCATCTCTGGAGCACATAGTACTTTAGAGCAGTCAGATACCTCAAGGCAAGTGGTTATGTCCATTTTGGACTTGCACCAAAAGTGCTTCTGGGGAAGTGAATCGAAGGCACACCACAAAGAATGTTTTGGAAAGTTGTCTGTCTGAGCTTGCACATCGTCTCAGAGCTGGCTGCTGTTGCTCTCCATGCCAAGCTTCCCTAGATCTGCTCTGTTGCCAGACTGGAAGCTTTGAGGGCCGACTAAGAAGAGCTCGGCTTGGGAGAGACAGTGAAGTGGTTTATGTAACGGTGACGGTTTTTTAAAGGTGGTGATTGCGGCTCAGGGTTGAGCAGTTTGCTGGGGGCCACAGCTAATCTCTGACAAGTGAGAAACCTCCACTCATTAATTACCATGCAGAGAGGCAGCATGGAGCAGCTACACAGCAGCTCTCTGAGGAAGACTGATATCAACACAAGTTTCTCACAGTGTTTAGAAGAAGACCTGTTTCCATCACCCACCCACTTCCTGTCCCATCTCACCTGACTCAGGAAATACTAAAATCTTTGATTCCATTATTGATCAATTAACAAGCTCTGTAGCCCAGGCTGACCTGGACTCACCTATGTACCTGAGGGTGATCCTGAACTTCTGGTCTTCCTGCTTCTACCTCCTGAGTGCTGGGATTACCGGCATATTCTCATTACTGAAAACCATAAGAAGGTAGAGTTGGTGGCAATTTAGACACAAACACATATTCCTGTAGGATAACTTCAAAATAATAAGCATTGTTTTCAAAATAATAAGTATTTATTAAAAAATTAGAAACATCAGGATAGCAATCCTCCCTTGTCCACAGGAAGGGACAAACTTCATATGGTATCAAGTCTTACGTGTACTGACAGTTTTCCTAAGCACACACCTATGATAAAATATGTAAGTTGGGAACAGTAAGAGATGAGCAAAAATCACAATAAAAATGACAGCATGTTGTAACAAATACCACATTATCGTGGTCTCTCAAAATACATGGTTGGTCTCAGCCACTTCGGTATATATTCCCTTTTTTCTCTAAGTTAAGAACTTTCTTTTTTAACTTTATGTCAACACTTAATAGCTTACCTTTGGTACTTCCTAACAGTCAATATCATCACTGTGAGCTTTGGAGCATCATTAATTAAGTAAGGCTTTCGTAAGCTTAAGCACTGCATGACCGAATGAGTCAGTCACCACTTAAGTAGCTCCTACATGACTGCTAGGCAGGGTGGTAGATACGGCTCAGAAACACTGGATAAAGGGCTAAGTCACCTTAGTGGAAAAGGTGCAAGAGCTCTTCCCGCTAGCCAGGATGGCATATAAGCCATACAGCTTAAGGACTGTGTGTTTCTGGAACTTTCTGTTTACTATTTGGAGACCATGACCAACTGCAGGCATAACTGAAACTCCTAAGTGTGGAGCCACACTTGGAGGGACCACAGAGGTCGTTGAAATGGCATCATGTTCTAGCTTCATTCAGCATCCAGTTCTACAGAGAGAATATCACACCAGGCTTAAGATATATTACTATACAGCATCCCAAAGCCCACTGCATTATGATGGCTTCTCTTGGCTTCACCCACATGAGTCTTGGGCTTAACCCTTCTTTAAATATGGAACCACTTAAACCAGCCATTCTGATGATGACCTGAACCCTATCATTAGAACTACTTTTTTTTTTTGAGACAGTGTCATTGTATAGATCAAGCTGGCCTTGAACTCCTGAGTTCCTCTTACCTCAGCCTCCCAGGTGTGGAATTACAGGCTTGCATCACTAAGACTGGATAAGAACTTCAGGTGGATAATTTTTGTTATGTATTTTTCTGTTTCTGGCATCTGTTTGCAAGAGCAAAACAGATGCTTTTTGATGATACCCAGATGCCCTGCCCAGTTCCCTCAACTCTTCTAAAAGACTTCGGCAACTTCAAAACATACTGGACTGGACTGTAGGCACCTGACTACCACTCAAAAATCATGAAACTTAGAACCACTTGAATTCTATTAATTCATTAAACACAGACCTCTGTGTGGGCCACCGAATGTATCCTCTGCCACCTTCAGCCATGCTTTTGTGCTTGCAATGCTCTGTCCTTAACTCACTGGGTTGAGCTAGAGAACTCAACTCCTAATTCCGATCTTAAAAATTGGTACCAAGAATAATCTGTGCGTGTGGCTGAAACCTCAGCGACACAAACTGAGGAGCTGTGGGGAAAGAAGCACAGAGAAGGAGACAGGGCTTGCTTGCTTGCCTTGTGAAGGATTTCCAGGTCTCAGGGCACCACATGGCTCTTCATATTCTCCTAGTGTATTTTCCTTTTAGGCAAGAGACAGCTCAGGAGCCAGGCTTGGTGGCGCATGGAGACTGAATGAGGAGTCAGCTTCAGCTATAGTGAGTGCTATGATACTAGCCTGGGTGACCAACATAACAAGCAAGACCTGTCTCAAAAGACTGTTCAAGTTAGCACATTACATTAGTTGATATTTGCTACACTTTATGCAATATTAGTTTATTTTTCTGGTTTTGCGGACTGGCCTCAGAGCATGTTAAGCACCTCCTCCGCCTTCCTTGATCTGGACGAAGCTTTGTAGTGTTTCTTAAGGCAACTCATGTTGACTTCTACAAATGTGAGTCTGTTGCCAGCAAAGCAGAGGTGGCGGACAGAGCACAGCCACAGTGATGGGGTTCTGACTTGCAGACTGTTGTCCAGTGGAGCCGGTCTAAGTCGAACAGGAGAAATTAAAGAATATCACGCAGCCTGAAGAATCACTGAGTGGGGCCAGTCTCTGAAGCTACGGGGCTCAAAACAATTCAGCCAAGTATAACCCAAAAGAACGATCCCTCTGTACACGGAACAACCGCGCTGTCAGGGATGGCAGGACAGACAGGCACTGCAGGCACAGCCCTTGCCCAACTTTGTGCTCCTCTCTAAGTGTCTCTCTGGGACAGGGTGAGGCAGAGTTAGGGAGAGGAAGAACTCCGGTCTCCTACATCTAAATCGAAATTGCAGGGTGTTGTTGTTTTATTTTGTTTTTGTCTTCTGTCTTGGAGTAGGCTACAAAAGAAAACCAGGAAGGGTTTGGAATTAAGGAGAATGGACTTCTCCAATGTCTTTCAAACTATGAGAACTGCATTTCACAGGTATGCAGAGAATGGGGGCAGGGTGTGTGTCAGTAAACTGTGACTGGTTTGTAGTGGGAATAATTTAATTTCAAAATATGTGAATATAGATTCTTTTGCACTACCTTTGTGTGACTTTTCTTTTCCAGCCACACATCTGCCTGTCAGGAATGATCGAGAAGGCTGGAGTATAAAGGGAAAGGCTGATGTTTTTGCTTTGTGACGCCCCAGACAGGATCTAGAGGTAAGAAAGGACAATGATACTGAAGGTGTCCTGTACTGAGTGAGAAAAGTTTCTTTTCCTTCCACCTCTCTCCACATGTGCATTGGAGCTGAAGAAACAGCAGAGCATGGGGTAGCTAAACACTTGAGAAAAGTCTCTACCAGACAGGAAGTGAGCCTTCCTGTGAGGATCAGAGGCTGGAGGGATTCAGTTCAGCAGAGATACTGTCTGCATCTCTGGAAACTCATGGCTCCTTCCACTCTCCAGGCCTAAGCCAAAGGGAGGCCAAGAGGAAGATGCCAGAAAACCTCAGACAATTTGGGGACAGCAGGGTCTGAGGATGTTCAGATTGAGGGAGATGTCTGACCCGAGGGGTGCCTGATGACAAAAATTCTGTCCAT